>NW_008751725.1:1738560-1762299 GCF_000715545.1 Opisthorchis viverrini
GAATGTGCGCCAATAATTTTCAAATGTCATCGATTAAAACAAATCGCAAAAAAATAACGGCAGATGAGGGGGGTTTTCAGTCTACGCATATATGCAAAGAAGTGCAACATTTTGACGTTAAAGTTTTTATTTCGTCCGCAGGCGTTTTGCAGAAAAATATATTGTGCGACTAGCCGCCGGCGTTGCCGTGCGCCCAACAGCCCAAGGCCATGAAGCCCTATTGACGGTTTTGGGCTTTAGTTCAAATTGGCCGGCCATGTCGTGCAATTGTGCTGCCGCTCCGGTCCATTATTTTGGTTCCACACTCCCTGCAGTTTGAAGTTTTTTGTCACGTTCCAGGCAAGAAGCTTTTTGTTATACCCTCACTCGCATTGTTTTTGCCCGCCACTTTTAAACCCCGAAAATCAGATCTTGTGTCATCTGATATGTTTTCCACAGGAGATAAGGAACCCTTGTAATTTCGGGTCCCTACCCATGCCACCTTAGGTGTGATGAAGTCTAATTCGTTAATACCCACTGCTTACGTCACCGTCCCTATTCCAGGAAATTCCCATTAATGACAACCCCCATCAGTCACGCCCGTATTCTGACTGCTATACTATCATCATGTTTGACGGTATGCTCCCCACTGGTTGGGAATACATATTATTGTTATCATTATTATTATTAAATCTGGACAATACTTCCACTCTACGGTCCGTTATTCTGTGATTTTTTGGGCAGGCATCCTGCCACTTGTTAGGTGCATGCCGTGTTCGACGTGACGACTGAAACCAAAGTTATTTACTCGGTTATTTGGAAGCATATACTTGTACATCTAGTCGTGCAATCATCCGAAATGATTTTGTCCCGGCTTGTTTCCAGGTCAATCTGTTGATCTGGTTTCAGTACTGGCTGAGATCCTCTCTCCGTGTACACAAACAGTAGGATTGTTTTGTAGAGAAACTCAGTAATATCCTACACTCGCTCGATGCTGCGTATCCAAACTTCTGTCCAGTAAGTGATACAACAACCTTTAGAAAGTCTTAAAGAATTATTTCATATGGCGGTTTTTGCTATGCGTACTCTGTATCATATTTGACGGCAGGCATCTCTCTTCACAGTTCAGTCGACGATTTCCATGACTCCAAAGCATATACAACGACCTGCTACACTGGGCCCAGCTATGAGACCCCAGATTTCGTGTAACCTCAATTGGAGGTGATCCCAGTCAAAGGCCATTTGACAATTGTGGTTTAAAATTTGTGCTCGTCTTTAGCACTAAATAGGTTAAGTATCAATTGATCCCGATAAAAAGCAGTTTTGGCGCCTTTAAGTAAAAAATTTCGAGTAAAATCAACGCGTTTCAATAAAATTAAATAAATTTATACTACCGTCATATCTTTGAGGCCAGTTAATTTGTCTTCTAGCGAAATTATTCATGGCCATTTTGGTCAGTAAGAAACACTGATAACTTTGTTCTTACTAGTGTCATGAGCGCTCAGGCCAGCCGAAGGTAGTTCATGCTGTCGACCAGTTTAGAGTGTACGTTCGCCACACAGATAATCTGGAGCGAATTCTCCAGTTAAGTGCTGGACATCATTTGCTTCTAATCATCCCATCTTTCCATCCCAAGGTTGACAACCGTGAACCAGCTCTGAACTCACTGGAACCATGGGGCAGTCAGTTACCAACTAGGATTTTCAGCGAAATATTTTGTTCACTTTGGAATACACAGTTTAACCCTATCAATGGCCTTGAGTGGACATGCATGCCTGTTTACTTTTTCCGGGGACCATGCCGGTCGAAACAAGGCTATTCCGGCCACACCCGCAAACTTTCTCTGGCCTATTGATGCTGTATTTAGTTGGATGAGGCCCTTCAGAACCCAAATGAGGAATGTCGATAGTAGTCACAATTCTGATGACGGAAAATGGGAAAATGTATAAGAAACCATACTCATGGCCTTTAAACTTATTTTCCATGGGTTGCTTGCGCAGCACAACGAACACCGGATTCCGTTGATGCCAAAAAGTGTATCACTGGCAACAGATTTTGATGGCATGCAGATTTTCCGAAAGCCAAATAACCGGAGGCCTAAGGGTTGATAGAGAGCGCTGGTGGATAGAGAGGGCCGGTTTCGGAACTATCGGCTCTAGCAAAGAAACTAGGTAGTTGGTCTTCCAAGTCGGCGAAAACCAGATGTAAGCAATTCTATGAAACTGCCTGGTTTTATAACGATAAATTGAATTTTGCGGTTATGGTTTCTGATCATGCACTAGTCTGACTGGTCTGTTCACCAGAATGGAGAAGGCGAGTAACCTTGAGAGGTCGTACCGCAAAACATCGGATCATTCCGTGATATGGAATTCAAATGAGTCAGGATATAAAAAGAACTAACGGTCTAATAGTCTGTCAGTGAGAGGCTGAAACCTATAAACAAGTTTTTAGTATCCAAGGCAAAATTTGGATAAGATGGAGTTGTCCGTTTGGAGGCAGTCCTCCTAGCAGGTTGTTTGAGTTACCTTGAGCCTTACCAAATGTCGCTCATAATTCTCGGAGCGCCTCTTCTACTCGGAAACGGAGCATTCCGTTTCTACCCAGCTGTTGGCTTCCTCTGGATCCATAAATCGGCTATATGGGGATATACTACCCTGTTTTCCGGGAAGGCCGGGATTTCACCTACCACTTCATATTCTCAGCGTATTTAGAAGAACGTGGAGCTTCCCGTCATTCGGGCTGTAGGCTCTCTTGAGGGTACACTGACACTCGTCTACCTCGTCTCTGTGAAGGTAGGCTTTTTCGGACCATCACATGAATTCTCCTAAAGTAAGACCGCCGATAGAGCATGGACTGCCTCACACCAGTCGACCGACTTCCTTGAAGGATTCCTTTCGCACAACCACATGAAATGTAGAAACGGACCGCAGGAGACTTAATTATGACTTGACAGCGAAATGTGTAAGTCCTTGACACCAAATTCAGCTCCTCTGATCATTACCGTCTCCCTGGATGGGGATCTCGAGACGGGCTGCATCCGAAACATTTTTCGGACGTGGCTCAGTCGTGCCCTCAATGATGATCTAGCACCCAGGTTGTTACATTCAATGCATGGCTCCCCTATTCTCCCTACTTAAAAGTTCACTGACAACCCTGTGTTTGCGTATAAATTATATCAGCACCCATCTACACTGCGCAGCTACCTACCCCACCTACTTAGATACTAGGTGATGAAACTTTAGCGGCTATAACCACCGTGCGACATGTGCGCAATTCTTACATCTGATGCCGCCGTGCTTTTAGCAAACAGTAGTAGAGCCATGCGGTCAGAGAAATTGCTATCGCTGCTACTCCGTCATCACCATCGTTATCAACACCATTGGCATAACATCGGCGATCAGCACTGGTGCTCTGCTGCCTGCAACCTTGCTTTAAAAGTCTCACGGAGGAAGCAATAGAAGTAAATGCTGAAGGGACTTGGTGCTAGTCTAGCACAGTTATTCTAAGGTCCATACACTTCCAGAAGCTCATTCAGGCAACCTAGATATAAAGTGACAACGAAAACACTACTAACATTTTTTAGCAGTCATATTTCGCAGCGTCCTATCTAGGCGTGCTGGGGATAATGCGGTTGCTATTCTGGAAAACGAGGCGCACGACAAGGCCCGGAATCTTCGTTATCCCTTTCATACTCTTCCGCCACCTTACTCCCGCCACTCTGAAATGGGCGCGGGAAGCAGCACTCTCTGTGCAAACGACGGTCTGGTATGCACAATACATAAACTAACCACCACAGCTTCTCGACACATCCTTCGATTGGAGTTCTCATTGTACTACTTCACATGGTTGTCTCTTTGCGGATTCACTGTAATCGAACCACAAGAGTTGCGGTTCTGAGACAACTGTTGTCGAACACCCTGTTGTGTCTGTGGGCTATTAGGGTGATTTAGGAGGTTAGTGAAACTCATTTTATCGTGATTTGTGAAATTAAGTACTTGAAAGAGAAAACCTCAATGAAACTTCAGTGAAATATAACAAAATTCAGAATCGTTGGTTAAGATTTGACAGCCTTTATAAACCTGAAGGCGTCTCACTTCCGCTGATCCAGAGGGCAATTGTCACAGTCATACAAGACACCAACACATGGCTTGATACAACCTGACAGCCTGCTTCACACGTCCCTTGAGATTCAGAGATATACCAGTTTGACCCGATAGATATCTCAAATTACCGAACGCGACCCGGGGCCTTGAAGATTCGTGTGTTGACCTCATCTTTCGCACTTCAGTCGGAATAAATAACGACCTAGTTAAGTAAAACGCCCTTCGACCTCCATGGCGTCCCTGGACTGTAAAAGGTGAATTCAGTAACTGCATGTCCAGAAGCATAACCTTGCACGTTGTGAGCGCAAAGTGTATGTCAACGAACCGTGGTCAATTAGTCCAAAACACTTGCGCCTTCCTCTCCTATTCGAATGCAAAAACGAATTCTTCTTCATTTTTCAGACGGACAAGGTTTCCATCACCAGCTATTTGAACATGAGGGTTCTGGAGACATAGTTATGTGATTACTGCACTCATTACAAATCCCTTTTTTGAAAATGTTCCCTATCATGGATTATCCACAGTTGTTTCAGATAGCCTTCTTTTCCCAAATACACCCAAAGAGATCAGATAGAGGGTGACAGGGGGATTCATTCCCAACATATCGCTGGACCCACAAGATACCGCACAGGTCAATTACCATCCATCCTGCATTTGGTCATCACCAACAACACTTTGTTGATCAGGTAATAATTGTCGCTCCACTTGGACATGACGACCTTTGTGTGCTGACCTTTGGTTTCCTGTGCTATTGGCCATAAATCATGAACCTCAAACGTGGATTCGAAACTTCTGCCGTGCAGGCTTCTCAGGAAGGGGCACCTTTCTGGGACCTGCTTCGGTGGAAGACTTATATAAGACGAAGCCTTACCGATAGGTTTTTCTCCGTTGACCCAGAAAACACGGCGGGGACATGGTAAGATGATTTTCAAGCTCATAGCGCACACATTCATCAGGCAAAATTGTTCTTATTTAGGGTAGTAGCTGCATGGAACAACCTTCCTCCGACGGTTTTCCACTCTGCTTCTAGAGCCCATGTGAAAGCACAATTAGACACTTATTTATGTGGGTCCTCGCGCTGGTAAGCATTCTTCCCCGCGCCGAGAACATAACGGAGAATCACTGTCCCCCCTGGTGCTTCCATAGCGTGTACATTACACTGCGTACCGATCAGTGAATCCGTGAATCTTTGAGTAGACCGGCTTGAAGGTCATCTGGGCCAGAAGGTTGGTGGCGCTCAAGATAGGAAATCTAGTGCTGAACCTCCAAAGCCATGGAGTCTCAGGTTCTACGTCAGCTGTAGGATCCAAATGAGTAGCAGCTAGTGGCCACGATAATTGTTTTCGAATTATTCAGCCCGGAGGTGTTGAGTTGTTCTTTATCCAAGGTGTCCGCTGCACTCAGATCCTAGATACTTTCGTTCACAAGTAGTTTTCGGGGGCCTGTCACACGGATCAACTGAAATAGCCTTCGGGCATTCCCGGCTTTCTTTGCCTCTCCACTTTCCTCACCTTTCTCTGTCCACCAGACTTTACGGTTGGCACGCACGCTCAGTTTCACTTGACGTCTGATAATTCTTCGGGCCAACTTATGACCTGGAACTGCGGGAATATTTCTGCCATGGTTTGGTCTGGTATCCAGTGCTTTAGTGAGTCCAGCAGCGCCACGTCACAACTCCCAGCACTGTCCAGAGAGATAGCGATCTCGTCCCAATGTGAATTCATATCTGATGGTGGAACTTTTGGAACAGACTCCGAAAGACGATTCTGTGGAATACACCTGACATCTCAGTTTTTAAGCCACTTGTCCGCACCTTACACGGTCCTGGAAAACGGAAGGAGTGGGGACGACGAACGAGTGGTCGGAATCCAGATATGTGTTCCAAAATACACCTGACACTCAGTTTTTAAGCCACTTGTCCGCACCTTACACGGTCCTGGAAAACGGAAGGAGTGGGGACGACGAACGAGTGGTCGGAATCCAGATATGTGTTCCAAAATGAACGACAGTTGGTTATGGATCCGCTCCATTGACAACTGGTGGTGATCTGATCACTTTGAGTGAGGCTCCTTCGGAGAAATTGCCAGGTGGTTTGCGCACAGACCATTGGTTATCCAGCAAAGCAAAGATCCTTCCACCCGGTGACTCAGGATGATACCAACCCGTGCACATCCTACTGCAGCAGCCTCTGGATCGTCGGAGCTGAACAATCACAAGTAAGTGGTGTGCTCAATCAGTACGCTTGCAGCTTGAATTCTTCCTGATACATGGCACACATCGACGTCAAGCGAGTCCAGTCCACCAAAAAGCTTGGTGAACCCAAAAGGCCGAAAAAATGAAAATGTGATAAATGCTGGAAACAACCGCAGGCTCTTATACTTGATCCTTTTGACTAGTCTTCAGAGGCCTTCTGTGAGTGAGACTACCAGGGGCCAGAATGGCTCTCTGATATTCACCAAAGGAGAACGTTTGAACGTTGGGCTTTGAACAGCAATTCAGTTGACCGCTTACTGTCTCCAGTTCAGATTGCTGGCCTTCAACAGAAGGGTGGACTGTGAACACGCAGCTCCGTTCAGCCACGGCATTGTCCAAGCGCATATCTCTACTCAAGCGCTATCGTTCTCCTGGTTCTGACAACCTCCCAGCTGCTCCATTCAAAGGCGGAAGTGCAATCCTCAGTCCATGTATATCTAGCCTGTTGGCGTCTTTCCATATTGCGGCCCATTTTCAGCGAGGGTACCCACTATTTATGTAGTGACCACAGAAGTTTTGGCTTTAATCTCGTAACAAGGTTTCTTGCGTCACTGATTCTTCGTGGTCCTATGGTGGCACGCGAAACATTGACTCGAGAATCAAGCGAGGTAAAAGCTGAGTCAACCACATCTTCACACTCCATTAAGTGTAAGAGCAACGACACATGTACGGATGACCCACAGTCTTGGTGTTCCTTGACTTCAAAGATCGGTCAATACTGTTAACTAAACTTGCTCAACAGAGTGTGTTCCAGGGGTCTGTGAACATAATTCGATCCCTGTATTTACATGCCTCAGGGCGTGTGAAAGTGTATGGTGTGCTCTCCAAAAGCCTTCCAACAAAAAGTGCTGTCCTACAAGGTTGCCTACTATCTCCATTCTTGCCCTACTTCGTCGAAGGTGAAATAGAGGCAAAAGCTAGGAGGTCCTCAACCCCAGTGTTCAAATTGTTGCTGGTGAGAACCTTGTCTATCTGGAGTAAACAGACGACATTGCCCTCATCTTTGAAGACTAAGGCGAAACACAATTCCAATTGTTGCTGTGAGAACCTTGTCTATCTGGAGTAAACAGACGACATTGCCCTCATCTTTGAAGACTAAGGCGAAACACAATTCCTGTTGGATAGGCTGACCACCGTCACACAGTCTTCCAGCGTGTGTTTAGCACCTTAAGTCATGTTTCATTAGGTGCGGTCTCTGAAAATACCTCTTAAAATTAAAAAAATCGCTGGATTTTGCGGAAAACTTAACACAGCTCGTTAGCCGTATTAGCTATAACAGAATTGTTTGATGAGGTAAGTGTATGAATCTCAAAGACCCGAATAACTTCTGCTAATTTACCACACTTTTGGCGCCACAGCGGTGCATCACTGTCTCAAGAGTTGATTGTACCAGGCTACAGTAAGGGTGGTGATGTCGAGCGATTGCCTTTGCGGATAGATGTAAGGCGTCTTGCCTAGGAAGCGCTGCTGGTGTCGGACGGCATCAACCAATTCGTAATGACGTAATTGGTGAAATAGTCATTTGGCATTACAGGAGCTACTCCAGTCGCGGACAATATTCAGCGCTCTCTGCTGCGGTGGCTCGGCCATGTGCTACACGTACCAATTTATCGCCTACCGAGGTGAGCGTTGTTCTCTTTGCCTCCTTCAGAATGACACGAACCGCGTGGTGGACAAAGTATTGTTTGGCAGAAGAGTAGGGAAGAGATTACGAAGAATTAGGGTGTTTTTGGTGCGGTACGCATCTTGTTCCCTCCCGGCTTGACTGGAAACATTGCGAAAAAGGGTGGTTAGTCGATGTGTGGCGTTCTTGCTGTCAATTTCTTTCCAGATTGTCTGCTTGGCACCTCTTACTGCTTGCGACAGGTCAGCACCAGGTACCGTCCCTCATCCACTCCCTCCTTTTCGTTGCAAGGCTTCATATATTATTAGATAAACTCTGTGCTTGTACGGGAGTGAAGCATCACTGTCGGCAGTGGTGTTACTGTTGCTGATGATGTTGAGGTCCAGCCACCGCAGCTTAATTGCACTGAATTACTGAAAAGCACCCGCTGCACACCCTTCCGGTGCCTAACTGCCATGCCACGTGGGGGAAGCACGAGGGCTAGACAGGGGAAGTCGAGAGACAGAGGTCAGGTTCGAACCACGGACCTTCTGGTAAGTAAATCCGCGCTCTAACCACTGGAACCATCTCGCCCGCTACACAACCGAACACCTTTTTTCTAATTAACTCGTTACGAATTTGTTGACGCCATTTGACATCTGTGGTGAAAACTTGGAGACGCGTAGGTCATATCTCTGAATCATACAATACAGTCCCCATTATAACCTAGCATACGCGACCCAGTGATATGCCCTTTTACGTTACATTTGATGGACATTAGCGAACGTGATTCGGGTCTTTGAGATTAGTGCCCTGAATTCATCAAACACATTTCCGTCAGAGCTAATATTACTTCCAAGGTGTGGGAAATTTCCCACAACTTTCAAGGATTCTCTTTGAATTGTAATGGGTATGTTTTGGGACTGCACATTCTGAAGCACGACCGTGCACTTTGAAGGTGCAAGGCGCTTGTCAAAAAATTCCTGGGTGGCGGTCGGTTTATTCAGCAGAGCTTGTGCTTCGCCTTGGTGTTCATAGGTGAAGGCATTACCGTCTGCGTACTTCGAATCAACAGGGTTCTCGCCAGCAGCGACTTAAATACCGGGGTCTTGAAGAGCATCCTTCGTTTACCTTATTATTTCATCGATGACAATGTTGGACGAGGTTGGGGAGACTGAACATTTTCCGGACCCCATTTTACAGAACACTGTAGATGGTTCGCTATGCCCTCAAACACTCATAGAATTTCTTCGCCGATTGGTACCCGTACCTCTAGAGGAAGCAGCCAAATGGTCGATAGAGACGATTCCGATGTGCATCTGGTTTATGGAGTGGGTGCGTGCAAGGTAATTGTACATTGAATCTTGGTTAAATGGGCAGTGGTTTCGCGGAACTTTCATGGGCTGCGTATGTGTTTCAGTGTGGTCGGGGAAGGTTGACCTTGCGCTGAATATCGTTGACCGTATGGCGACAAAAGCTACTATGGTGACCAGTAATCGGAATGCAGCTTTGAAAGTATTCATAATTACCTTCACCAACATCGTAACAAGCCTTGTATATCAATCTGTCACAAACCACTGCACGTGACTGTGTCGACCAAAGAACGACTCTTCTAGCGAAGCCGGTGCATTTGGATGTCATAGTATACGCGTCAGAGACCCTCGTGTAAAACCAAAATAAAGAGGGTTAACTCCAGTTTGCCGGATTTTAAGAGGACTTTCTCACAAAATATTCATGTGTAGCGAATCCTGTATATAAAGTAGAGCAGTGAAACAACTGAAACAAATATGCACAGAAATTATTACAGTCGTGTTCGTGAACAGATATCCTGCAGGGGTGTTCACACTCAACTAAATTCTCCCTGCAAACTTGTAAAAACAATCATGAGTACATCAGGAGGCAAACCGATGTTGGTGTATTTACTAAGCCTCAGCAAATACCACCACTTCAGCCGTAAACCGCGTACATATTGTATGGTGGTCGTAGCTACCACAGTTGCCCTTACCAATGGTCTGGAAGAACAGGGATTGAGATCTACTATGTGGAGGTGATAAGTCATATCGTTGGTTTTTAAATCCAGAAGTGACAAGGCTTTCCGTTGGGGTTCGGAGTTCAAAGCTGTGCATTGAGGGCAACGATTTGGATGTCTACGCGTTATTGAGCTCACGAGACGGGGCCACAACTATCAGTCTCTCTCCATTGCTGTGCTTCGTCTTAGAGTCCCATCCAAGGAGTTCGCTGAGTCAAATGGCAATGGCTCTCATACTTCGCTGCCGATTAGTTGCTTAACCTCTTCTGGCCCGTTTCCACTCCTTGCACGGGTGTGCGGAAACGTCCCTCCGTTGAACCCGGTCTACTAACATAGGAACACGTGACCAAGCCAGTGCAACCTATGGAGTGTGATCAAATTCGGAGTTGTTTACTCCGAAAACCAGTTGACGTACTCCAACAGTATCAGTGCAATATTCCCACCAATCTGTGAAGGCAACGGTGATCAGATGCTGACAGTTCTTTAACGTCTCCAAGGCACAGAGGCCTGGTTTCTGACCCATAGAACAGTATGGAATTCAATACAGTATTGCAGGTTCTACCCTTGACAGCTAAGCTGATGTCATGCCTATGCCACAAATGATGCATGTCAATAAAACCACTGTGTCCTTCCAATTTGGATGAAAATATCATCGCTGAATCAGTTGGTTAATAATTGTATCTCATCGAACAAAATAACACTGCTAGATCAATGATGTCCTTTCTACACAAGAGCCTTCAACTTCCGCACCTTGCCGAACTGGAAAACAGACATTCTTGTCCAAACCTCACACTCTCAAAGTTGGCGTGTGCTATTTTGGATACAAGCACACAACTCAAGCATGATCGTGCATCTTAAGGCGCTCGGGGCGAACTTAGTTCTTCTATATTTTATCCCCGTATTTCTCGTAATCCAGAAGCAGTGACTCGTGGAATTCATGGTGTGGGAGCTGCACTCAGCCCCGGGATTGAACCCACTTCGCTTGATTAAATTCTGTTGGGTTAGCCAGTTCAGTCAAGCCCAACAACACTGGACAAAATTGCTGCCTCCGTAATGTCAGCTTATGCCCCAATGGAACTCATTCCCGATCTCGAGAAGGATGCTTTCCACCAAGGTTCATCTAAACTGACTTGTCCAGAAAAGATGTGAATTGCGACTCCCATACTCGTCCCTGACTTGCTGTCTGGACAACTATTGTGTACTAAAAGGTACGGCATCTTGAGATGGCCAAAAGTGTTAGAGAAGTACTACTCATAAGGTTGCTGAAAATCCGTCGACAGCCCACGACCGGTTTCGTTCTTTTTGGGGCTCATCAGGTAGGCGCAGTTCCCGGGTTTCCGTCAACCTTAGGTTCTACTTGAAACCAAATTGCACGAAATTAGCGAATATACGCTCATTTGCAAACTAATTTGTTTTTTTCGAGAGACTCACTTGGAACCCAGCTGAATCTCTCGTTTATGATGTTCTCAGGCAACTGAATGTGCTGCACCAGGCCGCCTCATGTTTCAGTCGCTACGATATTTGAAATATTGCGATACATGTATATCTTTGTAATGTACTACTCATAAGGTTGTTGAAAATCCGTCGACAGCCCACGACCGGCTTCGCTCTTTTTGGGGCTCATCAGGTAGACGCAGTTCCCGGGTTTCCGTCAACCTTAGGTTCTACTTGAAACCAAATTGCACGAAATTAGCGAATATACGCTCATTTGCAAACTAATTTGTTTTTTTCGAGAGACTCACTTGGAACCCAGCTGAATCTCTCGTTTACTGGGTTAGAGAAGTCTTCACAAGGTCACTTTGGATTTTTCGTCGAGGCAAGAAGCGCCGAAGCAAGCCGATTCTGCTTCCCCCCCCCCATTCTGAGGACGTATCCCCGTTTGACTTGATATTCGGCTATTTCAAAAAGCTCGCCTCCGGACACAGTGCTGGAGTCGAACCACGAATTATTCGGTTAATAGATTTGCGCCTTAATCTCTGCGACGCCCTGAGCACCAAACCGACAGTAACTAGCTTAATGTCACTCACTTAAACACCGTCAACTTGTGGGAAATTTGCCCTGTCCCTAACTGAACCTTCTTTGTGGACCTTCAGAAGATGGCGTTGACTACGTTCTCACGACTGCTGGGGATGACAGGGTAACTGAACCATCACAGCAAGAAGTAGTTCGGCTGTGAAGGCGTGAAATACTGAGTGAACTCAATCCTGGCTTTTCGACTGCTCCAGCCAACCTGACAAGTTCTCAGCTCCCGTGCCTCTGAGTTGCATGGCAGCTATTCGCCGAAAGGGTGCCACAGCCGAGCTATTTTTTCACATCCGCGTCCTACTTCAAATTGATGAAGCATTGAGATTCCGCGCCCTGGCGTTGAGGAGTAACTTCTGCGTCTTGCTCAGTTCATTTCAGTAACTAAGTTCTAATGTCCACATCAAAGGAGAATGGAAACGAAAAGGATACTTTGGTCTGATTATCGTCACCAAGTAGGGCTTGGAAAGCTCGTATCCTGAGTAATGAGCTTGCATATTGTTTTCACGTCTTGTTGGATTCTAATTTTGACTTCCTTAAAACAATAGCAAAGTTCATGAAGTATCAATGTCCACTTATCCTCAGTTCTTTGTTCGTTGATGCCCCTCTCTACTCCGTTTCCACCCTACAAGGAACATCAGTGCATGTGATTCTACCCACTCATCGTGCTTTGTTCTTCCACAGGACAATACCAGTCGGTATGAGCACGGCTTTGGACGTCCTAGATATACTGGATATTGATGATCCTGGACCTAAGAAAAGTATTTTTGATAAGGATACCCTGTTGGCGCGAAGGGACAAGGTACATGTCCTGGTTACCACTTTCATCTAATATCCTGGGTAGAAAAAGTCAAAGAGTCAAGCTTCTCAGCCCAAACGCCCCGAAAATGTTCCTCGTGAAGTCTGGGGGCTTCATTCGACATTGAATAAGTAAGCCCTGGTGATACTTTCCCATTTTGTTTTTCTTCGCATTTTCAGTGTGGATTGTCACATCTCGTTTGATGTAACATCCTTTTCCGCTATCAGGATCTGCTGCCGATAAAATCTGCAACCCATCCAACCATAACGCAGTTTTTATTAACCTTTGAGTACTTAGGTACTTAGGTCCGAAATGCCATTACTCACTGCCGGAAGGAATTACATGCCGTGTCTTGCATCCTCTTGTCTAATTAATCATATTAACCAACGAAGATTTGATATTTTTCAGAAAAGACTTGCATACTAACATGTACTGACATTACAGGGCCTAGCAGAGTGCACCACTACAGATGTCCTCTACTCGCGCGTGATTCCCCATCGCATGAGTAGCAATGCGATCTTTAGCACCAAGCTAGCGTCGATAACCATGTAAACATTAATACATGTAACACTCATACCATTAGATATCGTAAACATTCACACAATAAAATGCACATCGAAATCAGGCCAAATTACATAAGGACAACTCAGTACTTTCTTTACATCGTTCCTCTTTTTTAAACACTGTTCTCACGCGAAGCCGACAGTTGAATCGCGGACATCCACGTGTATATATGGGTGTATGTCATCAAAATTGGCATATATAGGTTAGGTCCCAGTAAAACACACGAGCTTAGGTTCACCTCAACAACAGACTGTTTTAGAATACGATTGCCACTCAAAACCACAAAACTATCACGTAGTCATAGTCGGCGGTGATTTGCGGTGGCTTCGCTCAGCATCCTTTTCTGGATGCAACGCGTTTTGTGCTCATCCCGGGATGAATCCATCCTGCCACCATTCATATCAGTAAAATTGGGGGAATGAATTCAGACGGGTCACAAGTCCGACAAACTATGAAAACTATTTGTGCATTGAACTCAAGATTCTGCTATCGTGTGGAATCAGCTAGATAAGTAGACCTTGCAGTGTAGAGTGAGTCGTATCCAGGATACTGTGGAATGGCAAACCACGGGTAAAGATAGGTTTATTCCGCATGATAGTGGTTAGGTAGAGCGTGAGCTGCACTCCTCTCCAGGTCAGTTAAGGCGGCTCACTTACAAGGCAAGCCCTGTCGTTTCTTTTTTACTTACAGTTTTAGTCTGAGCTCATATGCGCTAAGCTACTTGCCGAGATATTCTTGTTCTGAACCCAGCCTAAGCTTCTCGATTGTTCCTGTCTAAACTTGACCCGGCAGTATCCGAACCCCTGTGCTTTTTATGTGCACTGCACTTCCGCGTCGAAGTGGTGAAAAATTACAAACTGCAGCTCTTGCGAGCAGAATACGAAAGCCTCATACATCTCGTTCCATCCTTGTTTGTTGGGACACTGGAGGGGGTTGAACTTTGCTGTTTTTCCGAAGTATTCATCTTCCTGTCCACATAATACTTGACTCTATTTAAATAATCGGTCCTCGCTTTTTCGTCTAGTGAATTACCGCCACTGATGCCTACCGATGATTCCATCAAATATCGACAACCCAAAGCTGTTATTGGGGTCGGGCGCGTCCGTCGCTGGCACTGGACACCATTCACAAACCCAGCGCGACAAGTGCGTTTAAATCCATCCATAGTTCTGACTGGTATCTTTACTTGTCAGACCATTTATTCTCTTTTTGCACCATATTTTTGTTTTTCTTCCAGGATGGGTTGGTTCTCTATCACTGGCGTCGAGAACGACCGGAGGGCGAACCAGAAGAAGAGTACCCCTTTGCTCGATACAACAAGGTACACTATAATTTGTGTGGCATTTGAAGCTTTTGGATTTATTGATGCGGATTTGATAGGCATCAAAACTGTGATAGTTTAGATAAGTGAGCAAACTGCGTTTATCATAGCTTCGTGGGACGTTTTCGTTCACTGCAAAGAGAAGCATGGCCTGTATCGATGTCTGTTGCGGTCCTGGAGTTAGTGGATAGACCATGCCGTCATTGGGGGAATCTCCAAACAACCGTTTTAATGCTGTATTTCACTTTGATTGCCCGTTTTTAACCGTAATGTTAGGGTTTTTCACCCCGTATACACTACTTTTGTACCGAATACATCTGAAACAATTGCCTGCAGGAGAACATGAGAAGTCGAAATTATTCCTGACCCTCATGGATGACCCTGGAATTTCTACTTCATTGACGTCTATAGTAAAGTCGCGAATGACCCCTGAAAGACTCAGTTATACGAGTACCCTCGGTCCTATTGGGGATAATCAAACAGACATGTAAAAGGGCCGGACACATGACTCTTTGCTGAAGGGTCATAAACTTTTTCTCTCCATATAACGATTCGAGTGCGTGATTCGTTCGGTCGGTCAGGTCTTCCGTGAGGACAAAACATTTACTGTCCACCAGTAGTCAGCTTACTGTCTGAATAGGTCAACAGCTATGCAACTGGCCGACGCTACCCGAGAGTGACGGGCTGAAATTGCCAAAAATGTTGCGTGTAATACCCCTCCATACCCACTTGATGAATTACAATCAGCATAAAAGCACCCATGTGGCTAAGCTTTTTGTAAACCCACTGCATTTTTGCCGTCTTCGAACTATGGTTGACTCCCATCTTTGAACACCTGTTAGTGCCTGATGACTTATTATTCAGACTACGTGGCCGATAACCCGATTGGTTCGTTTGTTCTGTTAGTCTTGAGCTTACGCAAAAGTCAGATGATACCTAGATTCAGCCGTGGGACGAACGAAATAACTATTTTTCACTAGTTACCACGCCCGTTTGTTTGATTCAGTCTAGTTAGCTGAATAGCCTTTGCTGTGTGCATTATCTTAGTTTGTCGTCTCTGTAACCTTCTGTTTCTTCAGCACGCTACCATACCTGAGTACACCCCAGAAGAATATGAGTCTTTGCTACAGTACCCAAAGTGGAATGAGGAGAAAACAGCACACTTGATGGAACTAGCCCGTCGTTTCGACTTGCGTTTCATCCATATGCGGGATAGATGGGATTCAGAGAGGTTCCCTGGACGCCCTTCCATCGAAGACTTGAAGGAACGATATTATGGAATAGTTGCGATACTGGACAAAGTGAGTTAATTGTTCACCGTTTGGTAGTTACTGAATTGATTCGCTCAACCTGTGCTCCCTGTTCACAGCGGATTGTCCTCAGTTGCCCGTTTCCTCGGAACCGGTCCTTGCGAATATAAAGATGGAGTAACTGGGTTGGGTGCTATTTTGGGGGTTGTAGTGATTTTCACTGTGTATTTTCCACTAAGCATATCGTGATTAAGGAGTCGTGAGTGGAAAATGCCGCTCCTTTTTCGTAGACCTGAATTTTCCCGGAATTCGATAACAGTAATAAAGGTGTTCTGTGGAAGCATCGCTTAACGGATGAGAAAGAATGACTACTTCCTAAGACCAACCCGATTGGCTTCGTACCATAACAACAAATCTTTAGGGTCTCGCATCGCCAGTGATGTTATTTTCCATAGCGATGATGATCTTATGAAACTTAGTCAATACGAACGTCTTCGCAACACATTCTCTTTTTAGCTTGCCTATCTGAGCATTTTACTCATCAGTCGCAACATCTATCGAATCAGCATGATCCTCTGGCTGTTTTCAGTTGCGGTATTCCTAAAGTGTGTGAAATTTTGTAATGACGCTCCTTATACGAACATGTAGCTGTGTATGCCAGTCGCACAACGTAAGCCGTTCATCCCTCCGCCTTATGCCCCCCTGCCCAGTGTGCCCGAATTCGCATTTTTCCGGGATCCTATATTAAATACGCTTCATTCTGGAGAGACGGATAGCCTATCTGTTTCGACTAGTGTGCTCAACCACGTTTTTACGGGTGGTATTGGTTATGGGAGTTGACGGATTCACTATTCAATATCTTTGCAACTGAATTCTTATTATTGACAGAACAATTGGATGTTATTCGATTAGAATTTAAGTGTATAGAAGCGATATATCATGCTGTACGGTGAACCTGTATTCACCTGAGATAACATTACCACGGGGGAACGGATTTGCAGAAGAACGTTTCGGAGTGATCAGTCCAGTAAAACCGCAAATTACAACCAGTCGCTGTGACTATTACCCGTAACAGCATCTCTCCTTTACCTAGACCATCTGTGCTTTATTGATTTTTCAGTTAGTAGAGTTATCGGTTCCCTCTGTGTCCTTTGGTCAGGTTCGTGGAACCAACTTGTCCAAAGGTTTACGCTATGACGCTGCTCATGAACGTCGTCGCAAACAGCAGTTGAGCTTGTTGTATGGTCGCACGAAAGATCAAGTGGAAGAAGAGCAGCGACTTGTCCAGGAACTGCGGAAAATTGAAGCTCGTCGCCGTGAACGAGAACGGAAAAAGCAGGATTTGCAGAAATTGATTTCTCAGGTTCGTGAACTTTCTCTTTGGGTGCCATCGCATAGGTGGTGTTCTGTTATACAGTTTCCTTGCTTGGTTTGTCCGGGGAGGGAGAATTCGACATTTTTGCTTATCCTACTTACTCCGAGTCGAAGGTTTTTACTTATGTGGCTCGTCCGATGACTTCCTTGTTTTTAACTGTCCGTGGTCTGTCCGCAGTCTGGTCAGAGGTTGGCCGCCGGTAGTCTCACCAGTGTTGCCGACCACAGTGAGATGATCCTACTCGGCTTCACTGACCGACAAGAACGATGTGGACACACTTTACATTGGTGACTGAAATGTCACTATGATACGATATTATGCCTCTTCGCCGCTCGTGATTACGGCCATTCATTCGCATCACCGTGAGTAGTCAAAGGAAGTGCCAACTGAGCAGGTTTGGATATCATGTGAAATTGTAGGTGTATTATCCTAGCATGTTTGTTGTTGAGTAGGGAGCTGGCCGAGACAGTTATTTGGAAATACGCCCGATGCGTACTTGTTGTCTGTCTTTGTGTGCACCAGGCGTTCATACATATGGCGCGTAGGACGTCTGGCCAGACTGTTCGATTGGGCTTCGATGTTGAGTGTTAGTTTACCTTCTTTTGTCAGACAGAAAAGGTCGGGTAAGTCAGTAAAAAACCGTTCGCGTATCGGATTACACGGGAATCCACTTCGAATGTATATTCGGCAGAACGCATTTCGGGAACGCACTGGTCACGCTGGAGCAATGGCTCCTGACTGGGAGGGTTGCATTGGAGAGAGTACTGCATGTGTATCTATGGGGACGCCAACATCACTCATCATCTGACATAGATCTCTTCTGGATAAATTGGTTCGCAGTACATGACGTTTTGTACAACTTGACCGATTCAGTCCCTCCAGTAAGATACTGCTTTATTTATTTTAACTACTCCTATTTGTCATCCTCTTCCATCCTGTAGGCGGACAGTTTGATTCGGGATCAAGACGGAGGCACTGATCGTCCGGTTGGAACAGTAGATTCCAGTTTGGAAGCTTTGTTTCCGCCTGCGACGCAAGCTCCAGGAAGTGCATCTACTGCAAGTTCTGCCGCTGGTGCGCAGCGGAAACGAGCCGCTTTGCCAGTATCTGTACCAACCAGTCTGTACTCAGTTGGTGCACCAGACAGCTCGGTCAGTTTGACTGGTTCGCTTGGTGGTACCGGTGATCTGTCAGCTTCGTTAGGTGCTGCTACGAGTACGGCGAACTCCGCTTTGGTGAGTTTATGTCCATGTGGTGAAATTTTTGCGTGTCCATCTTTATGTAAGTGATTTTCCCGACATATAATTGTGGGTCATCTCCAATGGCCACTGCTTCATGATTTGAGCGACTGGGGAGCTAGTCACTACTCTTCCAGAGTCTTTACTGATCTTCCAGGGGAGTGACTCAGCTCCAAATGCCGGGATTTCGCATAGTATCAAAGGCTTCAGCAGAAATATGATCGCAGAGTTTAACCATTGTTCGATCTTCAACATGAGTTGCGCCCGTAGTCTTAGTAGCAAAATCCACTACACCAGAGATAACTCATCAGATTCAGATATCCGTTTTCTGGTGACAGCAGGGTACGACCATTAATGTTTTTCACCTGTACCTCTTCCCATGCCATGTCACTAGCTTGCTCGTTCAAGGCTGCACTAAGTATGGCCTTTGAGCAATAGGCTGTCTAAGACAGAATGGTCTTGAAATGGAAAACTTTTACTGAACTATTGTTGATGGTCTGGCTTGCAGACCAGCTTGGTGGTACACAGCTTTTCTCCTACCATAAAACCTGTCAGTTATCCCACCATTGATATCACGCCAGTCATTTTCGTACGAACTTGACTGGTGGAACCTAACACCTATCTCGCGTCAAAAAATAAATCACTGGTGCTTTGGCTGGGGATGAAACGAGGCGGTGCATTGCATGACAGTGTGGGCGACGTTTACATGGCTCACTACAATTTTCCTCATCCTTTGTCTGGTTGGGTGACAAATTTCAACTGGGCACCAGATGTGTCGTAGGAAAAGGTCTAGGTTAAACGAACGTACGCGATTGTGCCCTCCTATCACACAGGTGTCTGACTGTACTGAAGATTTTCCTCTCATTTTGTGGCGCTTGCCGCTAGTTCCCCAAATGCTGGTTGATAAGCAGGTTAAAGGCTTGGATGACGAAATTTTTAAAGAATGACTGTCTCCTGCCTGGCCGAATTAGGCTTCAGCTGGGTTTCATGAGTGATCCTGTGTGGTTAGTCGTACCATCGGTTTCTTTTGAAGAAGGGGGTAGATCCCTTCACAACTAGGAGAATCTCCTGAAGGTAACAAGGGCTGCAAATTAGTTTTTTGCCGTCCAAAGTTCGGGGCGCTTTGGAAAGTCTAACCTTGCAATCCTGTTCGTTGCCTCCTGAAACTGATCTTGTGTACCCAATCCACTGGCGGTGTCTTCGCATGTTACCGTGTATATTTACATCCCTGATTTCCCTCGCCAGATTTTGTTCACCCATTCAGTCGGTGTGTCGATATATGACCACCATTGCATTAAGGCAAACCTATGGAGTCATTGGCGATACTCTGTAAACGATGAGTCGGAGTGAGTGTCGTTTTGTTAACTACATGATTGGTGTGCACACGGGTGTGGATCTATCGGAATATGATCACCATAGCGGTTGACAGCTGTTCCCCTCCGACCGGGCTGCAAGTGGCCAAAAAGTGAGGCAACGGCCTCAACGATCCAAACCATTTTACCACCATGACAGGTCAAATGGAAGTGGCTGATTGAAACCTGTTGATATTATCTCACGAGAGGCCCGACAACACTCGATGTATCCCCTCAATAGGTGGCGCCTGTCCTTAGTTCTGATGCTGTACTCTACTATCTTTTATTGTATTGACCATTTTCAAAGAACAGACTGTAACTGTTGAAACATTAACCTGTGCAACATGCGTAGTAGTAATAGTAGTAACTACAGAACTTTAGCGTCATAACTATGTTATGGCAGTAGAATGTTATTAGAACATCATTATTTAAAATTTCTGTCGTTTTTTGCGTTACATCTACCTAGGTACTTCCGCCTCACTAATTTCAATCTGGTTAGAGCGCAGATTTACTGACTGGAAGGTCCGTGTTTCGAACCCGACCTCTGCCTCTCGACTTCTGTCCAGGTTTGGGCAACCTTGTAGTATCCAAGCCCTCGTGCTTCCTTCGAGTGGCATGGCAGCTAGGTACCGAGGGGAATTACAGCTGAACGATTGTTTATTACTTTACTGCGCAAACATTTGTCCCTGGCTCCTGAGAGGGGCCATCTAGTGGGACCAACCAAAATTGGTTAGAGTAGCTGTCCCTCCAGATAGGAACAGCGGCATAGTAAACCCGTGTTTCAGTTTGCCCTTGACTTTCAAAGTCTACTTCCTATCCATTGTATCCCTCCCTATTGATTCTCTTCCAGGCAAACACATATGTCATCAATTTTCCGGATCCATCCAAAAACCCGGGAGTACACCTACGCAGTCTAAGGGTAAGTTCTGTACGGTTATCCGTCGTTTGCCCTCCGTCCACCAAGGGACCTCCGTAATTAGTACTCATTTTTTGGACACCTAAGTAACTGGTCTTCAATTCCGCACCAACTTAGTTTCGAAACTTCGATTTCTGATGTCGTGATCACCCCTGGTACTGAACAACGCGAGGTTTCAGAGTGTGCGACAACCGTTTATTCCTCATGGAGAGGATTTGTGACGGATATGGTATGAAGCAGCTCAGACACATAGCATACGTCCTGTTGGTAGAGAATGTAATAGACGCAAACGAAACCAGAAATATACATCTTCGCACACGACAATGATCTGATGAGTAGGGTTGAATAGATAAAGGCTGAAGAGATAGGCCAACTCACAGGAGAGCAGCGACATCTCTAGGGTTAATACTGGGGTTTTGAATATTGAATTTAGGGTGACCCTTCCATGCTAGCTCTAACCCTATCCTTAGTTGTACACTTCAATTAGCCACCAGTGTTGTCCGGTGCGAACTCATCAGCTTGTGCAGTCTCAAGAACTACTGTTTTGTTATTCTGGACCTTAGCAACCTATACCAGTCGAGTTCATTTACCTGGAATTTTCACTTTCTGCTGACTATATCATAGTGACAGATGTTATGGACCGAAGTTTGTAGTTTCAGGACAAAAAGGATCATACCATCTAATTAACCAAAAACTTCACGCGGGGGAACTGTCTGTTGCGCGCACTAACAGGTGGTCAGGAAACCCAACGAGTTAGTCCAGTGATTTTTCAGCAAGCCTATTTACTTTTACCTTTTGTGGTTGCGAGGTCTTCCGTCCACGCCTTGAATAATCAATTCATGCACGGTAACTCAATGCAGCGGGCCTTCTGGAGCCATCTTAAGTAGATGAAACGACACAACCAGGTCTCTATCATCGAAATTATCTTTTATCCGTGTAGAAAGTGTTTTGACGCTACAGCGGATAGGTAAGGTATTTTGTTAGTTAAATAGATGGTCCAACGCCTCAAATATAAAGGATTTAATCAGTGCATCCCTTAACATTTTCACTCCGACGAGTGGACGACCACTTGTGTGGCGCAAATGCAATGCTGATTAGTTTTGATGTCGGAAAACTGGTCCTCTAGCCGCCAACAGTTCGATCCATTAGAACAGTGCTGTCACGAAATCGGTTCGAATTTGTCATGAACTACTGAACTTGCAGTAAATCACCGTCAGCTGCACTAAGACATCACCGAAGCTGTTCTTCACCTTTCAAAAGGAGGTTTTTAACAGGCACCATCGAGTCATTTCATGCCTGGACCCACGCCAGAGATCCTTATTTTGAAACAAGCTTGACAGACCAGCCATTTACCTGAGGTTTGAAGCACTCCAAGGCCAACACTGCGCTTTCAACTTCATTCACCATGACACTGTCGATTATATTCCCGAACTGAGACATTTTGGCAATGCCGGTTTTCGCGACGACGGTGAAGAAACTTCCCAGTTTTATAATTTCGTGGATGTAAAGTCGCTGTCCCTCGCACGGTTCAGGTCGATAAATGGGGCAGCCGATTTCGATCGCGATTTGCAATACACAATTTACCGCTATTCAGAAAAGAATGGAACCAGGAAAGCGATCTACTGCTCATCAACTGTATTTAGTATGACCGGTCACGTGTGGTTTTGGTTGACTGCAACAACAAACTAAGGCGCATGCCAAATATAAATTGATGTGATCCTTTGCTTCATTCGATATGGTGCATTCGTTCGGGTAGGTACTTCTAGCTACTCATGTTGTCCAGTTGTTAGAACCGAGCGAGTTGTTACTGTTGGTTTCATATTTCATGATGGCATCCTACGTGAGTCGGCTTCAAGCGGAGCACAGCTTTATGTCTAAGCATTTCTCTAAAAGTGTACGCAATTTTGTGTTCGTTGAATTTAGCACAAGATTGGCCTGACTACTTATGAAACTGACATAAAACAATGCGGTTTCCGCGTCTTTTTAGCGGTGTGTGTGGAACACTGACTTTTGTAGCCTATCCCCTATTCGACGATCCAGAGAGACTTGCAGATTTGTTAACCATGCTTCGTAATAAAAGACATTCTTTTATTACCATTAAAATGCTATCGTCGTTTTGTTTTATTTCTTGTCGGTTCTCGAGTTTCTGTGCTGATCAGTCATCATCGCCATGCACGAAAGCATCCGTATTGACACTGATGTTTAAATGTCGTAACCTAGAAAGTTGTTTTAACATCCTCAAGGAAGAAAGCAGAAAATAGCGGACAACGGAGTGACCTGATGCCATCCTATCTCAGTCATCCTGAGGTATTTACAACTTCATGCTGTCATTCACACAATATGAATAGACGCTGACTGACGAACGGCGTTGAAATTGGTCGTATCCTATTATACTTCCAGCCAAGGTCCCCACTCCGGAAGATGGACTGCTCTAGCAGCATCCTGTCTTTTCGTTATCCTCTTCATACCTTTCGACCAACTCACATACTGATCATCCCTGGATTGTGTCGTTCCGTAAGAGACCCGGAAAGCAACACGAAGTTTCCGTATGGTAGCACATAGCCAATTCATCGTATTTTCTGTGATCGAAGTACTAGATGCACAACGGTACACTGGCTTTCTAATTACCCCGTTACGAATTCGCTGAGGCCACCCAACACTAGCAATGGATCTGGTCGTCAAATTTCTAAAGTAGGCTCAAGTTCTCAGTTTTCCCAGGTGATCAGTCGGGTTTTTAGGTCTTTGTTCAGTTACTCGATTTGGATTTTCATCATCATTGTCAGCTGTAAGAACCGCGTACTGGTCGTACACTGGTTGTAGCTGCCACAGTTTCGTTCACCGATGATTGGGAGGTAAGTAGCTGCGCATTTCACGCGCGAGCTGGTAAATTGGTGCATAAATCCAGCACTGTCAGTGAGTTGTCAAGCGGGGGTGG
>NW_008751725.1:1763629-1796356 GCF_000715545.1 Opisthorchis viverrini
CTTTGCTCCACAGACACTGCCATAGTGCTTGGCGGTCCACAGAGTCAAAGGCAGCTTTCAGATCAAGAAAAACAACCATTGTTGGTTGCTGGAAGCAGTGTCGCTGTTCCAGAATCAGTCGGAGGGTGAAGATATGGTCGATGCAACCTCTTGCAGGACGGAACCCAGCTTGGTTTTCATGGATCTGCCTCTCCCTGTGTTCAGTCAACCTTCGAAGGAAGCGTGCTTGCTTATTTCGCTTAGTGCAATAAATAAACATAAATGCGTGTGTCGAAGGGCACCGACAAATCCAACAACACTGGAGATGTCTCCTCGATTGGTTATGAAACAACAGCAATCCCGTTACCGTACCCAACGAACATACAGTCGATCGCCTTGAGCGATGATGGGTCGTGACGTCCACTAGAGTTAGTGCCACAAATTCAAAGCACTTAGTCGGTGGATCTATTGTATTCATTTGCTTGTGGCGTGATCAAGACCGCATTATCTAATCGATGGACCCACCTACGCTCCACTAGCCAAGCTCGGCGAAAGAACCAACCAGAAAGCACTGCATGTTATCCATCTAATTCACTCATATCCGAATTATTCATTTCCTTTTGCACATGAACCTTGTCTCTCAAAGAATTATCGTAGCATATCACAATTATAACTGCGTTTTATCCTTGATCTTTCACTTCCAGATGAAACTTCCTACTAACTTAGGTCAAAAGAAAATACGTATCATTGAAAACTTTTTGGCCCACTTGCAGATTGGTAAGTATAGCTTTTTCATGCGACTGCTGTGCCCCATATGGACTTACGTGGGTACCAGAAGAGCCCTGCATTGCAACTGCTTCTGATCTGGTAGAACTCGTAGTACAACGAATCATACCAATTCGGTTCTCGTCAAATCATCTGGTCAGTAAACTGATGTAGTGTAGCAGACAGTAAATCACTCATGCTGTTTTGAGTTTGAGGAGTTGCTCAATGGATGACGCCCTTCACCAAGCTATTGTAATTTGCTCGATCGTTCTGATATCTCACCCAGCTCTGTAGGTATGATGCTGTTTCTCGTGGACGAGGTTACGGAAAAACGTATGGCTAAATTTGGAAGCGTGAGCGTTTCAGTCGAAATCAGCCACAGAAAGATAAAAATGAATGCCTTCGCACCTTATCATTATCGCCATCATCAGAGACAGCAATGTCAGTTCTGACATTGATGCTTCACTGCCGTACACACCAAAATTTATCTGATTTTACTTAGTCTTAGAATGAAAAGAAGAGAAAAGTGGGTGAGGGAGAGTACCTGGTGTCGGCCTGTCGCAAGCATTCTGAGGTACTTACACTTCCAATCGGACAATCCGAATAGAAACTGACAACAAGGACTCCATTGACTTCGACTGACTGTCATTCATCTCACTCTCCAGTCAACTGCAGGGGGTTTCACGGATATCTCATCCTGGAAGGCGGACGCACCAACAACACCTAAACTCATCATAATCTTTTTCACACCCCTCTGTCAAGTCACACCGTGCCCACCTTGCGGTTTACACCTTTCTGAAGCAGGTACAGTGAACAACATTCGTCTCGGTAGATGGTTTCTAGGCCTGTGTGGCACATAGCCGAGCCATCGCAGTTGATATTGCTGGTTGTTTTCGGCGAGTGATGCGACAGCTGCACAACCAAACACCCGTTTTTTAATTACCGCTTCACAAATTCTTTGATGCCACCCGACACCAACACTTCTGAGGCAGCCCCGGTCAATAACTGAAAGACGCTTCATATCATATGTCCGCAGAGGTCACGTCTCTCAACCATAACAATGAGGCCCCGAATGTAGCTTGGTACACTCGACCCTTCAGATCCATTGATACGCCTTTTTGACGCCACAAGTAACGCAAATTAGCAAACGTGATTCCGGCCTTTGAGATCTGGGCACTGACTTCATCAGTCACACTTCCAAGTTAATACAAAGATTTTTGAAATTCTCCACAACTCTCAAGGATTCTCCTTGAATTGTAGGGAGTATGTTCAGGGACTGCACGTTCTGAAGCATGACTTTGCAATTTGAAGGCACAAAGTTCATGCTGGAAGATGGTTTGATTGTGGTCGGTCTATTCAACAGAGCTTATGTTTCATCTTCATCTTTAAAGTTGAAGACGGCGTCGTCTGCTTACTCCAGATCGACACAGTTCTCACCAGCAACGATTTGAACACCGGGGTTTTTAAAACCTTCCAGCGTTCGCCTCATTATTTCATCCGCGACGAAGTTGAACAACAATGGAGAGCAGTCATCCTTGTGGGACACCACTTTTTGTATCGAAGCTTTTGGAGAGCTTATCATACACCTTCTCACGCCCAGAAGTATGTGAATATAAAGACCGAATTATGTTCACAAACTTCTGGAGCATGCACCACTGAGAAAATGTGGTTAACTGCACTGAACGGTCGACAGAGTCGAATGCGCCTTTGAAGTCAAGAAATAACAAAATTGCTGGTAGTCTGTACATTGAAACGTATTGTTCATTATGAATGCATCGAACTCTGTCCCCGCACTACTGCCGGTCAACCGAATCGTTAGGTGCAGGGACCCCGATGCCCTTCGTCTCCAACGACGCTCGTCATGGGATGGATGAATCACCAGGCTTCCGATAATCAGTGATGGGCAGCTGGCGATTTGAGTTCGGTATGAATTTTATCTTATCTGTTAGCTTTGATAATCTGGCTATCCTTGAACACTCTGATTACTCTCGCTTCTTCACTGACGATCCGGTAATTACGATCATATTATTACCAATTGAGAATCGTTTGGCCGCAACGCTCTTTCGGTGCACAGCTTCTATACCATTTCAAGAAAGGAAGCACTGTATTGACGATTTTCGTCCACTCATATGTTAAATCCTTACTGTGAAAACGTTTTCCGTAGATTATCATCGCTCTCTATCCGGAATACATACGCACAGATGACATAGTTTGGCAAAATGTGGATACAGTGTTCCGCTGAGCTATTTAGTCTATTTTATTATGTTGCTTTAATTTTGCAGCAGAGGTTCCCCTCAAAAATCAACCACTCTAGTTATTCCTCAGTGAGAAAACCAATTGCAAACTGTCAACCTGCTGTCGTGATATTCCTGAGACGGAATAACTGCCCATCATAGGACCCTCATATTTGTATGCTTCACTTTAACGAGTTCACTTAACATTCCACTCTGTTCACTCGACTGAGTTTTGCTTGTTTAGTTCTGTCAACTCATGTGAGAACCTCTTTCCATGTGTAAAAACCAAAGCTTGTATAGTATACAGTTGCATTTCGCACAGGCTTATTACCACTGATTAGGTTATTTTCCATAAAACAATCCTGTGATTATAATGCTTCACAAAGTCCCGTGTTATCACCAAGTTTCGTATAATGCTGAGATGTTCTGTGACTGAATAAAAGACGTATGTGTCGCAAAATCGATCATATTTACTCCGTTCCTCTCTTTCCATTTATCAACGTGGGATCGCGTACACATTCTTTGAGCTTATTTTGACAGATCTTTTCAGGTTTCTCCCTAGAAATTTGATTGAGAACAGAATGACAGTTTGTTGTCCTACACATTTCCGTTTGTACTTCCCCATGGATTGCTTTGTTTCTTGGTACCTGTTGCGTCTGTCACGAAAGCGTTTTTCGTAGATCTCGTGCTGTAGGAAAAGATGTGTTGTCAGCTTGGATCTATCCACAGTCATTTGCCTTTCCTATTCTCCACTCCCTAGATCCAAACCCTCCTGCTACTGCCGAAATCGTTGAAGCATACAACAACTTGCGTTCCAAAATTCTTCTGCTTTACGACTTGCGGACAGCTCATTTGCACTGTGATTACGAGTTACAGTCAGCCCGGCTTCGTTTAGAGACTTTCGCACCTGATAAGGTACGTTCTCTGCTGGAAACTTCCGCTCCACTTCTTGCTGGTCAGCGTTCGTATTTTCTTTTCTGGGGGATCACTTTTTCTGTCGAATATATCCGGGCGAATCACTTGTGTATTTATCCGACAAGCAACTAGCGAACAATAATCCAACGATATTACCTCTTGAAGCTAGCCGATATCGCTTATTCGAACGTGTCCCCCCTTGTTCGTTGCGTGTTTACGTCTGATACCCCGTTTATTACCAACTAAAATTTAAGGTCCACATAAATAAAAGATGTAGGCGAATTCAAACTGTTCTGCAAGCGAACGATCAGCACCAAAATAGTTTCTTCTTCGCAGTTAAAGATAATATTAGCAGCTCAGGTTGTAATGATCTGGGCGGTTTGGTTGCAAACGTTTGATCGTCAGTCGAGGTGACATCTTCAATGCGTTGGAAGTGCGTGGACTGATATAAAGTCTACTCATATGGGTCGGCCTTGATACTCTGAATGAGCATTCCTTTCTACCTGTTGTTTGACCTGTTTTCTTCTTGAGGCTTCATCTCCCCGGTTCCCCACTTTGACCTTTCGTTTATCTCCACAGTGGGTCTCGTTTTTTGGCTGACTCAATGTTGCCATTGAGTTGGTGGTTCCTCACTCGTGGCAGTGGGTTGATTTCAATGTTGCTTCGTTGAATCCCTTGCGGAGTACCACGTTCGGAGGAATTCGTGTCTTTTACTTCTGCGTGCTACGACCTTAACGTTTTTTGGATTAAACTTGTGTCCTTCCTGCCCTTCGTGTATAGAAATAAGAGATGATGGTTCGTATCTTTTGTTAGTTGTGTTGTGTTCCTAACCCTTGGGTGAGGGGTGATATGGCTCAGTGATTGGAGCGCGAATTCACTGACCGGATGGTCCGTAGTTCGAACCCGATCTATGCATATCGACTTCTGTCCAGGCTTGGGCAACCTGGTAGTATCCCAGCCATCGTGCTTCGAGTGGCATGGCAGCTAAGTACTGGAAGGGTGTTACAGTTGAAGGGTTATCGTCGATAGACAACACGACATACGCCAGGAGGTGAATCTTTTACGGAAGGAGGCAATGATTAGTAACTTAATAAGTCATTCCGTTAATTTTTTTTCAATGCACAAAGCGTTACTTGATCTCTTCGCGAAGAATGAGTTTTCCCCGTACTCACTGTGTGTGTGTGTGTGTGTGTGTGTGTGTGTGTGTGTGTGTGAAAGAGACTACAGCCATGTTTCTGGTGTTCCGTTACAGTTATTTTTCATGTTTGATGAAGTGTAACTATTCCAAAAACGTTGCACTTTGTTTTTGGGTTTTGTATAAGACGGAGTGTTCTGCTTCTGATCAGGCATTCTACTCCATAGTTCGTTTTTTCTCCACAGCCTCTTCCTACGGAGTTGGTCAACTTGACGTTGTCTGTTCCCGGGACCTCGAAACCAACTTCTTCGCTCCAGTCAGATGGAGACTCAAATTCTCCACCGGGATCTCAAATGGATCCCTCTATTCTAGCTGCTTTGCGTGATTGTGACTCCAAGCGACCGATTGTACCCCGTCATTCACTTGGTGTGGCGGGTGCCCTGGCTGCGGCTGCAGGAAGCTCCGGTCTATGCAACCTACCTCCTCCGCCGGCTCCACACACATCATCCTCTGGTATGAAACAACATGTCACGCGCATGTCGACCTCGGTTGGGTCTTCCCCCAAGCTATCGCATGTTTCTGAACATTCTGGACCTTCCCCTTCTGCGCAATCCGGGACTTCCGTATCTTCCGAATCTGCGGCCAGGACAAGCATCAGAATGTCACATAGCCATGCTGATTCAACGAGCAATAGTGGACTGAGGCGAAAACAGAGGGCGGCTGCACTTGAACAGGGGCGTGTGATGAAAAAGTTGAAAGTCAAGGGTCAACTGGTTGATTGATCATTTCCGCATTTCTGTGCTTATAACTATTTTTTCTCATTATTCCTGGTCGCGATTATGCCATCCGTTATACGACTGTATATATGAGTACACTTCTGTATGATTACTTGGATTTTTCTGGCATTTTGGGAGCCTTTTTATTTAACACTGCCGAATTTCGAAAAAGCGGTGGAAATACATGTTGCAATCACTCGTAACTACTATCATTGCGATTTCGCAAGATTGAGCCGGAACTCCGCTGCAGAGAGACCGTACCATATCGCGATACGGTGAATTGTGTACCTTTATGACCCGCTTAACTATACTGAATAGGTTCCATTTTGACAGCTTCAGAGTTTCCCACACCAGATCGGTCAGTGAATGAAGTTCCGACAGACAGTATCCCCGTTAACAGATTAGGCGCGGCGGCTTGACCACCCACTGCCTTACAGTCGGGTTTTTGAACCAAAGGCTTTGGCTGAGTACCCTGCCCTGTCCTCCTGTCCAGGTGTGAGTGTTCTGACAGTGTCCCGACTCGCGTACAACAATGAACTTCACAACTTGAAGTATTATCATGCCGTCATGTGGTGCTATCAACCGGGTCACCTCACGTCTACGGTAGTGGAGCATCAGTCTCAAAACCTATGTTGCTGTCTCTGATGGTGATGAAACGAAACAGCACCACAAAGCTGAGACAGGTAGGCCAGGGAAACATTTTCTGGAACATCTCTTATTCCAATAGTCTATTCTGTCTGGTAAAGCAGATTTTGACGAAAACCGCTTTATTGTCGGTTATTCTAACTCCCGACTACCCACTAAATATTTTTCCGTGTTTTCCTCTTTCCGTGGGGCCAACCATGTCCAGGCTTCGTTCACAGAGTATACTTCTATTCATCTCAATATCCCCACATACTATCAGGCATTTGTCTATAACAACTATAAAAATGCATTGGTTGATGGATAACACCCCTATTTGATCGATACAGACAACCTGTACTTGATTTCGTCGCGCAAAATGACTCACGTCCGGGAACCTGAAATTCAGCTGCTGTCCCTCTGCAACCTCTTCTCAAGGGAGAACAGGATTGCTACTTCCACCTGTCTTAGAGTGTTTCCTTCTTGAGACATTAGCCATGTTGACGTTAAACTGCCTCACTACGAGAACTCTTATTTTTTGTCGGTCTTTTTGCTGTTGGCTTTTATGCTAAAGTCTGCCCTTCTCTGGAACCTCAATCTAATGTACTAAATGTAAACCCAGTGGAATGGGTTCCAATGAAAGTTTTCCCTGAATCGCTGGACCACACTAGGCTGACCGCCGTGAGAGAGTAGTAGCCTTATTTTGAGTCAAATTAACACTGGTTGGCTTCATTGTGACTACACCGAAGCTCTAGCTGCCGTTTAGTAAGCTTCACCGGTTCACTTGAACACTTCACCTATCCGTCTAATGGCTCTCGATTCAATTTGGTCACGATGCATTTTATGCTGAGCTGACAGTCCGCTTCGACTTCACTGTGTGGTTACGTGGTAAGTCTCCTTACAGCCGATAAATTCACGTTTGTTTTTCGACGGGAGTGTAAGGCCCTTATTGTCGCTCCTGATTCACTTAGTCACGAGTAAATCAATGGACTGGGGAGCAATACATGGTGAGCTCGTCCTGACTGTCAGCTTTTCGCTCTGTGTTATCACGTACGCTTCTGACTAACCGGTTTTATACGAGGTCCTCCGATTCCAAGGGGATCAGAAAACAGTAGAGCACATGACAGCCTAACTATGGAAAAGGCCTAAAATGACCAAAACTTCAGTGAAAATCTAAATCTTCTGAGGATTTACTTAACCCGTGAGCAATTCAAGGTGTCGTCAGTTGCGGTGTATTTCTTATTTATGGGTTTTCTGTGTACGACATGTCCGTCTTTTTAAAAGGGGCCATCTATCTGAAGGACAACAACATTCTCCGTCATTATCGAGCTAGTTTGTGATTTATCCTTTAAATGGACTAAATCCTCTTCTCCGTCAAAGTGCTTTCTCTGTGTAACGATTGATTCTGTATTAAACCTGAAATTGCCTCATGACTGCACGGCATTCGCAATTATCGGGCTGTCCCTCCCCACAGGTAGCAATAACAATATGACAGAACGGCTGTTGGTTAATTCAATAATCCAGCTACTGGTGAACGATCAGAATGTTTCTTTTGATTAATAATCAGTCTTTCAGGAGAACCTGATACCACGCGATGGGCTTGGAATTTTACCGAGAGTGTGAGTTTTCGGGATCGAGCACATCTTCATCTTGAACTACCGAAATCACGTAGTTTTTCCCCAATTGTACTAGAGAAGTACTGTATACTGCTGTGAAAATATCTGGCAGGTGGATACCAGCAACAACCTCAGCCCAAGACACACGGACAGTTTGTATTCGGGCGGCTTTTATCGAAAACGGATCCTGGATTCATAGGAAAAACAAATTTCCCACTTGAAAAGTGAGAAAATTTCCAAAGTATCACATGTGTGTACTTTTGACCGTCTCAAAATGACTTCGTGTTAGGGAGACGAAGAGGAAGCCATACGAACAGGCGTGAAATCATTTTCAATCGATTTAGTAAGTAAAGCTGGTCTGCGCACCGGTAATGGTGCTCGATGTCGCTGAGTTATTTGAGCAACCTTAGCTCCATTGCAACCAACATTTCAGTAAGAATGAATCTGCCCGGCTGTTGAAATTTCTTAGAGATCTGTTCATTCCACAGAGCAAATAGGGAGTGGGTTGCCGAACGAATTGGGCTACCAGTATTGGGCCCTCAGTAGTTTTAATATCTCGGCTAGCTATTTGACTTCTGAGAGTAGCCAGTAGCCATTGTAAATTATAGGCACTATTTCAGCAGAGTGACGAATATGGCTGAGATCCGCTCAACGTAATATGTCTGTACCTGGTGCTTTGGAATAACATATTTACTTTTCGAGTGCTTCTCATCCCTGTTTTTCCTTTAAGCTTGAATCTGTTGAGTTTCGTAAGCCTGAGTTATGTTCGAAAAACAGTCGTTTCGTAGAGCTTTCATGAATCACCAGATTCGGACCGGGATCTCAAGAATAGCAATATCTATCCGGCTTTCGTTCAAGTCGGAATAGCAGTAGTCTTTGTTCAAGACCTACGAAACTAAGGCCAATGAAGCAAACTGTGAATACTCTCCACCCTAACAATGCTTTGACAGGTCATGGATAACAGATATCGATCAATGCCAGATGCCATTTGATAAGCTGCATGGTGCACAGACTAGATAAATTTGACACTGCTCAAACTGACACTAACTGTACTTGCAAATGGGACAAAACCTACGAGGGGTTTGGACCCGTGAAGGCTCGAATCATGTTTGCTAATTTGTGCCACTTATGGCTTCAAAAAGACATCTCACTAGATCTTGAATCTCACTAGATCTTAAGGGTCATGTATACCAGGCTACAGTAAGGGCTGTGTTGTTGTTGTACGGGTGCGAGACATGGCCTCTTCGGACAGATGATTTGAGGCGTCTTCAGGTTTTTTATCACCGATGCCTCATAAGCTTTGTTGGTTTTGGATGGCGTCAGCGTGTTTGAAAACGTGTATTTGGTTGTGCTGCAGGTAATTCAATTCGAAAAAACACCCAGCATCATCGACTACGATGGCACGGTCATCTGCTACGCATGCCGAGACGAGTGCTGTTTTCCGCGCCTCCTTCAGGATGGCGCAAGCCGCGAGGTGGACAGCGCATCACTTGACCGGAAGGCATGAAACAGGTCACGAAAAGTTTGGGTGTTGGTGTTGTACGCCTTCCAGGATGGAGTCCGCGTCACCCCGCCTGTGCTCGGCTGGAGACGTTGCAATAAATGGTGGCTATTCGATGTCAGTGGCGTTCCTGCTGTCAGTCTCTTTCCAGGCTGTCTGATTGAGCGGTTGGAGGTGTAGGCACCTCAGAATGCTTGACATAGGCCAGCGCTAGGTCCCTTCCCTCACCCACTTTTTTCTTTTCACTCTAGGACTTCTAATGTAATGATTCTCTAGGGTAAATGCTTTTTGTTATTTGTGGTTACTTTATCAAACTCAATCGTACCTACCTGCGTTATAAATCCTCATTCTATGTTCACAACACATTGCACTCATGCAATGCAGACCGATAGCAGGCAGACAGATATTTTCTATTCGCTTTTACCAAAGGAGGAAATCAAAATGTTAACAAAAACTGACTTTGTGTCAACGGTGGGCTTATTCTAAACCAGTTACAGAAATGTAGACTTGTTCAGTATCAAGCATTTCACCAGGTATTGCGTAGCTTCGACTACAGTCCCCGGGTTTCGGTTACGGACAGCAGCGGTGATGAATGCGATTTAGGGATGATCTACATCGGCACTCTGACCTTGAGTGGAGACACAATCATCTGCAACCTTTCGTTCTTCTCCCAGGTTACATTTTAGTGGGTGCTTGGCATGCTAGGGCCTCCTGCATCTTTTTTCACTCAGTTTTATGAGTTGTCGCACAAGAGGTCAATTTTGTGGTCTATAGTTTCAAACACTTTTTGTATTGGAGATTTGATTTCATCCTTTTGCGCTTCTCGCTAGATCTTTACTCATAGCTTTTGGAAAACTGCACAGTTTAAATAGACTGGGTACTTCTGCGCTGAATATGAGGTGTACTTAAGATGGATACGGCACAGGAAGTTCAGTGAAGGAATGAATCGTCAGTAAAACTCGCAAAGGAGTTATCTCTCACCAAAGACCCTAGGGTCTCCGCCGTGAGGGGGATATCGTTCACACATGTTGTATCAGTCACCTGGTTAATTATCCAAGGCCCCTCATGAGCACGCAGACAATATGAACTGATACTTTCGGGTCTGTCTAGGCAACCACAGAGGAAGGAAATTCCCGAATCATTGCATCACATGACTCCAGCACATCAGCTGACAATTTCAGCCCTCCAATGAATCAATAACCCGAAGATTTTTAAATCTACCCCGTTGCAGTGTTTGCATCACCGAACGTTCCAGTCAGACAGACCATATGCGATTCACGTCGAACTAGTGAAAACTTCACATGACGTCCGCTAGTCTTCTGGCTGCATTCAGTGTGTGCATATTTTTGTTCAGCAAGTCATGTGATAGCGACCACATTAGTGAGATCCAGCCGGAGATAGGAAGCTCGTGTAAGGGGCCTCAATGTACAATTCCTTTCCCCAAGTTTTGTGCTTCTGCAAGGGTCCAGTGTGTCCAAACGCATCCCTTACTTGAGAAATTGCCGTGCACTACAGTGGCAGTACTGGATTGCAAATGTCCGCCACCAAGGAAGAGTTACTACGGTGGATCTTTACCATGTCTTTATCGTACTCAACATATCGAGCAGTTATACACTTACCAGTACGCTGTGGAATTAGGAAAACATTTAGGAACCGTACTCGACCCCCAGGACGTCCTTCGTGCAGTGAATATTAAACTTTTAGGTCGGTCACCGAGCTTTGTGTCGTGCGACTGTGATAAAACTTACAGCTGGTGTGCATGGGAATCCTGGTCTGAATGGTCCCTTGTGTGCAATGGAACAGGATACAAGCACCGTCGACGGACCCGAGGTTGTTGTCCGACCAGTGGGGACGACTGGATTAGTAGCCATTTGTGTCATGCTTACCGTAGCGGAGATCCCAATGATAATCGCACAGAAGTCGAAAAACTGCCCACTGCTGACTGTCCAAATAGAAGCAAACTTTTAGATCCGTATAGAGGACAGGCACATGGGTATAAGGATTATGTGTTGCTGGCCATTTCGGTGGTGTTACTTTGTGCTATTGTTGTCACGATAGCACTCATAATGAAAATGGTAACATTGTAAACAACAATACCATGCTCTTGCTGCCACACTTCACTTTTAATGAAGCCGTTCGAGGACCAGTGGTTGATAATTTTGAGGTTCGTCATGGATGCATTCCAGTTGCTTCATTTGAAGCCCCTATTTCGACAACACTGGTCCCATCGGTTCTGAACTTTCGCCGTCCACATGCAGACATGTTGAGAACTGTTCGCCCAACACGTTGAAGTTGTCATCTAAAAACCTGACCAACGTTAAATGCCCGGATCTGTTTACGGCCAATACTACTGGAATCAACATCGGATCAATGTTTAAGACAGCCTTCTCACCAAGATCCGTGCTTGGGCAGATCGGATTCGAGTCATCCGGAAAGCCGGCTCATCATCACACAGGAGATAGCTAAAATAAAATGGAGGATAAGGGATCTCTTATTGGTCAAGATACAATGTTTTGCTGCATGCCCCACCCCCCAGTTTTCACGATTACGAGCGAATCACCCGTCGTGACTCTAACTGAACCGCCCTTTGCACTCAAAACACTTAATTATTCATTTCTATATCATCGACTCATCTTTTAAGTGTGATTTGTTAACATTACAGAGGGAGTTCGAAATTTAAGTCGAGATTTCGTCCTGTAAACGAACACTCTACACCGCGCAACCGAGAAGCAATAAGTGGCTCAGAATAACGACCAACTTGTAGCTCGTGACCCTTCTTCTATCACCACTCAAGGGACCGGCCAGTACGTAAAAACGTGATTCGCTTTCTGAGAGTAGAGAAAGTGTAACGATATATGCTAAGTGTCCTCTCGTTGGTGACTGAACGGCTTAGTCTCCGCCTACTAGCCGGGAGCAGCGGGTTCTTATCGCTAGGGAGATTTGCGCAGTGTCAATGAATCCCAAAGAAAATACAGCAGTTGTATAGTGCTTCTCAGTTATTTTGCATGGATCGGCCTCGCGTACGTGGCGAAATCTCTATCGGATCTCGTATGCATGCCTGATCAAAGCAGTACTCAGCACCAGAATGCACAAAATCGCTGGAATCTGTTGACAGTTGTGCCGAGATCCTGGTTATCCACCGCCACTGGTCGTCTTCCATTACCCAGGTGACTTACGATTTGTCAGATAACAAATGCTTCCCGCTATTTTTGTTTGCTCATTATGAGATCAACGAAATTAACCGCTAAGGAGTTATCACCATGATCTGATGGTCCATGTTCATGTGATTATGTCTGCCTGTGCCGTCTATGCCTTCCGCTGCCGAGATTGAGGCCAAAGAACATTTCAGGCATTCCTACTAAATCAAGATACACCTTTATTTCCTACTTTGATACGAGAAAATGCTAACTCCTTTTGGAAAGCCAGTATCAATAGGGTAATGAATGATGTATGAGTTTTTTAAGAGTCAAGTAAACGAATCAATTGTTTCACCCCGAGGACAGCGTGCAATTCGTCTTTGCGCATTCTACCTCGCGTAACTCTGAAAAAGACATTTATCGACCATGACGGAAAAAAGTGGATGATTAAACCATCAGAAGGATAATTCGCTCTGCAAAAGCCGTCATTTTAGGCCACTGCAAAATTTGTGGATATGATTTAAAGAAGAATAGGTAGAAAGAGAAGGTTGTCCAAGAATGATGCCTAGTTGAGTGATCCAGCTAACCAAATTATAAGACACTACATCCAGTAGTATATGTGGGGAGAGTATAACTGTTGTTGCATTCTCCACGCTAGTGGCTCAGGAAGACGAAATAACTTTCCGGTTTTACAAAAAGCCTAATCGCTGCAGGATGAAGTAGGTTGGAATAAACGTCACTGGTGCTATGCATCGGAGAATGGAAGATTCTTTGTAGGGGAGAAGTTCTGCTTGGAGCATTTAGATGGAGCAATAATCCATTTGCAGAACGTTCAGAGACAGAGAGGTTTCAAGTTATATTTTGCTATATGATCCATTTGCTCGGTTAGGTAACCTTTTCTAATGGAAAAATTCAGTTAGCAAGACCAAACGGCAAAAGTGTGATGGTGTACAGCAACACGACCAACAGTTGCCCGGGTGTGGTCAGTGATTGACCCACAGACGTGAAACTGTTTCCAAAATAAACGAGTTTTTGTTGATGCACCCAGCAACCAAGCTGGAAGTACTTGAGGCATTATCAAGGTGAGATGCTTCAAAGGGTATTTTATTGCAGCACCATTTTACCTGAAGACAACTCAATATGTACATTTTGACGAACCTCAATGGGAAGTTGGCCTGAGTGCAGTAGCATTGTTTCAAAAATGTTTCTGAACTCCGCGCCGGTAGACCACAGGTTGTCACAACTGACAGCGAATGTTCAAAAAAACTGTACGCTCAGTAACATAGGAAAAGGTGACCAATCCAGGCATGAAACAATACGTAAAGTAACCTGTCCGTGAAAACCTCATACAGCAGTGATACCACTCTACAGTGCAGTATATAAAAAGTACTATCCGCCAGAATTACCCGCCCTGGAGAGGTAACCTTACCCGAAACTCCACGATTCCGCGACTTCGCTCCTGGTTTAATGTTATGAAGATAGTGATCTACTGGAAAACAGCAAAAAACGCATATCGAAAATGTCAGATGCCACCTATGAACGACGAAGTTTCCGACATAAGCCAACGCACTGATGGACTCTGAACTGCGTAGAATGGCTAAGTAGATTACCACGCAAACGTAAGACCATACTGGTGATGCTCTATATTCAGACTATCTTCACATTGTAAAGAAAAGGACCCATCTCGGACGTCTCCGTTCCAGTACTGAGCCTCTGTCTGTTTGTTTTGATCGTCAGTAATCCAGACATAGTTGGTAATCGTGGAATGTCTATGAACCGCTTTAAGGTCTCAATGGATGAGGCACCACATGCTATTACAGAGGGAATCATCGTCAACAGCAACAAACCAGAGGTAAATACTGGAGTTAGAAATTAAAAACGTGCTCCGTACTGGAATTCTTTTACTGCCCCCAGTCTGTGGAATTTCTAAATGCGCGAAATCAGAATGACGCCAGCTAGCAAGGCCAACACATCCCACAACATTCTGTCTGGTTGCAGTTACCTTCTTTCCTCGTACTCATAGAATGGCCCGTTTGGCGAGGAAGTTTACCACCGGTGCTTCTGAATTTAAAGCGATGCTCTTCTTGATAGGCAGTGATCGTGTGTATTATCCGTCCAAACCACATTCTGATGAGTCTTAATCACCACTCTAAAAATTATTATCTGTCATCGAATACTGTCGTGTACATTACTTGATCGTTGACAAGCCAACGTCTGCTACCGTACGAAAGTACTGGTGATCGAAGGTTTGATGATAAAATACAAGCTCAAATCCACTCAAATCAGGATAGACCTCAGCCGTGCCCCTTCTGGCTACAGCGCTACTAGGTTCTATTAGGGGAAAAATTCTGAGGAGTGAGTAAAGGTTTTGTTGCAAAACAGCGTTCGTGGTTTCCTTGGAAATGCCTGGATCCAAGAAATAGGTTGATCATCGAGAGACAGCTATTTTTAGGGCGTGATGATTTGGACGGTCCTGCAATATGATTTTATTTTGATGTCTGATGTTAACTCAAGGTTAAAACTCTGTTGTCAGATATGAATTGATGTTCTGATTGCTGGGGTTTAAAAAAATATGAAAGCAGAGATAACGGTAACAAACACACTATGTAGGTCACCGAATAACCCAAGCAGTTTGTTCTGAGGCAGCATTTGGAATTTATGCTCAGGATAAGCGATACTTGGTGCAAGTCGCACTAAACTTGCACTGGGAAACAAACACATTCGAAAACTGCTGAATCATTCGTCCGAAAAATCGTCTCCAAAGGCTGACAAAATTTCCCTGTACATTTCTAAGGCTTGATTTGCCAAGTTTTCGTCCTATAAGTAACGCCCCCCACCCCCACGAAGACAGATCAGAGATCCACTAGTCGCTTTCTCCGTGTTGTGGCTTTCGTAGATTCAATGTATGCCACTTTGCTGTCAGCAGCATTCTGGTCAGTCACTCGTTGCTCCTCTCCTCGAGTTCTCAGTCAATTTATCAGTACTTTCCGGTAAAATTGCCCCTAAGGATTGATATCATTTGAATGAGTCCCCGAGTAATGGTCGATTAGGCCAGGTGAAACGTTCCCGACTGACCAGTTAATTTGTGGATTTCAGTTTCCCGACTGGTGTCTCACTACATCTTGGGGTAGACGCAACGTCTGAACGCCGCCTCATACATTCAACTCCATGAAAAACTTACTTAGACGTAGCCATTTGAAAAAGCTACCATGTGGTTATCAGTGACTAACCGTTAAACCATCCCTGGATAGCGGAAGGGTATAATGACTCCAGTGAAAGTCTGGCAGGGAAATTGTGCAAGTACATTTATTGTTCTTATTGATGTTTCAGAAAAATTTGGTGGTGGAAGCGAGTACAATCAACGGGCAGTAGATGACATAAAAATCTGTCAGGATATTTTAATCCCACGCTGTCGCGCATCGGAGCAGACGATGAGGGTTATGATGAAGGGCCTCAATAGACCGAGGTGGCCATCACTTGGGTGATCCAATCCAAGTGTCCAATGACAGAAGTATAAACCCCTGGATTTGTCCCACAACCACGAGCCAGACCGAAGCTCGTCACTCCGACAACAAACCATCGTCCGGATCTAGGCAGTTGACAGTAGAGTCCGCCACCACTGTCACCGGCACAGGTGTCCTATGGGGAAATAAAAAAGGGGTTCCCTGGAAGCACAGATCTGGAAACTATATTTCGCTGGAATTAGTTGCAACAGTCCCGTGGTGACTCAGAGAGTCAATAATTCAGGGCTCATCTGATTAGAATAAAATTCGTTGCGGGTTGCTACTAATTCAGGTATTACAAAATGGACGAGGAGCATTGATGAACAGCAAATGTTGGTAACCACTACTTTAAATGCACATTTAAAATTAAAATTAAAATCACTGGAGCTTATCACCCATAGGACTGACGGAAATCATCTTTTCGGGCGATGATTTTCCTAAAAGATGTAGTCATCTTGACGGTCGCTGAGTATTAAATTTTTTGTGACCAAGTGAATCCAGTTTGAGCTACTTTAACAACGGAACTTTTCTTGAGTTATTCCCAATCCCTCAATTGTATCAGCTTCTTGTAAAGTTTGTCAAGAATTTTTGAGTGTTGCCACTTTGCATGCACTGAATACAAATATTAGAGCCCTTCTGCAAGATCAGAGGGGATCGAATCAAACTCTGATGCTCGCATACCAGTCTTTCGAACAGTTGGATCTTTGCCGGTGTACTGACAGATGAGTGACTGGTATTATAAAGGAAAGGGCAGACATAACCAGTCTTCCACACCTGTAATACCAGCACGATATAATTTGGTTTTTAAAATACACAATCTTAGGCGCTGCACTACTTCACCCCTGCTCAAACCGGGGTTCGGTTCTGTTCTCGTGTGATCTTTCAAGCCTATTGTGTTTGAAACTAGCTGAGTTTCAGCCAGAATATGGTAGCATTAACTGCTCCGTCATCATCATTTCTCTCAATTAGCATTATTCTGTTTTTCTATTTAGGTGGATCTCCATTCTAACCGCTAAACTGTACTGTGCTCTAGCCCTGGAGAGACAACCGTTACACCGAGCCGTAATTTAGAGAACCTAGTTCCCTAAGAATATGAGCTATCTGGTTGTCCTGACTGGTTTTAGCATTCAAAGACCACTAAGGATCGCTGTACGCAAAGTAGGTCGGCATAAGCTGTTTCCCAATAAGTGCCTATGATGGTCGCGAAAACCGTACGGTGACGCATCATTTCAGTTATAAAAGCTGATGTTATAGGCACCTCATGAGTAGTGAATAGAGACGTTAGTACCCGATTCAGACCTCGAAAGTACGGCTCTGTAAAATCGACAGGAAGAATGTCCTAGATTTGAGAAAAACACGAAATAAATGGTTAATTTACATAAAACATCTCGGACTGAAGTCCTAGACCTGTTATTTATAACCTATGGGCTCTTTTTCAGTGGACTAATGGTAGCCTTTGTCTTCAGTTAGTCCCGATAAGAGGTTTCTGTCCACTTCAACAGAACAGTTAAGGAACTGAAAAACGGTTCTTGTGATACGGTGGGTTTCATATGGGAGGAAATACGGAATAGGAATAGTATCTAGTTGTGCACCAGGGTGGACGGTGTAGCATGTGGACCTTAGGATGATGTGTGAAAATCGAATTTTCGGCAACCCTGTGAGTAGTTTTCTTTATGAAAGTAGCTCATTGTTTGATAAGCAATATGTATAACCGGTTTGTGTTGGCCCTAAAATGTGGGACGTAAGAGGGGTGGAAAACTGGGTGGCTTCCGATGCCAGTACGCTATGTCACATGAGTAATATTTTTGACCCATTTGACTAGTTCACTGCATTTGGTTTGTGGCCAACCAACAGCAATTCATTTCAGGGGCATTCCTTGTGACTACAGAAGCCATGCTGTAGTTCTGTAGGCTATTTGATATAAACTAGATGCTGAGTTGAAAGTGCCCCCATTTACCCAGCTGTATCGCATCCCTATATTATTTCTCACAAAAGTGCCCATGCTCTTTACTCTGTCTAACTGCCGGACCAACAGAATAACAAGAACAGGACAGCCATTGCACTACAGTCTGTCGGTGCAGAGGGTTTGTTCTCTCATTGGTTTAAAGTCTTTCCCAATATACTGCACCAACCAATACACGTATCAAACCACTTGACTATGTTCGTGCTGACTTCGCCATACTCTATACTCTTAGTAACTTGATGTCAGGTTTCTTCTAGTGCTTTTGTTGACGGGAATGCCACCTAGACAACACTTTGTTCCGCAATTTGCCTTTTGTGGTTGTCATTTTAGGCTTATCGCCCGATATAGCCGTTAATCCGTGAAATCGAACACTTATATTTTCCTTCTCCAGCCCTCCAGCAGAGCTAGTTAACATCCATGCTGTTCATAAAACGCTGCTATCGCCTTCATACTAGGTCCCGGAAGTTCAGAGTAAAAAGCATAAACATTTCTTAGTTTCTTTCCGATGCACTGCTGTGTACACTTAGCCATTGCTTTTTTGATCTAAAAGGGTACATTAAAATCTTTTAGACAGGATTCAAAACGTGGTTGCTAACCTTACTTCTATTCTAAACAAACATTTGTAACTTTGTCGTGTAATTTATTTTTATGTTGCCCAAAAAGAGTCATCCTACTTTGTTTTGTTACTCATTTTTACAACAATCAAAAGCGCTGACAGTGCCACTCGTCTGTCACAAAACGATAAAATATCTTTGCGAATAACCATGCAATTGAGAAAAGAACAATTGGAGTTGGTAAAAAGGCCTGCTGTCACTAGCCTTTCAAGCCCTCTTCACGCCCAGCGCGAAGTCAGATAACTAGGAGGAGAACCAAAAGCTCAAACACCATGGACTTCGGGTTAGATTTATATATTCGGTAGTATCAAACCGAGTAAAATTTTAATCATTCCATGGGCCCTCTAACTAAAGATTCCAACGAAGCAATATGTTCGGCAGATAATGACAATATGCGTAGCTCTGTTGCAGGCCTGATTCGCTGTTGCTAGATTTACTGTCTAACCAGACATCCGTTTTTCTGACAACCTTCTCATGGACTCGCGGATAGTGACTTGAATAAGGCGCAATCCGAGAAAGAATTATACCTGTTCGCGGATTTCTGGCCCAGCTCTAGCATCTCATGCAGTGCAAGCAGCCTGTATGTAGCTGGACTCAAGTCCGGGAGAAAATAAAAACCCCGAGAAAGTAAAACTGCTATTGACCTGTATGAGCGTTTCTCATATTTGGGGAACACTCTACCCCGATTTTCATATTTTGGCATGCGGAGACTGTGTGGAGTCGCATAAATGGAACAAAAATGATTCGTCGTTTCAGAGAGGTTCTATAAACAATAGGTGGATTTACCAAACCTCTCTGGAGCGATGACTTCCCAATCTGTCCCAAACATTTTCCAGTTGATTGAAAAAATGGTACCCTTCACTGAGTGGTCCACTGTTAAAAAACGGCACCAGCATGACTGTAAGTTTCGCTGTGGCACAACAGCTAGTAATCTGACCATAAAATTATTGCTTTCCTAAAACAAGCACTCTTATTGTACACATTTATATGTAGGATGAATCATCCTATTAGCAGCTAAATCCTATTTGTGGTTTTCTTTCTCCACATGACTCACCTTGCCTTTAGAACCAGCACAAATATGTACATCTTCGTTCAGATCCGGATAGTATTTGCGACATTCCTTGTTACTGACTACCGGAAGATCAACCTCTCGTAACACACGGGACACGGCTCTGTCCTGTGATCTACGGAAGAATGGTGACATAGAGAACGGCCTGGAGAAGAATGGTGAAGAAAATCCAAAACCTGGAAGAAATAGGGCATCAAGGATGCTGTTGATGTTGTCGAAGGTTGGTGTGCGTCCCGCTTCAGTACTGCCCCATCCAACTGCGTAGCACTGAGTGCCTGGTTCTACTTGCACGTCCTTTGTCGGTAGACAAGCATAGCTTACTTTGGGAGCTGAAAACGAAAAGAAATGTGAATGATGGAAAAGTGTCCTTTTGTATACAAATGATATGCTGTACACAGTTTCTAGGACCCATCACATCCTTCACAAAATGACATACATTTCGCCCGTTTTGAGCAACTAATTTCTGAATCGATACCGCTAGCGAATAAATCATCAGAGACCTCATCCAGGGTGACCATGAACTCAATAGCATGGGTAATACTATAGACAATACAAAAGAACAGAAACATTGGCGAAGCTCAAAATTATCAAAGTGCCTCTCATCACAACAGTGGCAAGTCTTCCCTTGTCCCATCATCTATGTTGCAGCGTCGGCCAACGGCTGCTGACATGTTAGTTACCAGGTTGGGTCAGATACAAATACGTCACCAAGAAAAATATCTTTAAACCGAGCGGAGGCTGAAATACACTGGAAAGTGCATTGCACGTTTCCATGCGGTCTTGTTCCATTCTCTGCAGTGATCCACTAAGACAGACTAGAAGACAAAGAAAGTGTTAGGCCACTCCAAAAAGCGACTATCCTTTGAAAAAACAGAATACTACGGTGTTCCCCTCCCCAGAAGAGTGACCCCTCGGCGGAAGGATCTCTCTTGAATGGTCTGCTCGAGAACTTTGTTAAAGGCTGTTAATAACCTGTCACAAAAGAGGACCTTTGTATTCAGGATACTGCCTTCGTTGCATTCAAAATCGTGCACATCGTATGCGGTTATGGGAATTCCTAAACTAAACTAGCGCGTTTATCTCCAAGTCACTTACATGCACTTTACCTTCAAGCTCAAGCACAACTCGGCGTTTTTTACGCTAACCGGTTCTTTCAAGTTTGCGAATTCACGGGTGAACACAGGTATGCAACGGAGAACAAAAGACTGAGTTCATATGTATATATATTTTTTAGCGTTTAGGCTTCCTATTATTAGTCAAGTCAATATATACTCTTGAGAGACTAAATAATTGGTGCTCTGAACAAAAATCCAAAGATGACCAGACAGAGTCTGAGAGGAACGTAAAGATGAATCGATGTAAAGTGTCCTTGTGGATGCACAAGGCTCTGAACTTCACATACCACGGGCTTTATAAACACTAGCGTCGTATTCGGACTGATTCTGAGACAATCTACAGGTGTTGTCTGTTTTAAGAATTTAACCGAGACGCCTGAAGATGGACAAAGGCGTCAGGCTTTTGATAGTTATAACGCCGAACGAGGCCAATGGACCCTGGATATTCCATTAAAATATATTCCATACAAAATGTGCTAAACAGCACTGACTTCGAGACTGATGCACACTTTCAGGAATTATAAAACTGGTCAAATCCTATCGATGCTACAAGTCAACAGCAGAACGGGATATTTTCCGATTAGATTAATCGTTAATTGGCTCATCAAGGTGCGGCTTCTTTCTGTTACACATGTATTGGACTAAAATGCTTAAATAAGAGAACCCGTGAAGTTTACTGATACATTAGGCGCAAAAAGTGCGGAGACCTGTAGCTCCGAAACTGAAGTGACGAGTTTTTTTTGAAACGATGTTGTGAAATGTCTTGAGCCATACATTTCTTAGTGAAAAACTAGCAATTTATCTGACTAAAAGCCAAATAAAGTATTGAAAACTTCCAAAATCGGTGCTGCCCTGAAATAAATCGATAACTCTGTCGCATCCATTTTCACTTTTTGGTGTTTCTTTATCAGTTCGTCCAAAATGCGTTCTTGCGCAAGCTCCATTTGATTCAATAGCCATTTTGACTGAATGAAAGCCTTTCACGCTCTTTATTAGTAGTAGGGTTATGTTGAAAATTTTGCACAGTTTTACGATTTCATTGTGCTGGTAGTATACAATCATCTACGAGCCAATGTCATTCACACATTCAGAGGCCGACAATAAGGGGTCTGTTTGCAAGAATGTGCTAACATGGTTTACAGGAAACAATCTGTTGAAATTAGTAAGAGTGATACCAAGCCGCCCAGCGAACGTCATTGGGGATACAACAGACACTATGAATCTCCGCCCGGTACGCAGCCGATGGTCACGATACTACTGAGAACGGATTACCTCGCGATCTACTTTGTAAGTTCACCAAGCGTCTATTCGCGCAACATAATTTCATTGGGCTGTTACGATGGTGGAAGCACAGTCGAGCATTTCAGGCAGAGACGCAGTCATTTTGATGAAGAATGAAGCTGGAACCAAAATTTTTGTTCTGCTCACAGAGTAATCAAGTCCAATGAACTGTATTGCAGAAACTAAGGGCTGGAAATTCGGCATTACATTATTCACCGTCCTTAATCCATGTCTTGGTTCGTTTGGGCTGTTACTCAGTATATCGTAGTGGTATGTCTTGATGGACTGTCATACAAGCTTTTGTTCTCTTGGAAATTTGATTGAAAATGCCCAGGCCTTGCATTCGGAGTAAATTTCATGTCATCCATATTTGGCACCGTACCGAGAAGGATTCACGAGTTGTTGCAGGTTCCCGAGCATATTTGTCACTGTGATTCAAAATTCTTGTTTTGAAATGTTTTGTCACAAATTTGAATTGCTTAAGCTGCTGGAGAGCCACGCTAATCAAGGAAAATAATGGGTTTGCAAGAAAATCAGGTGCAATTTAGTGCTTCCATTGGAAACCACACAATTATTGCCTGTGTTTTCGAGACACATTGCAGTAGAGTTTTTCAGTGTAAGTGTCTTGGTTCGGTGAGCTAATTCCCTCTTGTTTCCACACACTTACTTATGTTCACGGCCTTTGGTAGGTACAAAAGTGCAATGTCATCCCCATCTGCCATAAGTTTGCGGTGATATCTCGGGTGCAGTATGACTTTCTCTACTCGGACATCCTGTTGAGCTTCTTCTTGCTTTGTCTTATCATGATCACCAAAGTGCACGTACAGGACACTTTTCATCTGGTCCCGCAGATTGACCATCCGACCGACAGGCATCCGCTTATTTTCAACCAGTAAGCAGTGAGCTGCTGTCAGGACCCATTGTGGTGCAATCAAAGTGGCCGCACAAAAGCTAATCAGTCGCCGCCCTGGTGGTTTCACCGACAATCGAACCTAAACAATCAAAAAGAGAAATAATCTTGGCTTATTATCATCCCAACGCAGAGATCAATGAGAGGAAGGTTTCGTTATCGGAGATAATTTGATATCCTTTGGAGATGAATCAGATCAAAGCTACCAAAGAAATCTAGGCCTGAGATTTAGCAGAACGCAAGAGGACTGTTTTGGTGCGTAAAAATTGCAATTACCGGTCCAACAGTGTTTTTGGTATCGCACAATCACTATTCGCAGCACTTTTGTCTGGGTGTTTTTTCTCCTGCCCTCAAGATTCTGGTCAGTCTGTACCAAAACGAGGGACAACTGGTCACCAGTTTCACTGTTATTAGAACTCATGAAAAGTGTATACCCTTAGACATGCACGGATTTTGACCCCAGCCAGAAAAAATGCAAAGTAAGAGCGAATTCAGTTTTGGCACATTTTGCAACAACTAAACCAAATAAAAAGTTTTCCGGTAAGTCTAAAACGCCCGAGATACCACCTGAGTCAAAATACCCGACGGGAGAACCAGTTGGTAGACAGTCAGGACATTCGAGGCTGCTCGGGACATGGAGCAGACGTGGAGATTCGAGGACCTTCAGCATGCAATAGTGCGGTAGTTGTACTGCTGCCTTAGATGATAAGTACGAGGTTCATAGTGCCCTGCAGATTAGCTCTAGCTAATGGGAATCGCCATATCACACTGGGGCTGAGACTGTTTAAATGAGAGTGATGTGGATGACACTTCCGAAAATCATCGAAGTAACCAGAAACATCAGCACTCAACTCCTTTGCCCAAAGTAAAAGAAAAAGGATTTGACTGGTAAATTTGCGTATGAAACTCATGTTGCGTGCTCTGTCAAATCACATAAAATAGGAAACCTGTTCACACTGCACAAGGACAATGCGCTCGTCAAGCTCAGCTTACACAGACGATCAGTAAGCGTTATAAGGAGTTTGTATTCTTGAATGCTCTCAGCAATGTGACATGGAACCACAGAAACAAACGGATCATTTGTTGCACTATGGGGGCAGATTTATACCCACAGCTTACTGAGCAGTCAGTGTGACTATTTTCAGAAAATCAGTCTACAGAGGTCAGTAAAAAGACTGATAGAACGAACAAACGGTCGTAAAATTAGCTCGAAGCTAGTTGTCTAAACTTCCATCTCCCTTGGCCTAGCCGCTCTTTATCAGTTACAGTAAGCGTCCAATGAGAATCCAAACATTTGCTCTAGATCGTTTCAGTCACCTATGAGAACAATGTTCCAAACTTCCTGCTCACAGCATTCACATTTGATACAACACTCTCGAGTCGTGCACGACTCGATCCTTGATCCATTTGTCGAGATCGAGTCACTGACTAATCACACCCGGAGCAAGGACTAAAACAAAACGATTTAACTGCTCAAAATTTTAAATTGGACAGCAGTTCGGAATGGCCTGGCACTGTCGTCAGTCAGCATCTTGAGATCCGGTTTGCATCTTACAAATTCTTTCATCACACACCAAAGACTTACCGCCCATGGCCACGAATGAGGAGTAACAATCTCGCCACCAACTATCTTCGCAACAATACTTGGGGTGTTTGGTCTGATTCCGCAGGTTTCACTCAGTTTTTCTGGTATCACTGTTGAAGAGGTATAGAAAGAAGCGAGGTAGACAGAAAAATCACACAACTAGCTTATATTGTTAGCAGATCAACCATATAAGCTAATGATGTATATGTGAGGCCTCGCCATCCGACTAACATCTCAAATTTTTTGCTATTTGCTGGCTTCAACATTTTATGATACTGCAGTTATTTTATTAAAAAGTGGCGAAAAATGTTCTTAATCAATAAGATGACCATGTTCTGCTAAAGTTCGAAAACTGTAGTTGTATAACTAAAAATTGCAGCTTTATTAATGCTTCCATTGAACACAAACCTTAACGTGTGATAGCATCAAGCTCAGTATCCCGCTGAACAGCCTTGTACTTTGTACCACCCATCTCGACTGGTCAGCCACGAGTTCATCTGCACATCCGTAGTATCACACGGCCTTAAGTTCGTGTGTTGAACACAGGAAGTAGGCTCCATGGGTTAAGAAGCTTCGTGTAATAGCTACTTCATTCCTAGTACACTGTACATTATGTAAACTGTTTACCGACCACGGCAAGTAGAAGCACGGACGCGCACAACACATGCGCAAACGAACGTCTCCTTGTTCAGAACCATGATCTCGATAGAGCGTCGAACAGACCGTCACTTTGTGCGGGGCTTCGCGTACGCTTTAATATCAGCTTTCTTGTCTATGCGTGAATAAGATAACCAACGATGTTCATCGCAACTAGTGAACCATTTATGTCTGCATTAAGTTGGAATATTGCGTACGACCAGATCCATTCATCTGTCATGCAACGATGGCGCCAAAACTGTTGATGTATGAAGCCACCGCCTGTTTATGATTTTTTTCCGCATAGTAATGACGGCAGTTGGACCAAATGTTTCACTAGTTCAAAAATACCATCCTTGCTTCTGAGAACTGCACAGGGGTTTTGGTGAGTGAAAAATAGACTTGTTTCGCAAGCGAAGTCGAAACCCGAAAACTTGGATGTGAATGCCTTTTTCATCAGTTTATTTCACAGTTCCAAGCTGTCGTGGTTTTCGATGAAAATTCGCCTACTTCAGGGTGGCTGTCTCTCACGACTCCAGAAAGGAACGTTCCACTAAGATTTTGACACACGTCATATCCCTGGTATCACTCGGCTAATCACCTAGTGGTCTCGCTTAGCCTAGTGTAACAGACCACCACCTACCAACCGAATACACTGTTTGGCAGTATGCAGCGATTTAAGAACCATACAGAACTCTTCTCAATCCTTTATATCATCTTCATTTGTTGTGGCAGCAGTCTGTCAGCCAGATGTTTAGATTACCGGTTCTCACAACTAGCATACAGCACTTTTCGGATCGGCATACTGCTCTGTCATCGCTGACACGTGCCAAGAGCGAAACTTGAATAGTGAATGCAAGATGAAGATAGATGGTGGATGAGCTGCCCAAGCAGGAATTAACAGTCGAATCTGACAGAGACAAATCTTACATATTCTATATATCTCTATCACATAACCTTGCTCCTCGTGCTGCTACCGATTTTTCACCAGAATTATAACTTCTTGAATTCTTCCGTAAGTTTTATTCTCCAAGGGAAGTTCACTAACATGGATTCGGTTGCTTCCGGTCTCTATGAACTTGAGAATCGAAAAATAGAACCTTGATTTCTTGGTCAGAAAAAGGTATATACACCCGTATAAGGGCAGGCTGTAAAACATTCCAGTCCTAATTTAGATATAATAGTAAATTCTGCTTTCCGGTTCAAGGACTTCAGAAGCAGAAACACATACAGGTGGATTATTCAATCCTTTGTTACAAGAATGAGCTAACCGTCCTGTTTATGAGTCGCAAACAAATGTTCGTCATCCTTATAGGCAATGTCTCACCACTAAAATTTGCACCTGTTATGTGAGTAGCCTATTTAAATCATTTATTCGAAATGACCTGGTCATATGTGCCCCTCGATTTCCTCCCGAAATGATGTATTCCCAACTCAGCTATCCCCGTTGATAGATCCCAGTTACACTACAAACATAACACCGCGATGACTCTTTAAGTTGGTTACGCTCTCTTGCTTCAGTGTAATTGATCACCACAGTGCGATAATGTCTCATGAGAAATACCGATGCGGTAACAAAGCTTGTAAATGACTTGCCTTCAAGAGGATCACGAACTGGTTTGTAGTCAACATGGACCCCAGTTATGGATCTAACCATAGGCTACCCCTCTTGAACAAGGCATTGTATTAAGCACAAGTTCACTGCGCTTTCTGGATACAAAATCCTCTTCGAGGACGACGTCATCTGCATTGTGACGATTCCGGTGCGTGTGGCACCTAAAAAAGTTGACTTACTCCAAGTCAGTGGTCCACACGGAAGCGTAACCCTCCACAGTTGATGTCTTGTTCACACCCGAAGGAGGATGGACTCAAAGTAAGTTTGGAGAAACCTTGATGTTTTGTGATTTCAGATTCTGCATGATTGCTGCAATTGACTTGTCCTTGTGCGTTAACATGGAGAGTGCGACACGATGGCAGCGATATCATACCTACAGATAACTAAATAGAAAGCGATACAGTAGAATCCTTCAGCACCGAATCGCTGGTTCCGTTGTTTGTTGGAGGGCATTATATGCTTCGTGGAGATCTCAAGAAGTGCCACATTTCTAACAGTGCTTGCAGCTGCTCATGGCATGTCACTGCACAACCTTCCAACGAACTTTTACTAGAAAATCAATTTCTTTATATCCCCAATAACAGCTGACACTATCTCATGGGTACTAAAGCTTACAAAGGAAAAATACCTTGATATTTCGAACACTTTTCCAGCTAAACCCGGAAGCAGTTTTTGCACTCCATATGCAGTTTCGAAACATCAACGACGAAAGATCCATTAGAATCTGTGCTTAACCACCTGTTCACACCAACAAGTAAGCAAATAGGTGATGTATTCGGAGTCTGCAATGCTGGCTTCATGACATTCGAGGGAACGTACCAAAACCGTGGGCAAAATACATGTCAAGCTAGCTGATAGTTTGCTGGTTGAAACAAATTTCAACGCACATATAACGGACACCAGGTGTGAATCGGAATTCGCAGAAGGTGAACCAGATTTCTAAGGTACGCTGGGCATCCACGTTCACTCAGGCAGTGTGAATTAAATGGGACGTGTGGGAACGTTGCGTATGAAGTTGCGCTGCGCGCCCAACCAGATTTGTTATTTCCCGAATGTACGCACTACAGAGACAAAGTTGATAAATTGCTTTCAAGCCCCCATCATCCCCCAAAAAAGACACACCAATCACTCATTCAACCAAGTGCAATGTCCAAAGTCAAACAAGTCCCCTGTGGTTCTACTTATCCAACCGATATCCAAACTTTATTGTTCATGTCACGATGATCAAATATATAACCGGAAACAAAACAACTACGAGAGGCTTATCCAGCGTGTTCCCTTCTCAGGTCGATACGGAATAATAGATTTACTAGGTCTACAATCGTAACATATTCCCACTTTGCTGTGTTGCTTCTTAGCAGTCTGTTCAGACAGTTGCAGGTCAGACTTGGTGGTCCCCCATATAGTGGTGGTCGAAGGGTATGAAAAATTTGGATGACAGTGAAGGGGAATTTATATTAAAGCTGAGAACTCCATGAGATGGATCTTTTGCCTAATTCAGTGAGTTGTTCTTCCCGCTAACCTTTATTAGCGAGATTTTAACGTTTGGCAAAGTCAGTTCCGTCAGAGAGGGGGTTGCTTGTTGAGAGGTCGCATCTTGAAGAGGATGAGTAAAATGCACCGCAAGTGAATTCAACCGTATTTTCATTCTACAAAATGTGTGATTGTCGACCATTCCATCTATCTCCTAGTTTATCATTTAGCTGTCATCCGGTCATTTGTGAAGCACAGGACATAATCCTTGGGGAGGGAGATGTCCCGGGCATCTAAAGTGTGAAAAACTCGAAAAAGTAGCCGTGGAAGGATAAATTCTGAAAATCCCTGTTGACGCACATGGGCGCGTCTTTGTACTCACCGTGTGAATTACAAACCGTCGTGTTCTGACAAGTTCGTTTTTCAGCAAAGAACTTGCTTAAGCATTTGGTCGTATGAATCTTGTTTGGAGATGGTTGGGTCCACGAATCGTCCTTGCACTTACGAAAACGCACTTCGATGCAGTCCTTTTTTATACACTCACTCCAGTTTGACCACGGTTCATACCGATCGTCGTTGAAGACGAGCATCTTGTCTGGTTTGAATCGAATAACACTACCGTCCAGGAAACCGAAGTTTATCATCTTGGGCTGATTAGAGAGAAAAGTGAGATAACCATTTCGGTAATTCCCGAGTGAACTCAAATGGAACTATATTAACCCCATATTACAAACATGCGCTCACTTATCCTGGTGAGATAATTGTAAGGCACATGGGAGGAAATTTGAGGTGGAGCGTTGAGACGTGTTTTTGGTAATCAAGCATAAATTGAATAGCATACAGCTTACCTATTTCGGTGCAATCTAGATGCACGAAACGTATTTTATTAAGTTCACATGGACCTAATCAGCAAGACTGCCTCGAATCCAGAAGGACCTAATCCAACAAAAAACCTGCTTTGTTCAGACTGTGAAATGAATTTGCTCCACATAACCGACCGATATGGTTCTCCCCGCGGGGGATCTAACCTGAGTCGATTTCGCAGTTTTTAACAACCGTATAAGTTTCAGGGGATTCGGTACTTTCAATTGTGATTTCATTCTGCAGCGAACCCAATCTACGCGTAAAAGCTGTTTCGTCCTTGTTGAAAATCGATAGCAGCTCAAACCCCTTGAATGCTCAGAAAGATTAAAACACTATTGCTAGTGTAAACTTGAGGTAGATACGGTCAGATGTAAGTCTTTATCATTCAGCGAAATTTGACAAAATAAATTTTGAAAATTCCTGTGTGAAACTACGTGTCATCGCGCATTGCCTTCTTCAAAAAGACACCAAATTGTGTCTCGGGCACGGAATTGTCCGTCAAATGACAATCTTAAACTTCAAGCAATCAACCTTCAATTTTTCAATGGGGAAGTTTGAAGCAAGGTTCAGATGCTCTACAAATTCTTTCAGATGCCAAATTTTGCTGGGACGACGAACGTCGAGTGAAATCACTTCAAAAATAGCCTACTAAACCGAAAAAGTGTTGAGTTTGTAAGCCCTGAAAATCGTTGTATTTTTAGCCACCCCGTAACAGCTTTACAGAATTAACGGTCAATGCTAAGACGCTGTCGCTTTGAGCGCTCATTGGGACACCCGAATCTGCCATAGCAAAAGTCAACTTAAACCAGAATACTCATGAATACTGTTCCGAGATCAGGAGGGTAATGTAAAAGCCGGCTATATGCTAAAAGATTAAATTAATAGCAATTCACACCAGTGTAATACGTACCCGGTGAACTGTGGGTTGAAGAAAAATCACACAAGTCCTGGCAAAGAGTGTTTTAATAGAAATTTTAAGTAAAGATGACATGAGCGGAGATGAGATGAACTAAGTTTGATACGGCCCACCAACCTTGCACCCAAAGTGTGGGTCCTCTAACAACCAATCCACGAAAGTCAGTTGCTATCCTTTATCTAGAAAATGACTATTTGACAGGATTCAGTGCCAGTAGTGAGCTCGTTGTGTGATTTCCATCTTAACTAGAGAGGTATCTAGAAGAGAATTCATGAGAAATAGGATAAAAGTAGCAAGAGATGTGGCAGAGCAGGAGTTTCTCTTCTTCACTGCGATACGACTACTCACGAAAATGGTAATGCAGTAGATAGTTTACCGATGTTGACGTCAGATCGTCAAAAAACATCTTACAAGGTCATGTTCCATCTGCCTGATTTTTTGCTTCTAAACTTAAATGTAGGTTTTATGGAATAACGGTCTTTTTGTGACTCATAAGTGCCTGCAGAACCACAGCGGTAATTTATTTTGTAGCCAGAAGGGGGCTTTCGTAAGTCTTACGCAAGTTTGAAAGAGTAACAACTGAAGAATTCGCCTACTAAAATGTAAGAACAACGACTTAACCTTAAAACTTAATCAGTCGGGTTTAAAACCATTAGAAACTTCCGAAATAGGAACCCAATCCGACTTTACACCAGCACTGAGTTAGTGTGGATCAAGAGCTTTCATTGTGCCTAAGGGTAATAGTTTCCCTTAGTGAAGCACTACTCATACGCTTGGTGGAAACCTTTTGACAGCTCAACATCGTCTTCGTCCTTTTTGGGTTCAACAGGTAGCCGCAGTCTCCGAGTTACCCATGGGCTTCCGTGTAACCATTACGTGGGCAGCCGTAATGGAAAACGTGGTCATATGTAAACTTGAGGTTAAAGCAGTGTGTTCTGCCAGCGTAGGCAATATGGCCCGATGAAGCCGTCGGTAACGGATTAAAACCTCTTCGTACTGTACCGCTGTTTTTTCTTTGTTTAATCTGTTGCCAGTAAAATAATAAGAAGCAATAGAACCGGTGTACGGTTTCATACTGACCAGAACTGGCGATTTGTGGGCAGCCGTAATGGAAAACGTGGTCATATGTAAACTTGAGGTTAAAGCAGTGTGTTCTGCCAGCGTAGGCAATATGGCCCGATGAAGCCGTCGGTAACGGATTAAAACCTCTTCGTACTGTACCGCTGTTTTTTCTTTGTTTAATCTGTTGCCAGTAAAATAATAAGAAGCAATAGAACCGGGGTACGGTTTACTGCTGACCCGAACTGAAGTTTTGTACACACCTCGGGTGGCAGGTACTCTATTGTCAAGATTACCGCTAGATTTTTTGGATCCGGCTGTCAGTAGTATACAAAGCTATAATTAGTAATATTTCCAACTGTAGCAAACGTCACCAAGCCAGTTCGTTTGCATTGTTGGGCTCTAGCATGAAGGCCAACTTGAGGGAGTTTGTTCAACCAGTCTTACGTTTCATCTCTCGTGATGGTTGCGAAATTAATCCTTGCATGTGATGAGCTGGTAACGCTAGGAACTTCGCGCAGATTTCTGTTCTCGCTTCATCTGGAAAGTCCGCATGAAACAGGAAACAAGTTAAAACGAGTTTCCACATCCTATGCTATGACTTACAAAAAAGTGCGCACCTCGCTGTGCTTTTACAACTCATAATTTAGTGGTCTTTTGCAGTACACTGATGAATTAGCAGTCAGCATTACTGGCAGCACCTGCTTATGTCGAAGTTGGCAGACAGTACGTAAACACCGACGATTTCACTCGCCTGGGCGGCGAGTACATGATATGACCAACGTCATGCATGTATGATAAAACGAAGTGAATTTGTGCGAAAATTAACTTCAGGGGATATTTAATGGCAGTTGGTTGGCCGGAAGAACATAGCCCACAACAGAACAGCTGTAGAGTCAAATCGTTCATTGTGTCACACATCATATTCACCTTGGAGATTGGTGTCTACAATCTAAAGTCGTGATATCAATAGACAGAAACATGCCGATGAGGAAGGCACATGAACTGTTACTCGCTCGTCAAAACCCTCTGGATTGTTAGTTGAGTGACTGGCGACAAGGCACGCATCAGCTATCCGACAACTATTCCCAAAAGTACGTTGCCAATTCTTGCCAAACTCAAAAGATAAAAAATACTGGAAGGTTTGGATGTTAACATCTTCAAAAAAATATCCACTTCGAAAAGTACACTCATTTGCAAATCAATTTAGTTTTCACGGGAGACTCAATCGAATCTCTTGTTTATGATGTTCTACAACTGAATGTGCTGCACACAGGCCGCCTCATGTTTCACGTGGTACGATATTCGAAATATTGCAGTATATATTCATGAAGGAAACTACTCACAAGGTTGATGAAACCTCTTTGACAACCCACGACCGGTTTCGCTTTTCTTGGGGCTCATCAGATAGGCGCAATCCCCGAGTTTCCATCAAACTTAGGTTC
>NW_008751725.1:1796390-1819134 GCF_000715545.1 Opisthorchis viverrini
GACTCAACTGTGGAAGAGTTTTCAGCAAACTTGTGAGTAGTTTCATTTATGAAAATATACTTCCATATCTCGAATATCGTACCAAATGAAATATGAGGCGGCCTGTGTGCAGCACATTCAGTTGTGGAACATCATAAACGAGAGATTCAGTTGAGTCTCTCGTGAAAACCAAGTTGGTTCGCAAATGAGTGTATTTCTCGAAAACAGTCCAATTTAGGTTCAAGTAGAAGATAAGGTTGACGGAAACTCCGGGACTGCGCCTACCTGATGAGCCCGGAGAAGGGCGAAACCGGTCGTGGATTGTCGGAGAGTTTTCAGCAACCTTGTGAGTAGTTTCCATCACGAAAATATCCACGTCCTCTACCACTTGCTCGACTCAGGTTTTCCCTTCATCTAGCACGGTCCGGGAAGACTTAAGCACTTGAAAGGTTGAATGGGGCATCCCCACGTAATGTACAATATCGACGTACGTTGTGATTGCTATGATTGTGTTTTACCACTGAGGGTTCAATCCTTCTGCGGATGAACAGCGTACACAAGTAGTTTGCGAATACACTACTCTTCCTTGTTTTATACGTGCTTCACTCTTTGGAACGCGTGAATACTGTCCACTGTTATACCGCCTAGGTCTTCCTGTGTTGATGCGTCACTGAATTATATGAAAATGCCTTTTGAACTCGTGCCCACTTCTACCACGACGTTAGCCAAGATTTCTTTTGGTATCTGAACTCCGCCAGCACTGTTGAATGAAGGATTAGAGGCTATGGGCTTTAACCTTGACATCATTATTTGGTAACTTTTGCATAAAATTGTAAATTTCTTCTCTCGCCAATGTTCATTTAAATAGAATGAGGATGAAATGACGTAAAGTGACCCGTTGAAGAACAACGAGGTTCGTCATGTACTCACCTCGCTTTGGTGTGTTGTGTGGTGCGAGTATTTCGAAGGTCTTTAAATGAACTGCTCTGTGAAATTTCAGTTCGAACTCCATTACAGATCGATTTTTTGGAAGTCAACAGCCTATGTACGGGTAATCGGTGACGGCTTGATTGGAATGCTATGATTTTTCCCGAAACACAATTAAGGTTAACTGAGATGATCATCAAAAACCGCCACTGTTCAGGAAGGCCCGCCTGACAAAACTTTGTGACAACCGCAGTTCTCAAAGCCCAGCTCCTTTGACTTCTGGCTTCTTACACCAAAAGTAGACGAACAAACAGCGAATACTCTGTGTGCATGTCAAATTTTGACCCAAACTCTTGCGGTGTACTCTGAAACCTGCCCACGACTCATAACTCGTTATCTGAGACGAGACAGAGAATCATGGACATCTGTAAGATTGTACTTACCATGAGCTGCCTCACAAAGTATTGATTAAAAGTCTGCTTCAACGCTGCTTGAAAAAAATGGCGCGACTACTGCGAGTGATTTCGGATTTTCGGCAATCAGAAATGTACGTGTCATGTGGTGTTTCATCAACCAATATAATTTTGATCACAGCTTGATGCAGACATATGTATGAGCGACCTGTACCATCATTTCCATGGGCTGGATGACTCTTATAACCAGCACGTGGACTCTGAAAACCCTATTATAAGTTGCGCTGTTGCGCTATTTCATTGGGATTATCGGCCGCATTAAGGTGGAGGCCGTTATTCGAACACATTGCTGTTACCGTCGCTCCGGTCGATCAGAGACACTGTAGCTTCTAGTGTGCAATAGCATATGCACAAAAGGTTATTTTCCACATTAGATGCACAGGCTGCTCTCTCCCTAGAAACACCTGATGGTAGTTCAGCCCACGTGGGATCGACGCATTTTGACTAATTTTTGAGCGAACACCCAATAAAGGTACTCTCCTGAGGGGTGACACTGAACTGAGATTGCTGTCTGATATTACATACCTACTGGTTTCGCACATTGACCTTTACTGCACTCTGAAATTAATATTCATGAGTTTGGCAGTGTGTTTTTAAGTGGATAGGAGACAGAAAAGGAAGATGCAAACAAGAAAGAACGATAGAATACAGGTTGGTCTTATGTCGCATATAACATGTAGCATGATTAAGTTCATGAATTGTCCAGCTCATGGATCCAAAAATTCGTGTTCTCAAAGGAGATGGTGGTCCTTCAAAACAAACCAAGTTTGAACCCATTTCAATTATCAGGATGCAACGGTTTTTATGAGGGCTGACCCTTATAGAATGGTTGTACCTCCTGAAGAGCATTACCAGGAGATTCAAAAGAACATTAGAATTAGCTTGGGTAGTGTTTTCTTTAATTTATGAAATTCGGGAGCCTGGTTCAGAATGAGAAAAGGTGATGTGAATCGATGTATATATAATGCACTACTCATCACAAACGAGAGATTCACTCGGGTTCTAGTTGAGTCTCTTACGAAACCAAAATTTTTTTGCAAATGAGTTATGTGAATCCACTTTGTGTCAACTAACGTGGACCATTCTCTTCACCATAATTGGCTCCTAGTTCTTCCAATGTTAAAAACATTTTACTTGTAGCGAATCGTTTCATAGGCATTTAGTTTAACTGAAGTCGTTGTATTACTTTCTACCAGTTCTAAAAGTTGCGCTGCCGTGGTGCACATTAGCCAGACATTTGGTTGACGTCTATGTCACCCATACACAATTCAACAAGAGGGTCACATTCGACCAAGGAGAGTTTGGTGCACAAACAAGAAGCCAAAATCCTGACCTATCAATGAACAAAGTTTCAATGACAGGGAATTCAAATAAATTTCAAAATTCGAAGTGTGTAGCCAACTTCTGGAGGAGCTTGAAGAAGTAAGAAAGATTCCCCCGGCCAAAGCAAACATCGGTTTGGGCGATTGTTCTCTAATAATAAAATCAGTGTAGTGGAACCAGAAAATTATGTATTTCATCGTTCTTAAATGAAATCTGTTGAAAAGCTCACATCAACACATGGCTAATGTAAGGGTTAGATGAAGACGTATTGTAATGGTTATCAGTACTGTTTGCCAAACCGTGTCCGTTAGCTGCCATATTGATCGCGAGAAACACGAGAATTAGTTGATTCTTATGACAACCGAGAACTAGCTGAGAGTCATCTGGGCCTCCTGTTAAGCACGGGTCAGTTTCCAAATGACCGTTCTACCCCAGTTACGTACAACTTGGTGTTTATTAGGAGGTGGGACCGATTTGAACTGACGTATCAGGTCCGGTCGATGAGCCCTAGGCGGGGCAGAACCAGGAGTGGGTAGTCGAACAGTGTACCCCAATCTTGTAATTGGTATTGTGTCAAAAGAACTACTTCAGACGAGCCACAGCTCAGGTACAAGATACACCTAGCTGAGGCGTAATCGTTAAATGAAAATTTTGAATTTTGACCAATTTTCTGTGAAAATTTACGTACACTAAGTAAGAAAAATAATGGTACTTGGTCAGTTATCGGCCCATCTAAAATTAAAATGAGGTTGATCATGTGATCTTGTTGCTGTCCGTCCTCGGTACTTATTTGATTCAGCACCTACGAAGATTTTTCAGAAGTTGAAGGCTTGTATGAAGGCTTCTAGTGTTTTTTTAGTCATCCACGCAGTCTAAGTATTCCAAGCAGTTATAAAACCTTGTCATCAGGTTTATTGAATTCACAAAGTATAATTAGAACTCTCCCATTAGATTTGACTACGGTTGACAATACACATTTTGTTACCCTGTCTTATATCCCGTCTAACCAGAAGTCACTCACAATGCTGATCATCCACTCCTGACCAAACGCCTGTGTTCTGACTACTAGCCGGGAGGTCGCGTGAGACGCGCACTGTTGATGATTCCAGATGAAGATGAAACTGTTGTGGGCTTTTCAGCATAGGCTGGCTTCAGTTACGGGACAAAATCTCAAACGGAGTTTACCGAATATTCTGAGACTACCATAATTTTTATGAACAGTGCTTCAAAGAAATAACTTAAACATTGTGACCCTTACCTTGATTTCGGTTTTGTTGTGGCCACACTTATGATGGTCGTTATGGTGCGTGGGGTTCATTACGGTGCCTCCTCCGTGTCCGTTAGATTCACCTGGCTGATGCTGTCCTGAACAACAGAGCGAGCTGCCACCACCGTGAGCTGTATGATAGTCTCCATGCTCTCCTTCTTTTGAGCTTTGATGGGAGTGAACAGAACTTTGGTGTAGCAATAGTAATGCAGTCACAACCCACCAAACTGACTGCTTCATCTTAAACGAGATCGTTCCGCGCGACGGTGAACACCCAGTTCGGCTGCACTATTCTACTGGTTGTTTATACGCAGCAATATATACTGATCCAGTTTCACACAAGTGATTCTACCTGGATGTTCCAATGCTGTTTGTTTACTGTAAACAGGAGAGTCGTCACATGCTAAATTAACACAGTGTACGGCTGTGTACACACTTGTGCAAGCATACAAACACGCAGTTGGACGATACCTGATAATGGTTGCGATTGGTGAGCGCCAAAATTTAAGGTCTATGATTTAATCACCGAATCGCCTCACTTTCACTTCCAGCGATAAACCTGACCTGAAAACGTTTGACCTGTTGAATAACATTCATCCTGACGACTGGTTAGTTTCAGCCACTCATGGTGTAGCCAAATCCAGGTATAATCTGTTGTGACAGGCTGTCGAACAAAATAACGTAGTTTCTGAGTCTCGGTTTTGATCTCCAGTGAACCAGAATAAATAAAAAGATGTCGAGAGATAAAACGGTTGTATGTCTCCAGTTGACCGAGTGGAGTGCAGACCACCTGTTCGGCAGTCGTAGAGTACAAGGTTCCATGACGAAACCGGTTTCCGGTGGACTGATCATGAGCTTCCCGCTCAAAGCGTCAACATCTCAGGTTGTCCGTTATCACATCATTTGTCGAAATCATCGGTTTGCTTTATTTAACCATACTGCTCAAGAATAACGATATTTGCAATCGTGGTCGCCCACTGGTTTCCACATTATTCACGCTGAATCAATTCGGCCGTAGTATTCACTAATGATTAGTCATCTAGCAAAATGAAGAGGTTGACCTCAGCAAATCAGTTTCAGTTATCAGTGTCTTGAACACAGCATAATAGCGCAGCAGCGAACATATTTTGCGCTCCCACGCGAGTCATTCAATGCAGTGGATAGTGACTGTCCTCATTAGAAATTGGTGAAAGTGAGCTTCCGCTATATAAAGCCCGTCGATAAACTTATTGAAACAGTTATGGTCGTTGGGTCGAAAGAATATTCTATTGCCCCTAGAAGAACTAGAATTATACTGGTCTTAATAATGGGTGAACGTTATACGATGGCAACTAGCGAAAATACGACAGCTAAATCGAAGGTCACTAATGTAGCCAAACAAGATGTGTGCAGAAATACTGAAACCGGGAGGCGTAAAGATTACAGGTGCAGAAATCCCACATGTGGGTGGAGGACTAACCGATAATAGCATCATCAAATTTAGGATTGTACATCACAAAACCCTCGGTGTGCGCCCCAGTCTGAGAACAAGATAGCTGGACCAATCAGTTTTGGGTGGATTCGTGAGGTCTGTCTAACATATTAAGGTGTATTTTTCAAACAACTAGGAATGTTAGATTGCACACAAATAATTGTTATTCGGGGTCACATATTTAGGTGGAATTACTCGATGAAATTTGAACCAAAATAAACGTTTTGCCGTTGACAGTTTTCGAAATATGAGGATTTATGATAGATGCGGAGCTCATGCGATTTGATGATAAAAATGGCAGGCTTATGCCATGGGATTTTGTTCCACTGGCATGCTTTACGGATGAATGAAGCTTGCTGGATGTAATACAGAGTAGCGTAATAGAAATCTATAAATCACAAATAAATGGAGTCCGTCAAGTTTTCTTGTTTTTCAACGATCGATGAATGACCATAGCTCCTACCGAGTACATCCAGAACAGGTCCATATAGCTTGCGGGCTTCTGCACAGCACATTCGGTTTCTGAGATCAGGATCAAAAGTAAACAAGTGATACCTTTGTAAAAAGGTTAGCCATATCTTAAAAATTTGGGAAGCTGTGAGTTTTCCCCCACTCTACCAATGTATGTCTCATTTTCAGGGGGTCCCACTACTACTGCTTTCCATCGGAATGACAGATCGCATTTTTTATTGTGATTTTGACCGTCTGCCTACTGTAATCCAGAGTCAATGGTTTTTTTACGTTGGTTTGGCACACTATTGTTGTTGAACTTGCCAGTACTTTTGCCTTTCACTCTTCTTCCCCCGAAGTTGTAGAGGACTGCAGTTGGTTGAGATTGACTCAGAAGAAACTCGTCAAGCTGCATGTAGTGTAGACTTTGTCTGCAAGAGAGTGGGTCTGACAGGACGGATACTTCGAAGACAATATTCCGGCCTATGATCTTTTGTCCTGGAACCAAACCCAAGCCCGGCAAGTAGAGCCGCAATATTTAGCAGCAAGAATCATGCAGTAGCGATCATCAAGAAGTAAGATGAACATAACTCTAGTCTTGAATGGTTCGTTTGCTCTCATTAAATGCGGAAGTGGATACAATAACAAGCAGGCGACTACGGTCAACAACAAGGCAAATCACGTCTTTATTTGACTCAACCAAACGGCGGAAATGAGAGAACGGTAAGTAGATCATCACCGCTGCATATTGTTTGATAGTCGCGAACTTACTCTTAATGTGCAATCCATGTGTCTCTGTTATTCTGACGCCGAAACCGGGAACTTGTTAGTCCCATGCTCCTTAACCGAAAACCGTCTACTCGAAAATTAGCCAAATGTACATAGGAAACATTTGAAGTGGCCAATGCTTACTACAGATTTTCCTGTTCGAACTTTCACCAATAAGGTCTCAGGCATTCCGAGTTTCATGCTGCCCCGTGATAGTGATTCATATAAAACAGAATGGGTCTAAGATGCCACCACATTCAAGTGCCGAATGGCGCCCTCGTGGATGTATTCATGACACGAAGACTTATTCAACTTTGTCCAACAGTCCGAGGCTTGTGAATACCACAAATACAAAACTTGTTGAAGTGAGCACTTTGCTTCACTGTTAAGACGTCAGAATTCTTTCAAGGATCGCTAAACAGCTTCACAGTTTGGTTCTGTTGGTAGAGAGGATAGGCCACAGAAGAGAACGTAAATTTTATGACACTTAAAGTGTTTATTCTGTTAGCTCTGACAAACGTAGATTATTTTCGATAATGTTGTACCACTTACAGTATTGTTGGAGACGGCTATTGGACTTTATGACTTGTATGATCTCAAGGAAAATACTTCGATCTATTGAATTTTATTCTAAGTGAAACACAACGCACGAATTATTTGGAGCACTCTCATTCGAAAGATCCTGCACACGAAAGATTCAGCTGCTATTCGGTACTTCACTAACACCATCTTGATTTCCATGTGAGTGTGCAACGACTATTTTTCACCAAGGAGTGCAGTTGTATAGGTTCACTTTTTGCCCCTTAGATTCATTAAATATTATTCCCAATTAACAACAGAATGTGTTATTTTCTACCCGACAGAGTACTTTGTTCTGCAGTTTCATGGTCTGATTCCGCAGTCACGATCATCACCCAGCAAGTTATCAATAGATTGACTGTTTTTTGTGTGGACAGCTTAGTGTAAAAACACAGTAGGCAATCTTTTTCAAGGGCTTCTACAATCAACTGAGTGCAACTGCAGTGCTGTTTAGGTCCGCTACCAGGCATTCTGAGTGGTGCCTTCCTGAAATCAGTTAGCAGCCAGATGTTACCAGTTTGCGTGGGTCCTAGCTTCGTGTACGTGCACTGTATGCAGTTTGACTGAGATGAGTCTCGGTTTGATGTTGTGCTGGCTGTGACGCCATGCCCACTATGCCCTCGTAAAAACACGTAGCCAATCTTTTTCAAGGGCTTCTACAATCAACTGAGTGCAACTGCAGTGCTGTTTAGGTCCGCTACCAGGCATTCTGAGTGGTGCCTTCCTGAAATCAGTTAGCAGCCAGATGTTACCAGTTTGCGTGGGTCCTAGCTTCGTGTACGTGCACTGTATGCAGTTTGACTGAGATGAGTCTCGGTTTGATGTTGTGCTGGCTGTGACGCCATGCCCACTATGCCCTCTAATAACGCACCTCGAATGGTGATGAAACGGTTGCAGTCAAAGTACCTAGTTCAGCGAACAAACCATGGCCATTATTCGAATTCCTGCTTGATCTCTGGCCACTGCATCTACTAAGGTGTGCAGTACGACCAAGTCAGATAGACGGGTTGCTGGCCCCATCACTACGCTTGACGCAGTTCGCTTGTGTTGACCTCTGGTGCTTCAGCGCATGTCTGTTTATGACAGGAATATAAATGCGCCATCGAAGCAGATCTAATGGGTTGATTCAAGTGCTTGGGGTGCAACGGCTGATTCGCGTTCAACTTATCTTAACCAGTTTGGATTTCGTGGAGGAAAACGCGGAGGTCGTTTGCCCTCCTTGCCTGGATTTCTGGTTTATCATTTTGGCCGGACAATGTGCACAGTTCGTGCGGCGGTTCAGTTCGATAGGGTCTTTAGCCCTAACAAGACGTGCTCATCGATTCGGTTTCCACCAAAGCGGCGAACCCGTTTCAGCATAGTCTCCGGTAATTAGTGCAGCAATGAAGGCAGAAAATCCACCTCCAATTTTTTAAATCCAACATCCCAACTTCAACGTGGACAGGTTGAGTCCCAAAACGTCTAAAAAAATGGTACAGTCGTGAGCTTTGAGACTCTACCTCAGGTTGCCATGGGCCGGCTTACCCCATCTAAGAGAAAAAATACGGTACAATGCAAAAAGTTGAAAAACGCACCCTTTTATTATCGCGCTCGCGTTTCCATGGCCATCCGCGAAGTGCAGCAGTCTAAATATATATATCGGGACGGTGGTTTGTGAGGGGATGCCTATACAAGTTGATAGGTTTACGTATCAGTTATTCTTGTTTCATAAGATATCCAGCTCCGTAGACGAGAATTCAGTAGTAGTTTATACGTCGTAAAAAAAGGCATAAGCTGTAACTATGGGCGAAAAAATCAGTAACTGTACAGGAAATCCACCGTGTCATTCGTGATCGATTTTCAACGAGAACTACAAAGTATCGCTGTTTCCTGTGCTAGCAACAGTTGAATACGTGAAGATATTGCGACGAGATGAGTTATCCAAAAAGAACAGACAATAATCACCTATTCGTTAAATACAGCCATTAGCGACTTTCGTGCAATTTGGATTCAAGCAGAAAATAAGATTGACGGAAACTCGAGAACCGCGCCGACCTGACGAACCCCAAGAAGGGTGAAGCCGGTCGTGCGCTGCTGAAGAGTTTTCGCTAACTTTATGAATAGTTTCCTCCAAGAAAAACCAACCATCGTTTTGGTCCTTTGCTGCGTTTAGACATGTTCCTCTTCTTCCGTGCTGAATGACTAGGTGTTAGCAGTTTACACCTACAGTCGCTTCAAATCGAAGTTCGTGTATTCATATTTTCTATCTTCTTTGTAGAGGTTTACAAAACAAAGACCATTGTTGTCTACAGTTGCATCAAAAGGATAAAGGTTCCGCAATCGCCAACTCAGCTGACACTGTAAACCCATCCATTTGTAAATTCTTTCATTAGAACATCAGTGGAATGTTTAATTCATTTTTTTGTCTGGTTCCACCATTCGCACTTCCCGTGTTTGGATATCATTTAGAAATGGCGTCTGGCTGTCGGCCGGTCTCACGATAAATCGCGACTTAATTCAAATCAGATCTTAAGTAGCTTTCATTGAGGTTCCCCCAGTTATCACATGCGAGTGGGTTGAAATGTAAAGAGAAGCAGGGCATGTGATCGAACTGTTGCATGAAATCTGAATTGAAGGATCAGAAAGTGCTTCCTCTGGAGAGACGAGCGCTGTCCCCTACCTCCCGGGAAAGGCCACTTCTGGTTGGTCCCTGCGGTGGTCATTAGTAGAACAAATGAATCCAAAAAGGAACTACCAGGAATATCTCTTCTGTAGGATGGTCCCTTGAGGATGCTTCCTCTAGAAGTAGGAAGACCTAGCCACAAATGATTCATTTTAGTATCCTTTGAAAAAGGTTTTTGAGTTCGAGGATTTCACGGGCAGAACATCTTTGTGTCGTTGGAAGCTGTTGTGGTAGCACTGTGTAATGCACTGAATATGGAAATGCAGAGTCTGATGCTTTAGACAAACCTTTCAAATGCCACAATTCCTGCAAAACGTTTTTCTCCACGTGTGAAAGATCATTCTGGGTCCTTTTTTACGTGCTCTTAAGATATGAATCACTTAAGTTTTGCCCTGCAATCGAAAACCACGTTTCGGAGCCTCGAACCAAGCGAGAAACAAACATGGCTTGAATATCGTCGGTCGGTTACATAGTCTCAACCGAGTAATGAGGAAATTCAGTACAACGATTTTTCATCTTGGTCTTTGCTGGAGTGAAATTTGCGTTTGGAATTGGTCACTCAAGAGACATCATTCAATCATAGTTGCGGCTGAGAGATAATCACTCATTCGGGAGATTCCTGTATGTAGTAATACGATATAAAGCAACGGTAGCATCAACAACTCAGTTCAATCACCCGTTATAACAATCTTGAGAGAGTTACTCAGAATGCATTTCCATACACAATTTTTTACCGTAGAAAATGTTGTCAGTTCTGCTACCCTGTTGTTGGGACTGATACTGTGCGACCAGTCCGGACAAAGCACATGTAGGTACACTAAAGTGAATAAAATTACAATCCATATGCTAAAATGAGGCTGTCACCCGGTCCACATTGTTTACTTTGGTAACTGCGAAAACTAGCTCGTGTACAATACCGTCTACGCATAGTTTTGCTAGTGATCACTCGCTGATGGGATGAAGACATGCAGGTGACACTTTGTGTCTCTGTAGGACAGAATGACAAACGTAGCAAGTCGCCTCCTAAATGACTGTATCCGAACTCGACAGCCTACACATAAATAAACCACGCACATACCAATGATCGAAATGACTAAACTATCCTAGACTTCAACAACAGTTATTTCCGCTAAAGGCTCATTGAATCTATGTCCAAATTGCGTAGGTTTCAAGCGACCTGAAAGACGTAGCAGACTCCGAAAAACCAACCGCCAAGATACAACCGAATATCTGCTCCAACAGAAAACAATACTTTCAGAAACAGATTCGTGGAAACCGAACTTCTATGAATCTAATAGTGTTGCCGAACCTAGGCTCCGAAAGGTTAGAAAAATCCATTTTACAACAAAGATAACCTGCTTTGGTGCCAGCGACAACGATTGGAGCTAAACTAGACTGGTTACCGCAGCCATTTCCAAAAACAGTACAATAACGAAGAAGGGTTTGGACTCCTCGTGAGGATGGTGCTTCTTCAAACCACCTAATGTTACGTGGGGTAAAGGGGTTCACGGATTTCTGCAGAAAACAACTGATTTCTCCAATATACAAATCACCATGAATAGTTTCCGTGACAGCTGATTTTCGTACTACACATTGCCTTTGTAGAGATTGTTGGACAGTGGAAACATCGTGGCACCCCCCTCATTGAACGACCCTAATGCGAAGCCAGCTATGTCACCTTATATCATGACCGGTTCTCTAATACAACCGAATTCGCTTGCATTTCGAGACCAGTAGAAGGATTGTGCACCAAAGTTTGGTTGTTGTAAAGTAGAAGACTCATCCACTCATTGAGCACTGACGCCTCGTCCGGTTTTTATACCTTTTAGGCTGGTGGAAAATACTTGTCCCTCTGTAGAGAAGTACGACATGAATCGATTATCAGTGACTTGGAGCATAAGTGCGGTTAACATTAAATTGGACAATGAAATGCATCTTATCGCACCTTTTGTGGTTGAGCTGGACTGCATGCCTGATCAAAAACTAACCATAGTTAAAACCATAGTTAAACATGACTAGGCCACAAATTCAGCATCATTCAAGTTTTTTTTTACATTTTTTTTTGCAAAAAGACAAAGGCGAGCTTCAAAATGTCACAAAACGAGTCAGAAGTGGGGCAATAAATGCAAAAAAACAGAAACCACCGGAAGATTAGTAAAAATTACCTGTTTTGGTCGGTTTGCACAACCTTTCAGAGGCACATAACATACAAAGATACGAGTTTACGATGAAGTATGTTGAATATACCCCACATAAAGGGAAGATGATGGTGCTAGCAAGCCACTACAATATTCGAAAGTAGCCGAATATACCATAAAGAGAGATATCCAGGACGTTCGGAATTGAAGTCAGTTATATGGACAACCTTTAGGTTTGTAAATGAGCCGAATTACATCCCAAAATCAGCTGTCAATTAACATCTCAGATGGGAGGTCTGTACGATTTGCGGAGTTTCCTTCCTGAAAATTAGAAAAGTTGCGAGTCCAGAAGTGGATTCTTCAGGTCCGACAATTATTGAAAGGCATGTCAAATATTTAGGGAAAACGAGCCGCCTTGCTCAGCAAAATTCAGACGAAAATAAGAACAAACCATCAGAAGGTCTTTTAGAAGCCTAGGTTCCAAGCGAGAATGCTGTCTAGCTTGAATCATAGTGGGTAAATCCAATGGCTTACGGTAGCCGTATAAATATTTCACACTGGCTTCGACTCTAATTTGTCACGCACTCGGATGAAGTAGTTTTGGAACGACCCCATAAAGAAGAGCCAGGTCAGTATAAGAAAAATCTGACGGTCATATGCCTAGTTTGTCCATTGTAAGACTTCCGCTTCGTATGGCACCGAAGACGTTCGAAGAGTATCCGTTTCAACAGATGCAAAGGCGTTCATGTCTGTACATTGTTACCAAAAAGCGAAACGAAAATCGCGCACATGAGTCTGTAGATTGGACTTAAACGCGACTCCCCTTGTTTGACAACGGTGTTCGCCCTGAGTGTCTTACTTAAACGGCAACATTTCGAAAAAAAATTGCGTAGTGTGCAGACACAGCAGAACTGTTCACTTCCAAAATTGCCGTAGGAAAGGGTGTTTATTTGGATGGATTCACGTTTGTTCAACACGTCTGGTGATAGGATTTGCAATTGCTAGCACGAAATGGATCTTTAAAGGTACGTACATGTTGGAATCTTCGAGTGGATAGTCTATCCTGTAAATGAAGTCAATATACGCACCGTACGACTGTTTCATCTTTACTGGGAACCAGTATCGAAGTATCGAATTGCTTCACCGAAACATAAGATGTGCCTGTCAAGAGTTAGAATACTATACATGCAACGGCTGAAATGTGAGTACTAGCAGTATGCACAACAGAGGAACTCTGAAATGAACCGAAACTAGCTCTGTAGGTAAGCCGCCATTTCCAAGTGCCCAGTCCGAATAAGCGTATCCAAACGTATCCAGTAACCGGCGTACTGAAGCACCCCTCATGGTGCCAACTGGGTAGCCCGGACGTCAGTCTGTGTGGAGTAAAAGTTCAGTAACTCCAGACAGGGCTAACCACCTTGCTTGGTTTTAATGTGCTAGTTACCTTCGACAGTGCACAACACAAATCATCTGGCGCCTCCGCACCGGTTCCAACCAGAACAAAGGAGAGACTCGTGGGGCTCATGTGTGAGGAACGTGGTAGGTGCTGCAAGTCAAAAGCTGGCTTGGTAGCCCACCATAGAGTCCACGTCCGTGAAAGTGTTGGCACGAACACGGTCGCCCAGTTGGCCCACGCTGACTGTTCCCGCCTTTTCCCGACGAAGACTGAACTGCGTCAATACCACCAACATGCACACCTCATCCAGCATCCGAGTAAAGAATATAGGTGTCGCTGTTTCCAACAAGAGTCAAAATCACTCTTGAGCCTGGCTAACAATCCATATCCGTCCTGTAACGCGCTGTTCGCGAAATTAGAGGAATATTTTCCAGGTAGATCGGCTATCACCATCACTACCAGGTTACGTGTACTTAACTGGCGAGCACACTCGGACGAATAATCATCTGGTGGCCCTGACCAAACCATCGGCCAAGTAGCGACCTATTCGTTGGGATCTGATGACTATAGAGCCTGGTTTAAATAAATCGTGGATTGCACTGTGTCACTCCTCGAATTTCATGCTGACAGTTCGCTTGCTAGTGTCGACCTTCTGGGATTTGCCCGAGGGTTGCAGTCTGGCATCATGACACCGGAGCAAGTCCTGTTGCTTCTGGACATCCACGCCTCCAAGACATCTTCACGCACGTGGAACCCTGTCTCTCGACACCATCGTCAGGAAGAATCTATACAAAGGTAACTTCTGCCTACCTGTAGAAGGCAAGCAGTTTTAGAAACGTGCTCTCTGCTCCAAAACACGTGTATATCCGATCAAGTCGCGCAGCACTACCATTCGATCGAAGTTTGACCCAGCTAACTGCATGTGGGGAAGTCCGCCATACGATCCGTTTAGTGGGCTATTCGTCCCCATGTCTGGACAACCTCACGCCGGGGAAACTTCGCCGGTTCAATGCCAGTGCCACCGCTGAGTGTTCTGATTTATTCTTATTATCCGGGGATTGTCCGCCGCGTCTGTCATACACGTATTAACCTAGTTCCGAAGGTCCCAAATACGATTTCACCGCACAAACTGAGACCGATCTCCGTGTTATTCATTCTTTCTTTCATAAGGCGTATGCTGATCACTGGAGCAGTTGATTGCAACTGTCCTCACTCCAGTTTGTATTTCTAAATAGAGACGGTTGTTTGGAAGCTATATTACTGATACACGCCCTGCTTCATCACTCTCCAGGGGCTTCTTTTGACCTCAGTTTGGTGTTTGTTGATACTGGCTAACAATCCATATCCGTCCTGTAACGCGCTGTTCGCGAAATTAGAGGAATATTTTCCAGGTAGATCGGCTATCACCATCACTACCAGGTTACGTGTACTTAACTGGCGAGCACACTCGGACGAATAATCATCTGGTGGCCCTGACCAAACCATCGGCCAAGTAGCGACCTATTCGTTGGGATCTGATGACTATAGAGCCTGGTTTAAATAAATCGTGGATTGCACTGTGTCATTCTTCGAATTTCATGCTGACAGTTCGCTTGCTAGTGTCGACCTTCTGGGATTTGCCCGAGGGTTGCAGTCTGGCATCATGACACCGGAGCAAGTCCTGTTGCTTCTGGACATCCACGCCTCCGAAACATCTTCACGCACGTGGAACCCTGTCTCTCGACACCATCGTCAGGAAGAATCTATACAAAGGTAACTTCTGCCTACCTGTAGAAGGCAAGCAGTTTTAGAAACGTGCTCTCTGCTCCAAAACACGTGTATATCCGATCAAGTCGCGCAGCACTACCATTCGATCGAAGTTTGACCCAGCTAACTGCATGTGGGGAAGTCCGCCATACGATCCGTTTAGTGGGCTATTCGTCCCCATGTCTGGACAACCTCACGCCGGGGAAACTTCGCCGGTTCAATGCCAGTGCCACCGCTGAGTGTTCTGATTTATTCTTATTATCCGGGGATTGTCCGCCGCGTCTGTCATACACGTATTAACCTAGTTCCGAAGGTCCCAAATACGATTTCACCGCACAAACTGAGACCGATCTCCGTGTTATTCATTCTTTCTTTCATAAGGCGTATGCTGATCACTGGAGCAGTTGATTGCAACTGTCCTCACTCCAGTTTGTATTTCTAAATAGAGACGGTTGTTTGGAAGCTATATTACTGATACACGCCCTGCTTCATCACTCTCCAGGGGCTTCTTTTGACCTCAGTTTGGTGTTTGTTGATATCTTGAAGGCATTCGATTCCGTTTCGCATGATATTATTGGCAGATCTGCCGGGATGTTTGGATCGCCCTCACCCATAGTTCGACACTGTCCGATGAGAATCCTGTAATAGTTTTCCTCTATTCCGAGGTTCATTGCCACGGAGATATAAGGCGGAGAGATCCACTCTCCCCAATATTGCTCAGGATGGATGAGGTCCTCGAATTATGGATGCGTAAATGGGACAATAATTTCATGACAAATCAGAATGGTTTAACATTCACTAACGATTGAGTCGTGTGTGCGAAAAGTCAACCTCGCCTTAAAGGGAAGCTTGAAGCTGCTGAAGTCAAGTTGGGAAGAGCAAGCGAACGAGTCACACTTTCGTACATCAAGAACACCGCTGAAACAACGGCAAGTCTCTTACGACAGCACAATACAATGGTCAATTACAAGCCTGCGGAGGACACTATCAAGACCAAAAGGGAAATTAGATCCAATGCCGAAGAACAATGTCATATACAGGATTCCATGCAAGGACTGCGACAAACGGTATGTAGGACGAACAGGAAGGAAGCTCTCCACCAGAATACATGAACACAAGCTCGCCACTAAAAGACACGATCAATTCTCTCTCATCTCCGCACACAAAGACCAGGAAGGACACGAGTTCGATTGCAGCGGCGTTTGCAAACTGGTTCAAGCAAGAACAAAAAGAGAACGTGAATTTATGGAAGCGTGGTACTCCACCGAAGAAGCCATCAACAAACACATCGAAACTGATCCCATCTATCAGCTACTAAGAGCAAGAGAACGCCAGAACCACAAAGTTTAGAGCTAACCAGACGAGGAACTTATAGGAGAAGCAGGAAACGGACACGTCAATTGGGTTGGAGGAGGCACCCAACCAAAGCAACAAATCAACCGGCGGACGCAGGGACACCAACCGCCACGGAGGAGGAAATAGGTCGGTACAAGCAAACAATCAAACTCGAGAATGTTAGACCACAGCGCAATGCGAATCAAGGCCAGAGAGAACAAGCTACCTAAATTGGAAGGCGTTGGGATAACCAATCAGCACAAAGGAACGCAGACCACAACGCAACAAAGATCACAAACGGACCAATAGATTCACCAATTCGTTACACTTTAAGTAGCCAATCACGTCAGAAGATAACAGATAGCCTTCAAATGCTATATAAACGCACGCGGGAAAGGAAGAAGTACCCACCTAACTGCGCACTGATGATGTCACTTCGTATGGAGACGAAACGTTTGCAAGCCAATTGCCAAGCTCGGCGAACAGATCAACAGCCACCTGATCAACAACCAGTGGACTCATCCGAGCTACCAATATTTCACCACATTACTAATGTGCCTTCTCTTCGAAGATGAAATCAATGTCGTTGCATATTCGAGGTCGATACGGCTTTTGTTAACAGCTATTTGAACACCAGGGTTTGGAAAACCTTTTAGCGTCCTCATTATTTCGCAAAATTAAATAAGAATGGAGAGGTGCCATTCGTGACAGACACCACCTGGTGCGCGAAAGCTTTTGGGGGTTGACCGAATAGTCTCACACGTCCGCAAGTGAGAATAGGGACAACTTATCATACTTATGAACTCTCGAGGCAGTCCTTACTGAGCGTGTTACGGAGGACAGACCGGTCAACCGAGTCGAATGCTTACGGAGGACCGGTCAACCGAGTCGAATGCACCTTGAAAATCCAGAAATACCATAACTATGGGAATTCTACGCGTGACGTTTTTGTAACGCCTGATAAAGTGTGAAGAGTTGGTTAACGCAAACTCTATCAGGCCGGAGTCCTAGTTGCTGCTCTCGATTCGAAGCTTCACAGATTACCATAAGGAGACGAAGGAGAAGTGATGCCAAGAACCTCATTACGAATGGGTCAAATGGATCCCCTTGTGATTGTTGCACACAACAAAAGCTTTTTTGAAAATAGGCATTATCACCTATTCTACCCCAGCTGTCTGGAGCGATCTCAGACAGGAAGAAAACAGGCCGGGTAATCAATGGCTGAGAGCCTCTCTCCCATCCTTGAACAATGTGGGTGGGAGATCATCTGGAGCAGGAGCTCGATAGAGTTTGACAGGACATTAGAAGTCATGAACCTCTGAGGATGTAGGGAGATTCAGGTTCACCGTCCAGGGTTCTAGTACGGTCCGACAACCTGAATGATCCTGGAAAAATCAAGGCTCAGGACATCTTAAGCGCGTAGCTTGCAAGGATCAAAAGAGATAGAGGCAGCAATTTTGTGCTGAAACATGACGATAGAGCAGTGCGCAACCCTGGAATTCTTCTGGTTTTCTGGGTCATAACGGGAGAAACAACCCTGGCCCCAGAATTTCGTCCGTGTTCACACAGGCCAGATGGTCGGAGCAGGAATTAAAATGGACTACTTAGGAGATATTAGTAGCGCGAATAAAAGGTGAAATGCCCCATCGGGTCACTCGGGCTGCCCTCATCAGTCGCATCTACTTATCGAGTCGTGATTTGAATCAGTAATTCTAAGGTCAGTGGTGCTGTATGCCGAATAAATGGAAGTCAGGCAGGCTGTTGATTAGCCGGGAGATTCTAAAACCTAGTCTAATAAGCTAGCCTGCCGAATATCAGAGTTGCGGCATTGGTGGTTCTCAAAAATGATGAAACAATCGTACGCCGCCTGTCGGTTCTTAAGATTTGTGAAATAACAGAAGTACCCCTGGAGCGGTGGATACTACTGATGAGGCATGCGAATAGTATGCTTTTTTTTTCGTAATCCGCCTCCCCGCCCCTGAAAAGTGGGATTTGTGGAATCGCTTTGTAGCGTCTGCTTGCATTTGATTAAGTCAATGAATATCCAGGAAAGTTCAGGAAGGCGCGTTCAAGGAGAAGACGGATACTCGGTTTTCGTAAACGAGATGCTTCTCTGTCCAATAGTCTGTAACTGTTCAGTTGGTGCTTTCTAATAAACAACTCCGCAAAGAAGGTTTTTTTCCTTTCACCCCTACGTCTGAGAGCCCCCTGACGGGGCTTTTTCTGAAATCCTTTGCCTTTATGAATGGGAAACAGCGCTTCCAGTACCTTGCTTCTTTACAGATGGATATACAAGTTAGTCGCTCTCCAGGGGGGAGAAACCTATTGGCCTACTTTATTTCGGCTGTTTGGGTATCCTTGGTGTTTAGCCACAAAGATCAATCAAATTGTCGCGGTTAATCAGTCGAAAATTAGTTTGAGCATGGTCATCTGAAAACGTCTCGTTTGATGACGCTGCCAATATACATTGGATCTCAGCAAATTTCCAAAACAATGTACAGATTGAACGTCACGTAGTTGTGTGACTTTTCGTTTCACCAGTGTTTGTTTTCCCCTTGTAAATTCAAGTGCCTCGCTTTGAGGTATGGGTCGCAACACTCCATGTCACATATTGCTCTCTTTTTGGTCTGAAAAACCTCACTTATATGCTTTATTAGGCCACACTGACCAGTCACATATCAGATGATGGTTAAAAAACCGGAGCTGTTACCCGCAACTCACAGCTGGTGCCCAAATTTGGCGTTAAATTTGTCATTCACACTGCAGTTTTCTACTATTCCAAGTTGCAAATTGGTGACAGTCTGTATCCATAACCAAACTTACCGTGTGCCATACAAGGCTTGAAGCTGTAAAGGGCCAGGTAGATGTTATTGCTTTCCCAGGGTTCTGTGAGAATCAGCAGTAGGAGGATGGTCACGCCAGGGATTGCTGTGGCAGATAGGTACCTGAATATCACGCCATCCGCAATCGTTGTGTCGCGTTCGCACGACCAAGCACGCATCACTTTGTCCAGATGCCGAATGTAAGCAACGTTCTATTTTCACACCTGACTGCTAGATAGTCCTAAAGCTGGCTCTGGATGAACTGGTGCTGTAAGCCTAGAGTTACTATCAGTAAATGGTAAGCGCGGTTTCGGTTAGTCATTTTTTGTTCACACATCTGTCACGAGCGTGATGGCTAGGTGTAACAAAGTGGGACAAGCGAACAAGCCATCCAAATCATACTACGACTGTGGTCAATTTGAGCATACAGTACGTCTATCAACCCGGTCTCTCGCAAAATGCTTAACATATTTCACAGCAACATTATAAACACCGCTACGATGAAATCAAATCCACGATTCAGAAGGAATCGAAAAGACGTCAGTTCTGGTTTGCCATGACTAATTGCTCGTTTACTGGCAATCATTGACACATGGTTGCATGATAATACCCCACGTTCAATTTTTATGGACGGTGATATTTCAATATTCACTTCTCGCGATCACTTGTCTACTTCTGGATCAGTTCAATTATTTTTGCCCCAGCGTCCAATGAGAAACAACCGAAGGGAAGTCTGACGTTGTCAGACATCGTTTTCAGGGCTTTCAGAAGGGACCGTAAAGCGCACATGAACTGAGCAATACAACTTTCTGGCTTTACCTCGGTAGCATCATTATCATTATCATCATCAAAGACAGCAAAATCAGTGTTGCCACCGATGCTTCACTGCCGGTAGCCTATAAACGAGGACGAGTGTATACGCGCTAGGAACATATGCGCATGCGACATGAAATCCAAGCATATCGCCAATGATGTCTTCATGATAAAATAGATTAAAGGGACTCATTGCTTCAGACAAGAATTCTCAAGAAACCACCAAGTCTCATCCTGGCAGATGAAGGGTGCGCACAGGTGACTTAAACCCCATCCCAGTGCACTCTGAATTCGCTACGCGCGACACTATTGTCCCCATCGTCTTATGTGTGCGGGGGTGGAGAAGAATGTGGTTAGAGCTCGAATTCACCCACCGGAAGGTTCGAACCCGACCTCTGCCTCTAGACTTCCCCTGTCTAGGCTCGGGCAACCTGGCAGTATCCCGACTCTCATTCTTCCTTCGGGTGGCATGGCAGCTAGGCGCCGAAATGGTAGCAGCTGAACTATTTCGATTTCCGTCGTCTTCTGTGCACCAGGAGAAAAACAAAGTGCATTTCCCAAAGGAATTGTATAAAACACCACCACCCTTCCTCAAAAAATAGGTTACTCTCCTTGAGAGTAAATAAAAGCACTCCCCGTCAGGCAAGACCTATCGTGAGCCCATCCAACAGAACCTCAGTGCTTTCGTCCAGGAAGCAGTCCACATTGAAATAGCTGTGGTCATGACGTTAACTTACTAACGGGAAAGTCCATTATTCGGAACCGACTTCGGCATCCCAACTGTTTCTGCTGAGGCTTAGGTAGCCTGGAAGTAGCTCAGCCCTCCTGCATCCTTCGGATGACATAGCAGTTACGCGCCGAAACGTTAGGGTGGAAAGATTATTATTTTTATTTATTCTATACAAAAATAGCTAGCATTGTTTGTCGGATTGATGGGTGGATAGCAGCTTATGAATGACATTCAAACACTTACTCAGAAAAGACTGAGATCCTAACGCAAGGGAATGCGGAGTGTGTTCCACTACCACAAACATCCTCCGTCAATTAGAAAACGTTGAACTTTTCGAAAAATTTAAGGTAAAGCTCACCGGTTTCCTTCTTAGATCAAAAGTCTTGATCCGCCGTTTTTGATACGGGTCTTCTCGGGACGCCATTTTCGGTGAAAATGTCGTCCATACATTATAAATTTGGCTAGCTATTGTCTAGCATTTCGAATTTTGATGAGAAATGACGCAATCCTTAGGGTTTACCAAAGTCTTGCCCTGAACGAAGAAGTCTTGCTGTCAAGCCCACCCAATGAACTGCAACCGACTGAGGGGAAATGGATACATAGACCAAAAGACGGATGTAGTTGGATGACCACATAAGTCTGTATGCCATTAAGGCACGTTGAACAGCTTGACTGACAGATGCACTGCAATAAGACGAGAACGCATGTGAACGTTCTGCGCATGATGAAGCAATGAAGAATGTCTGGATGGTTTGTCCATGACATGTTGGTTACCCACCGGAGTGGACATCCAAATTAGCTCCACAACCCAATTTCACAAAGATTAGTTTTAATCAACTCAAGAAACGCAGAGGACACGGGGCAGGCTGCTGATGGAAGGTTTCGTGGGTCGCATTTCGCGTGGCACCTCCGTTGTTCTTGTCCAAGACTAAGCGATTCTCATAATTCGCATAACTACGCACTGCCAGCGACCGCAATCACCACCACTGTCATCATTGATTTAAACCAGTGCCGAAACAGCATGGTTCACTGATGTGTAAAAAGTCAACTGAGATAAACAACAGGCCTAGTTCCAGTCTGCCAAAGATATACGAAGTGTCTACGATTCCAGAAATCAACTAGAAAATCACTCTCAAAACTAGCAACACAAATACCGTTTACTATAGTTCGGTGCCATTACTTGAAGCGTCCAAGCACATGGAGGATCAATTGGACCACATCCGAGAACGTGGATGATACCGGCAGCACCTAGAAATTTTGTAGTCTTCTTCGTTCTTTTCTGAGTACCCACACTTTTTCCGCCACTCAGTCTAGGCAACTTCGAATCCGGTATAGAAAACAACGGTGTGCGTGACGGACAATGAAGTGTGGCGCCCGACCAAGCCACCACAATGAGTAGTGCTGGATGCAAACCTGAAGTGAAGAACCTTTGATACCAACAGCACTGTGGATTGTCTGACGGCGATCAACACTAACGATGGTTCAGGGACATCAAGGTAAAAGACCTGAAGATGTCTCGGATCCTCCGAGTGCAAACAACGTTCCGAATACAAATGACATAACTTGTACCAGACATAAGCATCTGGGCCAAATTTACACCTTTTTGATGCCGACTGGAAAAATTAATTCTGGCCCTCGAGATTTATGCAGTAGCTTCCTCCGCCACACTACAAAGTTGGTACTGTCCAACCTTCGGTGCCTCCCTTTAGAGTGCAAGTGGTGCGCATCGCGGAACACAATTTGAAACTCCGACGTACAAATCACACGTTAAAGGGTTGGATGACCCTGGTTAATCGCCACAAAGATTGATACGGTAGTTAGAGAATCCGAGCCCGACCTAAAGCTGCCACCTTGACGTGGTGGTC
>NW_008751725.1:1823574-1849666 GCF_000715545.1 Opisthorchis viverrini
TAAACGATGGGGAGCAGTGTGCATTTGATTTTATTTGATATGAAAAGATTGGCGCTTCCAAAATTATTTCATACAATCGCGTACTATAATAATCTAGAAAGGCTAAAAGTGACGGGTATGTACAAACAGTTCGACTGATGCACAGCCCTAGACAAATGTGGACGGAAATACGTATTGCACGGTTACTGCTTGGCAAGCTCTTCCTTATTCAGTTCGAATAACCTCAATGTAAGTCGTTGATTCATTTTTGCGAATTTTTCCGTGCACTTTTCAATACAGGAAAGCTATAGAAAGAGAGGAGAGGAATTCACACATAAAATTACGCTTTCACGTACCTCTGAATCGTTGAGTTTTCGAGCCGTAAAGTTGCTCACGCATCTGTCGAAGCAGACCGTGCTACAGCGAACATATAGTTCAGAGGTCTCCTTGATCTGCATCTGAATCAAAAACAGATCAGAAGACATTTAAAAGCTTCAAACGTGTAGTCGTAGTAGTAGTGAGAGGAAACTTTACAAGCATTTCGAGGAAACGAAAGTACAACGGGAACCATAAAACATTCGGTTTTGTCGTATGGGATTAAAAAGATCACTGTCACAGGAAGTGTACTTTATGGCTGCAGGTAACCCAGTCAATCTTCAACAGAAATGGGCATTAACAATTAAACGGTGTCAGTCGGATTCAAACCAAAACAATCTGGCACACCAGATGTTTTGATTTCTGGTTGTTCGGACGCAAGCTACTGCATAGACCCGCAGCTATTCCCTCGCAGTGACAGCTGGGAAGTAATGAGAATACAAAACAGGCTTCTAGCCGCATAATAATTTAATAGAGAACTGATTGCGGCGCTACGTTGTTCCCATAACAGAGAAGTCGGTCGCGCCCCATCAATTCGAGTCAGGATGGACAGTTTTACTAACTCGGTTGTTGTAAAACATTGTAGATCAGTACCCATCAACTACTTGTTCATTCACTCGCATGCATTGCGTGGACAGAAGAACACAATACAAAGCTAATAGAGTACTTCAGAATACGGAATAACACAGTTGTGCGCTCCTAGAGATAACACTCCGAGAAGAGATCCAATATTCAGTGTCCTAGAGAAGGATTAAAGCATACACAAAATGAAATGCCTAATGCGTATCGGTTCAGCCTATGAATATCAGGCTGAATCCCATACAACTAGGATAGGTCTCTCAACTTAGTTCCCAAAACCTGAGGCGAGGTTACGAGATCTGACCAAACCACGTTACGTCATTCAAGGAAATATTCCGAAATAATTGCCTAACTGTTAAAATGCAAGAAAAGGAGCGGGGTACACATCAACTGCCCTCGACTTTCTAGTGCTTCACTGCTGCTAAGGGTGCACATCCTACGAAGTCATTATGGCTATCTCCTGCACTCCAGTGACATACTCCCAAGAGATCAGGGAGTGTGTGGTCCCTGTCTTCCAGTGGCAACGGCGAAGCAGTGAAAAGGGTTCACTCGGTTATCACTGGGTCGCGGGTCCCGTGGTTGTACAGTACCGATGAGGATCTGAAGATAGCTCCGACGTGTTGAGCAGGTCATCTGGATCCAACGGTCATGATAGTGGTTCTCCATCTTAATCACGTGCAGTTGCGCTTGGTTGCGTAAAGACTACATGTGAAGCCCCTATGAGAAGCCGTACCATAGTGTCGTGTTCGTGTATAACACAGCTTCTAACTAGTTCCAACGGATCATCTCCGAACTGAAACCGGAGACAGAAGAATTTTGCGCAATGTTGTGTTGGTTAGTAGGGATAATGCTGATGGCTGCCCAGCGAGACTGTTGAATGAAACTGTCAGAATGCTCTATCCCACTACCACTAGTTATCAGCTGTTCACATAAATTAGCACGAATACACGCACACACACATACATACGCACAAACAGCAACAACAAACACGCATTACATTACCATCAATCGCGGTCCACATAGCAGTATATTGACCAGCTTGCACTCTTACAAACATTTTACTCCATCAGTCGTATCCCGATAAAGACCCTCTTGGTAGTAACCCCAGCGACAAGGGCAACAAATGAACAAGCAACCTTCTCAGGAAGACATTCGCAGCATAGCATATGTTGGAATAACCGTACATCCTTTGATGTCAGAAGCCATAGCACCACAATGAGAGATCTTCATGACTATCAAGTTGATATCAACTAACTCCCAGGATACATCCTTCACTTCCCGGTATATGATGTATCAAAGCATCAGGTGAAGAAACCTCTCGTGAGCTTGACTGTTTCGGTCCCCAGGAGATATTTTTTCCCTGGATAATCATGTCCACGAAACATTCACCGTTTCGGATTGCAACAGCCCTAACTAAAAGATCACTGATCACCCTGACAATGACCACCTTGTGTTGGTTCTGTCAAAGATGTTCTCCACGAACGACTAGAAGCAGTTGTCACTTGAACTCTACAATAGGAGATGCTGCCGATGGCCAGCGAATTGAATCGCATCCCCATTAGAGGGAAAATAGGATTCTTCCTCGCTGCTCAGCACAAAATACGACCTTCAAAATATCTAAACATGGCTACTTTGTGACGGATCAAATGCACTGTCCACAAAAGTTCGAAAGAATGTGAAGAATCGTAAACCGACCACAAAACACTTCAATTCAACATAGCCGTAAGACGACGTCAAGATTGCGCCAAATCAGTGATATCCTAAATGACTGTAACTCTATTCGAACGATCGAACTATCCAAACTGGCCGCCCCGTAGCCCTATCTAATTCACTTGACTTTCAGAGCCAGCAATACCAGGTTATCCGCAACACGAGGCCGGTGCCAGCGGGTGTTGATGAATTCTCAACACTTACACAGGATTCAGATCGAAACCGCGCTCAACAATCCAGTTCTCACAATACTCGTGTGAACTGAGTGTGCACCATAAGAGGAGGGCACAACATTTGAGTGCTATACTCAATCGTCTACAAATGCCCATCTCTGTCAACACATTATTGATATGTACGTCGCAGAAGATGACTCATATAGTCAATAAGACTTGACTAATCGCGGTTATGTTGTCCAAATACCTGTGCCAAGTCTTACTTTGAAATGCAGCTTTAAGTTTCAGCGATCAGTAACGATCTGTCCCATTGAATTTGGGCAGCGTCTGAATTCGTCTAAATGGATATTTTTTTTCGTTCTGGAAGCTGGAGACGTAGTGAGGTGTTATCAACTTTTCTCGGGGCCTTCTAATAAGGAATGAAAGTCCGCATGCAGAAATGCTGAGGAGAAGTGCATACTACAAGATTGCTTACAGTCACCAATGATTTTCAATATCATGAGCGATTGGACGATGGAGCGAGCATGTCATATTACTACATTAAACTCAGCCAAACCACATGGTTCACAGAGATAGATCAACCGAACCACAGTCCACCATCGGGAGTATCAGCCCATGTGCATCACTTGGATTTCAGATCACCGCAGGAACGTTCTCAAGTACATGAACAACATCAAGGGTGAAAAACCTAACAGCTAATATCCTTGAACTATTTGGGATCAGCAGTGCTGCTAACTCCATCACGAAGGAACTGGACCTCACCGTCATCTTTGAAGACCAAAGCGAACCACAAGCCCTGTTGAATAGACTCACCACCATCATACCATCTTTTAGCATGCTCCTTGCACCTTCAAAGTGCAAAGTCGTGCTTCAGAAAGTGCAGTCCTCGAATATACCCCTTGCAATTCAGGGAGAATCACTGGAGATTGTGGAAAACTTTACATACCTCGGAAGTTGAATTAGCCATGAGGGAAGTGTGCCTGATGAAGTCAGTGCAAAAATCTCAGAGTCACGAATCACGTTTTCTAATTTGCGTCACTTGTGGCGTCAAAAAGGCATTTTACTAGATCTTAAAGTTCATGTGGACCAGGCTATAGTAAGGGCTGTGTTGTTGTGTGCGTTAGAGACAACTTCTGGGAACAGATGATGTGAGGCGTCCTCAGGTTCTCGATCACCGATGCCTCAGAAGTGTTGCTAGTTTTGGATGGCGTCAGCGTATTAGTAACGAGGTGATTAGAAAACGGGCATTTGGTTGTGCGGCAGGTATTTCAATCGGGGAAGACATCCAGCACCCAACTTCGTCCTTCAAAACTGGTTCGCGCACGAATTGTCACGATCTGAAAGTGAGTTAACCAACATCGCTGTTTCCACTAAAAAAACGTTCATTCGTGGCACTCTGGAGACATAATGCAACATGAAGTAAGCACAAAGGCTGAAATGTTGCCAGGTTACCAGATTCTAAAAATTATTGGATTCGAACCAAGGACCTTACGGTCAGTATTTTCACGTCTAGACCGCTGAACTATGTCGAGCTGTTTCTATGGCTGTGTAGAATGGTAACGTCGAAGTGGAAGACCAGATGCCAATCACCTTGGATCGAGTATCTTCTAAGAAGTGTTAGTGGGACCCAAATTGTGTACCAAGTTTGCTAGGGATAGTCCGTCGTGATTGAGAACAACTCTGCAAGTTATTCAGTTCAACTCATCATCAACCAAGAGGTAGGTGAGGTAAAACAAGTGCCAGCACCCAAGACGTTGCATTCTTGAGCTCCGTGTCCATCATTAAGGGGAGAAAACAACTAATCACGACCTAAGTGGACCTCCAACAGAAACGTAGCGCCAGGATCCAGCTCGACCAACAGGAACTTCAAGACAGTGACTAGTTATTCATATAAAAAGTTGATTAGGTCGGAAAATATCTTGTCTGAGAAACGGCCAGTGTTGTGGGGCAACATAAGAAAGACTTCCAGGAACCACAAACAATAAGCCTGGAATATTTTCGAAATCAAGGTAGGCGTACAAAACTGAAAGCTGACGGTCTTTGCCGTGTTGCTGGGAAGTCTGAATAGGAAGTCCAGATAGAAGGGAAGAAGGTACCGAAGGGGTCTACAATAAATTGGGAACAACAGATTCAAATCATTCAGCGTATTAGTTTTAAGAGCCATGGAACAGTTCCGAAACTCATCGGTGAGTCTGTTCTAGAAGGAACGTATTCCTCAAGCCATTGACTCCGCGCCTCAATAGTACACCCCGTTTGTGCTACTCACCCGTGCTCTCACGTCGGTATCATTATTAATAACGTTGGTGCTGTCCGATACGAGAGCAGAGAAGGCTGAGCATGGGTTTGCCTGGTGGTCCACAGGTTCGCTTAACTGATCCAATCTGGAGATAAGCGATTCCAGTCATGTTTGACGTCTAAACCTCTAGTTCTTCAAAGCACGTCAACACCCATTTTATAGGTTGAAAACAAGTGATTCGATACCGACCATGTTCGGAAATTAGCTGGTGGCGTATTCTTAACTGGTGTTGTCGAAATAGGTCACCAATCAGAAAACGGGATATATTTCAGGCAAACACGTCATTTGTGCATACTAGACGGGACCAAGAAGTAACTTGGCGGGGGCTCTATGGCGTATATCAGCCGACTTGGAATGATTTCTTTTCACTCGCCTTCAAAGGAGTTCCGAATGTTTGAACTCACTTCCCCAATCCTTATACTTCACCACCCGTGAAAGTATGAAAGTCCACGGATGCTATTTTCCCAAGTTCATCAAAAGTGGTCTCCGTCAGAAATACTCTTCGTCGCCTTTCCTTTTCAGATTCGTAATCTATTCAATTGCCGAGGAAATGCACGCTACTTCTCCTGCCTCTGTCGTTGAGTCTCTTCTCGGGGAAAAATTCGAAGACCTGGGATACGTGGGCTATTATTGCACCACTTCATCTAGACGTCATCCGGATGCTAAATTAACTAAATAATCTAAGTAAGGCTATTCTGAGATTTGGTAGGTATTTTGCACCTTCAGAATACAAAGTCCTGTTACGAGAATTGGACCAACGCAAACCCCAAAGCTGGTCACGTCCTTGGAACCACAAGAGACAATGGGAAAAATTACCTATTTGAGCAGTCGTATCACGTCGGATGGCAGGATTGTTGACAAATGAGTTCTAGAATGGTAAAACCTAGTTCTGCTTTCCTTAAAATCAGGCACCTCTAAAGTCGACCTGAAATTGGCATGTCGGTCTACAACGCGGTAGTACGCAAAGCGCTGTTTTCGGGGGCGAGATGGCTCAAGTGGTTAGAGCGCGAATTTACCGACCGGAATGTCCGTGGTTCGAACCCGACGTCTGCCTCTTGACTCTCCCTGTCTAGGCTTGGGCAACCTGGCAGTATCCCAGCCCTCGTACTTCCTTCGGGTGGCATGGCAGCTAGGCACCGAAAAGGCGCTACAGCTGAACGATGGTGATGGTGGTGTTTTTCGGTCTTCAAGGCTGGTTACGTGCGCTGAAGACGAAAGATGGCTCGTTTTTTATTATCGGTACCTTCGAAACACTAAAAATGTATCGTAAAAGACCGGGTTATTAGTGATGATAATGCCACGTCGTTTGTCTAACTGATGAGTTAATCCGGCTATACTAAACACGCTGGCTGTCGACTGACGGCCTCGCCGTGTCATGTTTGCCGAGGCAGATTCCAACTAGAAAATACAATATATGACTTGGAAGCGACGCAGGTACCGGTGTGCTGTCTAAGAGGTTGAGGTTGCAGAGACCCGCCACATTAATGGCTGGGGGTATTCACCAACAGGGCGATGTCACACCACCAGTGTTGTATCTATTCTGCTGTTCCTAATCACCCACCCACTATTCCTTCTTTATGTTTTTGTGTACGCCCTTTACTCTACCTTCCTGCTGTAATAAGCTGCGGTGACACCGCACTTACGTAGATGGTCCACGGCTGTCAAGCGATTCAGACATTCGGCTGTCGGACCTTGAAGCAATCACAAATACAGTTCGGAATTCATAACATCCATAGGATGATGATGTTTCAAAAGCCCGTGAACTTATATGAAGGTGAATATTTTCGTATGTAAATGACGTTTTTCGAAGATAGAATCCGGAAAACAAGCGTCCTCAATATCATGGAGTTACTAGGTCACAGACGACGTCTCTAATTGACCGTCGTTCCGAAATCAATCGAATCGACCATGACATATTCCGTAGGCGCCTTATGTAAGTGAATTAGTTGGAAATCGTCAACATCATCAGAGACAGCAACATCAGTGTCGGCACTGACGCTTAGCTGCCGTACGACCATAAGATTTACCTAGTTATACCTACCTAGTTATATATATATACATATATAATTATATTAGAAGCCGTGGGGTGAAGAAAAACAGTGGGTGAGGGAGGGGACCTAGTGCTGGCCTGAGTCAAGCATTCGGAGGTGCCTACAACTCCAGCCGTTCAATCAGACAATCTGGAAAGAAACTGACAGCACGAACACCACTGACATCGATTAGCCACCATTTCTTGCAATGTCTCCAGCCAAGCACAAGACTAGGTCACGGGGACCCCATCCTGGAGGGCGTACAACACCATCTACACACAAATTCTTCGTGATCTCTTTCACGCCTTTCTGCCAAGACATGCGCTGTCCACCTCGCGGTTTGCGCCATCCTGAACGAGGCACGGAGAACAACACGCATCTCGGTAGACGGTGTTTCGGCATGCGTAGCACATGACGGTGACATCGTAGTCGGTGGTACTGGATGTTTTATCCGATTGAAATACCTGCCGCACAACCAAATACCCGTTTTCTAATCACCTCGTTACTTACACACAGAGGCCATCTAAAACCAGCCACGGTTCTGAGGCATAGGTCAAGTCAAAAGCCTGAAGACGACTCACATCATCCCTTTGCAGAGACCCCGCCTCACCCATACAACAACACATCCTTTACTGTAGCCTGGTACACACGACCCTTAAGATCTAGTGATTTTTTTAAGCAAATTGGAAAATGTGATTCGAACTTCTGATATTCTTGAACTAACTTCATCAGACACTTCCATCAGAGCTAACACAACTACTGAGGTATGTAAAGTTTTCCACAATCTCCAGTGTTCCTCCCTGAATTGTAAGGGACATGTTCGGAGACTGCACGTTCTGAAGCATGGCTTTGCACTTTGAAGGTGCAGACTGCATGCCAAAAGACGGTATGATGGTGGTCAGTTTATGCAACAGGGCATGTGCTTCGTTTCGGCCTTCAAAGATGAGGGCGTTGTCATCCGCATACTCCAGATCAACAAGGCTCTCACCATCAACAATCTGAACACCGGGGTTTTGAAGACCGTCCAGCGTTCGCCTCATTATTCCATCAATGATGAAGTTGAGCAAGAATGGAGAGAGTGGACATCCTTGTCTGACACCAATTTTTGTAGGGAAGCAGTATGCGAATATAGGGATCGAATTTAGTTAACGAACGTCTGTTCAGCAAGTGTAGTTAACAGAACTGATCGATCAACAGAATCGAAAGCACCCTTGAAGTCAAAGAATACCAGGATTGTGGGTCGTCTATACATGTGGCGTTGCTCTTACACCTGACGGAGTGTGAAAATGTGGTCAACGCAGCCTCTACTCCCTAGAAATCCCGCTTGATTCTCACGAGTCAATGTTTCGCGTGCCGCCATGAGGCGACGAAGAATCAGTGACTCCAGAAGTCTTGTCATACTTTTATGACAAGTCAAACTCTGTGGTTTCTACATTCACTGCAATTACTCTTTTTCGAGAATATGCACTACTATCGATTCACTTCAGTTGTCTGAGACGGCGTCTTTCTCCCAGATACACCCAAATAGGCTAGACAGGCACTGGCTGAGAAGTCCACCAACATCCTTGATAACAACAAGAGAAAGGTCGTCAGGACCAGCAGCACGGTGACGCTTGAGTAGGGAAATACACTCGGACACTTCGAAAGCTGGGGGCGGCTCCAAATTCACGGTCCACTTTCTGCTGGTGGCAGGATTTTAAATTGGAGGTAGCAAGTGGCCAGCAGAATTGTTGTTCGAAGTGCCGTGCCCAGTGGTCCAAACGTTCTGCTTTGCTGCATACCAGGGAACCCATTCCGTCCCTGATTATTTCGCTGACAAGAGGTTTCCGAGGACCAGTCGAACGAATCAAGTCGAACAGCTTGCGGATGCTTCCAGAACTCTTAGCATCTTCCATTTATCCGACCTCTCGGGTTCACCAAGCTTCTCGGTCTATACGGAAACTAAGTTTTACCTGGCGTCGGATGCGCCGGGCGGAGTTGTGGGGGCGGCCAGGAGGAATCTGTCGCCGGGTCTCCAACAAAGACACAAACCTATCAAGGACCCAAAGCTTGGATGGGTTGTACCGCAAGCGGACATTCCGGCTTTGAGTAGAGCTCTGGATATTTTTTCCAAGTGGCCGTTAAGATCCGACACCGTAGCGTCTATCAGACATTCGATGAGCTGGTTCTGATAGTTTCGTTTGACTTCTGGGATCACTAGCTTCTCAGTGGCTAAGCGGGATGTGCACGTTTTGTGTACACCTGAAAAGCGCAATGAAAAGCAGCAACGTACAAGTGCATGGTCGGAGTCCACGCTGGTGTTCCAGAAGCGTCAGGCTGTGATAGACCCTCGCCACAGAGGACTGACGACGATGTGGTCTATTCGGATTTGGAACTGATTTGTTGAAGGGCATCACGTTGTCACGCGATTTCCACTGTTCCGGAAATTCGTAATGCAATGGGACAGTCTGTGATCGGCACACGTCTGAAGTAGGCGATCCCCGTTATCCGTGCATCTCGTGTTCAATCCAAGACGACCACCCGGCTGCAGCAGCACTCAGTCTACCTACATGAGCGTTCATATCACCAGGAAACACAACGATGTTTGAGCTATTAGCCCGTTGTAAAGGAGCACATAGATCGCCAGATAAACTATCTTTGGCAGTTTAGAGCAACCGTCACTTGGAGTAAAAAAGCGATGAACCTCATTTCCTCTAGATTTTCTCACAGATGTTGCCAAACGAACCGCACAGAGGCGACTATCAACGAGTATCCAATCAAGCAGGGACGCTTCAGCTCGGTCGCTCAATACAGTACTCACCCCAGCATATCCAGCTGCAGCGGCCATGTATCACCCGAGGTGCACATCCGGAACCTAGAAGAGAGCGAGAAGACATTCAGTTCGATCATAGTACATGCGTCCTGCATCCTTGATTCTGACAGACGACATACAACAACACACAGGGAATCCAGCGTACGCGCGAAAGCCACCTGTCGACGTGCTTGCTTCAGTGTGCGAACGTTAAAGGCGGCTAAGTAGACAGGCTTTCGAGGTTTGAAAACAGACTCCGAAGTGTTTAGGGTCGTAATTGAACTCAGATGTGCAAAAGCTGCAGCTGAATGTGATGCAGGGTGAGCAAAACAGTCAGACCTAGAGCTAGGACCTGCGGATAAAGTATTCAAAACTGGGCGGGGAAGAGTGAAAGACGGTGAACGTGAGTGTAGGAAGTGAGGCGTCAGCAGTAGCATGTTTTCGCTTACCCGCCCTGCTGTATGCAGCAAGTAAGTTGACCCGGCTGATGGTACCACGGACGGCCGATGTGGCATGAGAGTATTGTTAGTTGTGCATGTCATGGTTGTACGAGGGCTGGAATACTGCCAGGGCGCCCACACATAGACAGGAGGACGATTAGGGTCCTCAACCAAAGCCTTTGGCTCAAAAGCCTAATCGCAAGGCAGCGGTGTTGGGCTGGAAATGCAAGTACATTACCATTTTTAAGGAACACGTCACCATACATGTCCCAACCTGGAGGGCCAGGAGACTGTGTTCGTCAGACCTCGACCCATGGATCAACCTGGTATAAGAGACTGTGTCGCGCGGACACCCCGCAGTATAGCTCAATGGGTCACCGAGGTACACAGACCGCCACACCACGGCAAGGTCCAGTCTCTTCGTGACGGAAAGCAGTATCAGCTTGCCAAAAGCTGGATATTCGATGACACCAGATGCCGAAGTAGTGGCCAAGTGGTGCAGTTAAACAGCATCATAATCATCGACAGCATGGCATAAGTGTTCATCACTGATGCTGCCGTACAACCATGATGTAGCTGAAAGCCTTATTGTGAGTAAAAGAATAAAGGTGGACGGGGGAAGGGACTTGGTGCTAGCTTATTACAATCATTTAGAGGTGGCTACATCTCAAGACACTCATTCAGGCAATCTGGATAGAAACTGACAAGGACGCCACTGACAACGATTGGTAGCCATGGCTTGCATCGTCTCCAACGGGGTGCAGTGGGTATCACATGGTCCCCATCCTGGAAGTCGAGTAGCATCGATAGAAGCCAAACGTTTTGTAATCTCTTCCATATCCCTCTGCCAGCTTGTCTGATTCTGCAACTTTAAGGTGGGCCTAAAAAACAGCACTCTTCGTCAGATGACGTTTCGGCATATGCAACACATGTCACAACCAACGCAGCTTCATGTGCTGGACACATTCATCAATGAATATGCCCGTTGGACCAAAAATTCCAATTTTCTAATTGCCTCGTTACAGATTCGCCGACACCAGCCCACACGACCTGTGGATCTGAGATAACGATTGTCGAACACCTGAAGACGTCTCAGTTGAGCTGTTCGAAGAGGCCAAGTCTCACAGTCATACAACAAAACAACCCGCACTATAGCTGAACGGCGCTTTAGGTATCACTGATTTGTGTCAAGAACACTCCCATCACATGCATGTAGAGACCGTGTAAGGCGCCGGGGACTATATTTAAAAAGCATTACACCTTACGCAAAGACGGAGAGCGACTGAAACAAACGGCTTAAAAACCTGTTGCAGTGCATATAAACCAAATTAAGGTTCTATTTATTATTAAACTCCTACGGAGCATTTCATGAACTCCTCACAGTTCACAAAAGTGAATCATCCAAAAATTGTGGCAATAGTGATATTCATTCGACGGACCTCAACTCGCAGTGTAACCGAAATATTCAGTACAATGGTATCAGGTTTTAGGTATTGCAGTAACAACACGACGTATCCAGTCAAAACCCTTTCAAAAAATCAGCGTTCCTCCTCACGAACCCCATTTTCGTTCACGTTCAAGTTGTCTCCATGAAATTAGCTAGGCACTCTGAACCGAAATTGCATCGGACAAATTTGAACGATAATATCCACCATCAACTGCGTCATGAGATTAGCGGCATAAACTGGGATGACAAGGGGGAGAAAGGTTATCGGAGATGTGGAGTTGGGCCGGATACCCAACTGTGTATCCGGGATGTTTAAACGTCTGCACTAAACCTGCAGCATAGGGCTCTACAATTGAACCCTGTACTTCAAACTCCATGTGGTCTCCAACCCGCCACGCCACGCAAATTTAATCTTACGCAGTCATTGAAGATGAATAAAAAAGTTTAGAACAAATTATCAAGGATCAACAGTGTCACTATGTACAAACTTGCCTTATTGAGATATTCACTCATTTCCTCGTCCATTTTCAGAAGTGCTTCGAGTGTATGATCTATATTTTATGTACTGGGCTAGCGGGATGACCAAACCAGATTGGATAAAGGCTAGAATGAATCGGAGCACATGGTGCAGCGCACAATAATGGATTTCGCGCCATTTTTAGTTCAACGGTCCATTGAAGCCGTCCATGGAAGCGGTCCACGTCGGATGTGAGGAACAGCAAGGGGAGCCCATTAGTCGCACAATGCTCCTACGTGCAAAATCTTCGCTAGTAAGAATAAAACCTTTTGCGCCAAAACATCGCGCCTTGTTGCGTATGCGCTCAAACCAAAAGCCATTCTGATCTACCTTCATATTTTTGAAGCTCACCAAATTACTTTGTCCACCCGGGCAATCCTACCTCTGGGCCAAAACATCCTTGTTGCGTATGCGCTCAAACCAAAAGCCATTCTGATCTACCTTCATATTTTTGAAGCTCACCAAATTACTTTGTCCACCCGGGCAATCCTACCTCTGGAGGAAAAGTTTGATAGAGTAATTCTCCAGCGTTGTTTAGACACCAAGATGCCTAAATGGAGCTCAAAAGTTTGGACTGTCACTCTCAGCTCGACTGCACGATTACATAGTTCCATCAGAGACACGTCACAGCCTTCGAAAATTCCATCCCATTGTGCGAATACTGAGCCGCACGGCAAGACTATTGGAGGATACGAAACGTCTACAGGTGACGTGTAACAATGGTTGCTGGTGAACACTAGCTAGGAATGCATAAGCACAACTCAGTTGTAGAGACGGGCTTTTCACGAGTTTTGGGTGTTCTTGCTGGACGGGGATAAATCTGAACGTGAATCACACTGCAAAGCCCTGGTGTAGTCGCCACTTTCCAAGCGCTGCGGGTGGATATTGAGCGCCAAAGCTGAATGGCTGTTATCTCGCGATACCAAGGCTGGAATATCGTCTCGTTGAAACTGAAGGGTTAGTGTACAAGTACCCGACTGCAAATATTTATGCCATGTTGGCAGAGACGATTTTTCAGTTGCTTTTTTTGCTTCTTTTGATGAGCGACTCTGCCAAAATTGTTTGCGGCTGTATTATGAGAAGTCAAATTTCGGCACATCGCCACAGCCAGTGATTTCAAAACCTGAAATTCACATATTATCATTTGCCGGACAACTGATATAATTAGATTAACCTTTTTGGATACTACGTCAGATATGAGTGTGCTAGAAATTATTTATTGATATCAGTGACACACAGGTTGATCAAAAACACCGCCGCTGCCATGCTAGCGTTTCCAATGTTAATTGTATTAAATTAAGGTGAGTTGAAACTGCAACACAAGGCTAAAATCCCATTTGTCTCCCCAGACAATACAAAAAATTTCTTCTGTATAGCGTTTACGATAGCTGCCGAATAGGGAAAAGAATTTGATTCAAAAGTTCATGCAACCCCGGAACGGAGTTCAAGTTGTTTGATGGTTCTAGTCCCGTTTGGCTGTCGAAAATGAGGGATTAGCAAATGCTCTGTGCCAAGCGCACCTTGTGGGATCCAACTCCAAGGAACATGATTTGCCGTATCTAAAACTGTCTTCAAAATACCGGGCTATCTGGGGAAATTGGCCGTAACTCTCTGTAAACGCAGCATCGAAATAAGTTGGTACGATATGTTCCATAATGACATCATGAAACATGAAACAGGCCATTAACTAAAATGTGCTGCTTTAGTTGCGGGAAAATTTTGTCGGTCCCTCCGTTAGACGATGTTCGGGTCGTGAAAGTGTCTACATTGCAAACGGCACAGCCACTGTGCACGAGATAGCCCTAGGATTTCAAGTGAAAGCAGTAAGTTTTGATCTTGTGCTGTGAGATGTTACTACTTTTAGCTCTGTTATGCTACGAATATGAAATCCTGGGGACGAAACAATATTTCCACAACCGTTCAGTTTCCAAAGGGATGGTTACAGAATAGTTCATGGTTGAAACCGCATTGACACAATAGCCATAATGAAAGGCTTATATCTAATATTATAGGGAACATGCCAGCCGAGGAATGAATGGATCCTTACAATCTGAGCGGGCAGCAACATACTGAGGAGGAAAATATAACCCGGAGGATGGTTATTACATGGAATATCAACGTAGCTTTTGGGATAAAAAACTAGAACAATGAGGCATGAGCTACGATTAGTTCACTGAGGAAGCCAGTCGACCGGAACTAAAACCAATAATCTTTGCTGGGCGGTTGAAATTATGGTCAAGGTCACAGAAGAATGAGGGTGAAGATGGGAGAATTCGGATTGGAAACAAATGGTAAGTTCCTTCTCAAAACAATAATGCACGTCGAAACTAAATGGACTCACTGGTGTAAGGGATATTTTTGGTGGAAAGATAGTGCTGATGCATAGAGTTGAAAGAAAACCGTAAGTAAAATCGTCGAACCTAGAAAACGTGTGACCTGAAATTGCGGCTGAAAACCAGGTCTGTTAAATACGAACGGACGGTTCAGAGGGTTTGAATGAACTCGTCCCAGAGGTGGTTGGAGCTGGGGGGAGAACTTTGTTCGTTGTTACAATTACCAGCTCAAGGGATCAAGTGGTAAATGATGAGATCAGCAAGGAAAAAGTTGTAGGAATGTCATCAGGCGGTTATAGCAGTTCAGTGCCGTGCCATCACTGTATTGACATACTCCGGTTTCTGGGCAGCCCCGAAACGGACATTAAGGTTGCGGCAATCGGACAGCGGATGCGCAGCGGTACTAAGTTATTCGACCTGAATGCTACAGGTGGAGACATGCGGACGTAAAGTCATGGGTAATTTCTATTCATTTGGAGGATCATCCAGATTGAATGAATGACGGCCAAACGGGGCGTTTGCGGCAGCTACTACCAAAGCTCAAACCTTGGGAGGAGGAGAGGATAAGGGAGGAATGGGATGAGAGCAGCGACGTTTCGTGAGTGCTGAGAGGCGTCGGATGAAACGTGTCCCGCAAACCCAATGAACTTGTGGAAAGATGGGCTTTTGCCAGCTGACGGCAGTCAATGACCAGTTGAGGTTGCCGATGTAGTGTGAGGACTCAGCAAATCATTATTAGCAGGCTTCTTGGCGTGTATAAATTATATTCACAGACTGTCATTTCTGGTAAGAGTTGTCTTGTGTTTGCACTGAGCAAGTCAATCAGAGGCCGCAAGGACAGGGCAAGAGTAGTTACGTACTTTTGGGAGGGTGAATACTTAGCTGCCGAGGTAAGGAGTAAGCTGACTAGCCGTTGGATTGGCTGGTACGTGTGATGGCAAGGTGAATTAGAAGTACTTTTCAGTAGTTTTTAGCTCAGCCAAAGAACCTAATAAGAGGGTCTCCGTTGCGCACAGTTGTAAGAAGAACAGCATGCAGATAATTATCCGTTGATCGAAAGATTCCGAGAAAATTAATGAGGACTGTGATGTAACCGGGAGCCGCTATGTTAATTACGGAGAAATACATAAGTAAACTACTCAAATGGTTGCTGTAATCTATGCGACAGCCCACGACCGGTTTCGCTCTTCTTAGGGCTCATCAGATAGGCGTAGTCCCCGAGTTTCCGTCAACCTTATGTTCTACTTGGACCCAAATTGGACTGTTTTCGAGAAATACACCCATTTGCAAATCAATTTGGTTTTCATGGGAGACTCAATTGAGTCTCTTTTTTATGATGTCCTCCAACTGAACGTGCTGGTCATAGGTCGCCTCATAATTCAGTTGGCACGATATTCGAGAGATCTCAGTATGTTTTCATAAAGGAAACTACTCCCAAGGTGGCTGAAAACTCTTCCACATCCCACGACCGATTTCGCCTTTCCTGAGCCGTGACTTCCGGTATTCAGGGGGTTATAACATCTCTACATTTTGTATGTACTGATCACTTCTTGGATCGAGCGGGAGGAACGTAGGTGTCATGTCCTGCTATTGAAGCGGACTTGGGATGGCGCAGCACTAACTAAGACGAAGGTAGCAACGTGTTGCAGGTCGATGCTGGCTTTGAGTGTCGCAGGGAATCTCTAGTCTACCTCATGCCTTTTCTAGAAAAATTAGACAAAGGGACAGTTGTCCCCTGCCTCTATTTCTGCCTGTTGCCAGATTAATGACAATTGATACAGGTTCAAACTAGCTACGGCTATATAACGGCGCTCCTTTATGGATTTCCCGAATTAACGAACAGTCTTACAACCACCGGCGATAGGTGATGCATAAACAACTGGTTACAGCATCACTGCTCGCAATAAGACCTAAGCCGTTTTTTACCTTCAAATGTCTTCGGACTGAACAAACAGACCAAATAGAAGACACAGTGAAAGGGTTATAATCCCCACGTTTTCGGACACTTCCAATCATTTAACAAAACGATGACGGAAACAATATGTGAAGTCAGTGCGAAAACGCTTGTGGTTACCAAGATTGATGAATGTGAGCGAAACACCGGTGTTAATTACGTGGCGTAATTATTCCTCAGGCTAGTTCATCACCCTTCTGTGACTGCTCAAGTTTCAAGAATGAACCCTTGTATTTTATATAAAGTTGACGCTACCTCAACCATTTCCATAGACGATTTGTTTACATTTATTTCTGGACATGTTGTTGAAGTTTTGTCCCACTTTGAACTGAACAAAAATTTTCCCGCTTAATTTGTCCGATAGCACGCTGCCCTTCTTGTGCCATCCTGTGTTGCTAACTGCCCAAGGTTCAACCTAGCCGTAAGCCTTTCGTTAATTCTCCTCACGATCTACTGTTAATTCCCTATAGAACCACGGTCTACCTATCTGTACTGCCTGCCCAAGTGTAATTCAATATATTGTTCACTCGCAATTGCGACTACTGAACAAACGCAGGTGAAGTTTGTAGAATTCGGTTTCGCCGCAATTATTACTGACCGTCCGTTGGTGCACTAGACAACCCGGTACCTGTCAGATGGAACATCGAGATCGTGCGTTTGGGCTAAGTAACCTATGCCTTGCTTTGAGATCACGGCCTTAGCACAGGATCGCACAACCGGGTTGTTCATAAAACCGTAGCTCCAATATTCTATTCACCAAAGGATGACCGAGTCACCGCGAATGGAGTGGTATGGTAGCAGGTTATGTCGCTTCATTCAAAAAGGAATATCGCTCTTGCGGTCGGCAATGTAAATATTCAAAAAACCATCTTGGCCGTCTCTGAAATCGCTGGAAAGTTACAAAGTGTGAACTGTGGGCGCACACAACACAAAAGCGTTGATGAAAAAGGCCAAAATTTCACCTCATCTTAAATAATCAAAGCCGTGTAAATCCTATTTGGTTGGGGCCACTGACCGCTGGGAAAGTCGCCTTCGGCTGGGCTTAGGTAATCTGCAACTTCGCTAATTTAATGTTGCCACAGGCATGCTACATGAATGCCTAATCCGAAGCAACTTACTTTATTATCACCAGTGACAGCTTAGGCTTCAGAATGTCATACACGGAAGGCGAGATTTTGATAGGATCTATTTCCTCCGGTGGCAAAATCATGGAATCTAATGCGCCACCGAATAAAATAAACCAAAATTAATTTCACCAAAAATACGGGTTCTCCAAATGTAGAAGACAGCTTGCCAACAGTGTGCTCCTGTTTCCAACCCCAAGTGAGAGCCAATCCCCATATTTATTCCCCTTGACCAGATGGACTGAAACCTTCTTGTTTTACTGAACTAGTTTTATAACTCTTACGGACTTTGGTCGGACATTGTGATTTTGCGGTTGCTCGCCGTCGATATCTGTTTGGTTGTGACGATATCGATTATGAGGCGTAGTGATCTGCGCTTTATCCTCAGGCTGGTAATTGTACCGCCTTATTTTTGCAACCCTACGGTACCTGCAGAGGAGAATCCGTTGAGGTTTGTTTAATATGTATATTATTATATTTGCAATAGTACCGTGATTCCAGAATTCGGGTTTCGTGGTCGTTTTCCTGGGATTGGCACCGTTACCCCAACTCAGAAAGCAGATAGCCGTAACACCGAAGAGAGTGGCCGGCTTAATCCGATTGCACGTTTCAGTGAAATTTTGCTCATAGAAATTTTAAGTGAGTGAAATATGAAGGCCACCTTCCGTGCGGATTCGTATTTGATTACCAGGCTACGAAACGAAGCGCGAAGTCAAATGTTGACGCACTTTAAATTTTTCGGGGATTTTAAATGAGCAACAACCCAATCCAAATTTAACCCCGGTGTATGGTTGAATATCGTTAGCACGGGTTTTAATCGTCACAAGTAACAAGTTCGGTGAGTTTTATTCAACGAACTTCGAGACGACTCCATTTCTTGGGGAGCTCGGTGCACTTTGCTGTAATGATGCAATGTGCACCCCTGAGGGTGACCATCTCCGAAGATATGCACACCCGGTCAGTGAATAATGCAGTGTTTTCAGATATATGCACGTAACTGATCAACAAAATTATATTGATCCTATTGGAAATAATGACGTCACCCGACTGGAATACGTAATGAAACACAAAATTTTCAGAAAATAAGGCCAGTCGTTTATCTTCATCATGCTTAACATTTGTCTTGTCGTTTACCTCGATCACTTGTCGCAACTGCTTGGCTCAAACCCATACGCGACGCTAGGCTCAACCATGCAAAGCAGCTTAATCCAGCGGCCAATGACTGTCCTTCGCACCCACACATGTTGTCCTTGATGCCGTGCCCACGTCCGAAATGCACAACCACCTCTCGCTTGCTTATTGGTTGGATTGGTACAAACGTAGTGGATATTCAGTCCACTTCTCGTTTTCCGGAAGCCATCCTTGGTCGACAGGGTTCCTGAAAGAAAAGGTGTTCAAACGTCCTGCTGTTATGAAGGTGAACCCATCACTTGCCTAAATAGTTCCGTTGTCAGTAGTGAAAGTCTCTGTGCACATCTTTGTTGCGACACAAAGATTTAACGATCGTAGGCATTATTGGGTTTAGCAAAGTTACGGGTCTATAGTGTGCTTACATGGTATGCACCTGATCCTTAGAGTTAAGAGACCTCGTGCGTCTTCGAACGTGTACCCGTGTGTGTAGCTGTAGCTACGGTCTTGTGAGTGGCCGGGCATTTGTTGTCAAATTTACTCCTTGAAAGTGGTAAACCTGAATCCAATTCCGCTTGCCATTATTTATATAGTGTAGCCTAAAAAATCAACAGGCCTGTCGACGTCAAAACAACTTGAAAGCCTTCCAGAATCAACCAAAGCAGCGCTCTCGCAAACTCTGTGCTCCATCCTTGACGCCGCTTATCATCTACGGTGCTTGTGTCTTTAAACCGACTCTTCTGTGATCTTCAACATGCGGTGGTACCTAAACAAACCTTCACATCTCGGACACTCTCGAAATGCTGGAAGCCGCTCGCCACTTCCGACTGCCCTGAGGCCTCTATCCATTTTTGTCATATGTTTTTTATAACATTAAACTAGCAGGTCATGCCAATTTATTGCCACCCTTCTTTGTTTCCACGTACACACGTATAAAAAACATTGGTGTTTAAGACGACCCGGTGTAACTGAAGTTTTTGTGATGATGAAGATGATGATTTAGCTGAGTACCGCAAGGTTTACGCTACCTGAGTGCCTTGTTAACTAATATCTCTCTACCCACGTCCAGCCATCCTCACCCCCGTCTTTGTCCTGTAAGCTGGCGACGGGTCCTGAGTTTCCATCACACATTCCTCCTGTTCGCTTTGCCTGCACAGACACATTTGCCACGTCCGGCCGGCTTTTTACCCGCTACACACCAACCATTTAACAAGACTTTCGGTATGATGGCCCCCACGTTCGCAACCCCAGGTTCCGACAGAGCCAAAAACTGCATGACAGACAACTCTCCCTTTACCTGCAACCAGTCTCCCAAACAACTTTCCGAACCCTATGGTCAGCCTCATACTTTAATTTCTGTCGTGAGCTTGAACGTTTTTTCCTTCATTCATGGGATGACGTGTGGCTCGATCAACCCCAAACGCACTCATAGTTAATCCTATGAACCACTATCCATCCCTCCAAGTTTCCTTAGTGCTAAAATACACCATAGGGGGAATTTAATTACTTCTTACTTAGAACAATTGCTTCACAATTGAGACTATCAATACCTGCAGCAATATTCACAGAAAATGTAAGGGGAAGTAGCGTTTGTGTCGCCATTGCAAGCTTACCGCTGCTTTAGGGTGCGTCGTAAGAGATAGCCCCATGAATCCGACATATCACTTATAGCAGAGTAGAAAATGCTACCTCATGTGTAAGTTATCAAAAACTCATAAACTCACGCCTCGTAACAAGCACTGACGCAATTTGTTTTGCAAGGCCCCTACCCATCTCCCTAGGTTGCAAACACACTGTCCTAATAGTGTTCCATCGTACAAACAGCAACACTGCCATGCGCCCTACATTTTCCTCCGACCGCTTTCTCCCGAAGTTTTCGAACCAACAATTTCGTGATTAGTTTGGACTGCTTTCCGCGTAGCGCACCGTTAGAAAGCCATCCGTATCGTAAGCCAGTATGCTAGCATTCATCGAAGCCTCTAAATGGTGACTTGGAGTAACCCCAAGATAGTCCAGTCAATCATTTCAAAAATTCCACTTCCGTCGGTTCTTGTGTTTGCTTCAGCCTGCCACACAACTCCGCGTACTTAGAATAATTTTCTCTCCCTGGAACTCTAGTATTTTACATTTGCAGGCTTAGATTGTCATGATCACCCGGCTACTAAGTGAATATCCACCACCGATTCGTCTCATTCAATCACTTGCTGTTACCACCCTAACCGTGGCAAGCTTTCAGTTTTTCTCTATTTTTGGCTGTATTTCTATCTCATGTCTGCTGAATCTCGTCAAGTCTTACTGATCTCATCCCATTCCGTCTTTTTCTTAAGCTTTTTCCTATCGGCTACACATGATACGGGCGCCCTGTTTGGCTGTCATTCACTCAACCTGACCTGTGTTTTCCAACCGAAGGGATCCTCAAAAAATACCTGCTAACTTACAATGGCTTTCGTAAACATCAGCGGTTGCTCCGGACTAAACCTCCATGAAGAAATCCCGCCGCCCACAGAATTGCAGTTCCCAGCCCAAACACCCCAAGCATGACGTTCGTCAAGGGGTTTTCCAGAGACCAAAATATGTCAGTGCATTGATGGCATGGCACTGCTATGCCCCGTTTGATAGCATCTAAATAATATCTTATGCAAATTTCACCCCATTGGACCGGTCCGTGACGTCTGTTTGTCTTACACTCCTCAGATTTATCAAACGCGAATATATTCGTGAAACCTTTTTTTCGACGAGCCTGGTCACAACACCTTTCTCCATGGATTTCAACTTCCATTAAGTGTAACATTGTTAGACAACAGCATGAACTGTGCAGCGGCGCTGCGAGGGCCATCTTTGTTGTTGATCCACTTTCCCAGATGTGCATAACTGTCCTGTAGATAAGATGGCGTCACGAGATAGCTGAAGGTATCGTTCCTATTATAGGTGGTGACCGCAATAAAGCTGTCGCCATGAAAACGGTAGCCCATGTCACTCACCTCGATTATTAATCGTAACTGCTGGATCCGTGTCTATGTGCGACGCTGATTATGAGACCTCACCTATGCACAGTAACATAATCCAATGACCAAGGAGGGTCTTTCATATTCATACCCATAACCGCACGCGATACCGCTTATCTTCCCCACCTATGGTGAACACCAGGCCCGTACCCATGCGGGCCGGTTAAAATGAGGTCTCAACTATACGTGATAGCCTAATCTGATGGCCTGTCGTTCCCATTGCCGTACTTGACGTCGCCTAACCTGGCTATTTATCATGTCTGCCAGTTCCGTGTACATGTGTGGCGTAGATTAACCAGTAACTTAATCCAACCTAATCCGTCGTACTCGTTACTGTACGCGTTGTCGCTTAACTCTGCTACGCATGATAAACAACGATCCAGTGTCTACGCGGTCCGATGAATACGAGGCCCAAACTACGCATACATACCTAATCTAATGGCGAACGACGGACCTCATACTCACAACTGTACGCGATATCGCCAACCTTGACTACCTCTTGAAACTGCTAGGCCAGTGCCTATGTGCGGCACTGATTATTAGGTCTCAATTATGCGCAGTGTCCTAATTTAACCGCCAAAAGTGGCCTATCATACCCATAACTGTACGTGCTCTCGCTCATATCTGCAGCCTACATTATCATCGTCAACGGCAAGACAAGTATTCAGCACCGATTCTTTGCTGCCATACCTGCCTGCTACCTATAGTAAACACCAGGCTAGTATCTGTGCTAGCCGATAAAAAACCAGGCTCCAACTATGCTTGACATCTAAACCTAACAGCCAACGACGGCCCGTCATACTCGTAACTGCAGTCGATATCGCATACCTTGGCTACTTATCATAATTGCAAGGCCTGTGTTTGTGTGCAACGCTGAGCATGATGTTTCAACTATGTCCAGCAGCCTAGTCCAATGGCCAACGACGGTCCATCATACTCATAAATATACTCGATGTCACCTACCGAGGATAATTCTAGTAACCACCAGGCCCATGCATATGCTAGTAGTTGACTATAATGTCCCAACTATATATAATAGACCAATGCAACGACCAACGGCAATCCTTCATATGCATACGTTATCGACGCGCCAAAATCCCATTCCTGAAGAATACAACCACGTTTAAAAAATCATGTTTCTATCTATTGGCTCCGTGGTTACAAACGTAATGTGTGGTTACAAGCGTCTGTGGCGCTACCTGACTGGGACGTCCTGACAAGCGGGCCAGTCGATCGTCACAACCAGGACAGTTACCGGGTCGTCGTATCGATGATGTGTCGGACATGCTAATCACATCGCTCAAGTGAAAACGCGTTCACACGTTCAGACGTGAGAATTCAGATGCGTCCAACGTGCGCTGGTGGAATAGTGGTAACATGTTCGCCTCGCATGTCAGGTGTCCGGAGTTAAAACCCGGTCACGGTCATTGGATATGCACTGCTGATGAGCTCTAACAAGAGCGAAACTAGAGTCCAGTGCTTCCCCTCCCCCTCGGGGTGTGGATTCACATGAATAATTGCGCCAGGACAGGATGACGACTGTTCAAAACGAGAGTGATATGAAACTGAACAATACACCTCCCGCAAAAACCATCACATGCATCAATCCGCTTCCCAGTTTTTCCTCGAAAAAATATAATCAATTACGACTCGTACACATCTTTCTCGATTTCATTTAAAACACAATTAAACAAAGCCGTAGTGGCTAACTCATCAAGTGCTTAAGAAATCCCTTTTTACAAAATTACCGGTTGGTATCCGCGCTGAACCTGGAGACTCGCTGTCATGAGGGTAAACTCACTACTTGCTCAATCAGTCCAACAAGCGATAACGAGGGAGCCTTGTGCATATCGATGCGTCGGTAGAGGGATTCGGCAACCGTATGCATTATTGGGTGCGGCACAGTTTAAGCTAAAGGGGGGTGTTTACTTGCCAGTTTTTAGACCAATTGGTGTAGACTTGGGCCCAAGGTCCAAGGGCCACAAGCGTCCCCTAACGTGCACTCATGGATGCAGCCATAGTGAGGGTCTAGTGAAGGGGCGGGTGCTTGGTTTCAAAGCTGCTCGTATAGAGCACTAACTGCCAACTTCACTCGATTTCTGCTCGCTGATACCGACACCATGTAGTTTGATAAAACCGATAGCTTGGTCCTCTTCATCGAAACTCGTTATCATCACATACTCAACCACATTGGAAATCTAACCAAAAGCAGCACCCTTCTGGGTTTCATCCAACTCATCGTTCATGTCGACGTATTGCAACCCATCTTCACTTCGGAAATCATGTCGACTATATCCGGATAAAATGAGCTAGTCGGAGAGCCAAAACTGATGCGATCCAGCTGTCCCAGATAATCATAGTGTTCTAGCTAGGGACTGCAAGGAAGCATTCGTCAGTGGAAATCCCCGGTGCACAACTGAAAAGTCGCAAAACGCCGCACCACGCTACATCTCCAACCGGATAAGAAATTGCCTGCGATTTTACATGGGCTTTTTTCCACCTCGGATAACCTCGGATAACCAAAAATATTCTTTTCCTCACAGAACTGTTTTACAAGCCATATGATCACAAAAATGACGTCCATTACGGGGCTGTCCAGAAATCGAGGTATTTCAGTGCAATGATGGCATGGCACTGCTCTACCCAGTCTGATAGCACATCCGCAACCACGCAATTCCTCTCTTGACTTTACCTGATCGCCCACATGTTGCACAACATGCAACTACCGACAAACTTACGTTTTGTGCTGACTGTAATCTTCTGATCATGCCTAGGCGTACGCCACTCACCCGTTGGGAATAAACATCATTATGATAATGTGGGTATAAAGTGCACACCAAAGGACAGCATTAACATCATTGATAGAAGAGCAAGAGATTCCAACAGAGACTCACAAAATACACATAAGATGGCGCCTCAGACGCATTTGGTTTTGCAAGGCTCCACGCTTTTCTTTAGGCTGTGACAGCTCCAATCTGAAGTCAACCCATCGTACAAACATGCAGCAACACCAGATATCTCTGGCCCATGTCTCTGCAAGCTCTGAGCTACCTTGGTTGAGCACGATCTAGCCAATGAAAGTCATTCACAATCACATATGCCAACCCCAGTTTGCATCGACTGCACACCTGAATATCGATTATCGCTTTTAAACCAGGCAATGTCGTACCAATGAAGCGGCTTAGAATCGTGACAATTTTTGATTGTCCCTTATTTCGGAAGGCATTCCAGCTCATACTAAAGTGCTTTCTGGCAGACCTTTTGGACACTTTCCTATTTTGATTCCCAATGTAGACATATCTGTCTCATCATCCCGTTTGAATGGCAGCGATAAACCACTGTAAGCCACCTATGAACTTAAGAATGTCCTAGCTACAATGGCGACCACAAACGGATCATCCAAGATATTCATTAACGGGGCTGCTCACGAACCCGAGTACGGCAACGCGATGACGGTACCGTGACTACCAAACCCAGTCTGATGGCTTGCCCACTACATTTTTAACGTATCCCAAACAATCGCGTTACCTACAAGACCAGTTCAATTCGCTTAGTTTGTGCAAGGACTTAAAAGCAGTGACCATCCTATTGTGCCGTCTGGTTGTTCTGCTCACAGATCCAATAGTTCACCCAGCGGCAATATCGGTGGCTCGGTATATCAGTGATGTCAAACCTTCCTTTAAGCCTGGTATAACGTATGTTGACCAACATATAAAAGTAGGAAACTTACCAACTGTGATGAATTCTTTGGCTTTGTCGGAACGCTTGCCGCAACCATAGAATTTTTCATATCCAGGTCGGGAATGGCCCCTCCAATTTGAGTTAGCGCGGGCGTTATAAGCGTGATTATTTTCTACGTCGTTTTGAGATAATTTCCAAATATAGTACGCAAGAAAACATGCGAATAAACCAGCTTTCCAAAAAAATTCCACACTGTTTTAATAGAGGCAACGCTCCTCTACAAATGCGCAGGCGCCCTCCAAGAAAAACGGAAAGCCGTGGAATCCGAAGAAGCTAGTAAGCCGAGCGTAATTTCTAATAAAAAAAGGTCGCGAAGCACCAGCTGCCCAGTGCGGTTTTGTCTACGGAGGCAAAGGAACCAACTGGCAGTGACGTCTTATTTTCTGGAACACAACCACAAACTGTCAAAGTTTCTTTACGATCGGCTTCCAGTCAATCGACGCTTAACCGAAGACGAGTTGGGCACATGC
>NW_008751725.1:1861396-1864993 GCF_000715545.1 Opisthorchis viverrini
CCACCCAAGGCCACTCATGGCCAGCAGTGGTTTTCCACTTTTAGTTCATGTCAGCCGACTGAGTCTTTGAATTAGTCGGACCTCAGGCCTATTGTTCCCTATTTAATCCAGTACCTCCCGCTGTTTATGACATTGTCCCCTTTTCGCATAATCCCCACTACCCGCAACCCCCCTATCATACCCAGCCTGACTGTAAACGCGTGATCATGCCCGACGGTATGCCACCCATAAGTTGGGAATATACATTATTATCATTCTGTGATGCGCCGTGGATTCAATTCCAGCTGTGTGGGACAGCATTTCTTCTCAGCATGGTCTACCATTGCCCGTCCATTTTGCTGTACCTCATACAAACCCTCGAACAATTCTCCTCCAGCTACCACTTCCCACGCTTCTTGCTGGTAGATGACTTCGATGGTCCCAAAGATTCCTGGATGGAGTTCCAGTGCATTGGGCCTAATGGACATTTTCTCAAAGGCGCTGACAAAATTCGTTCAGCACGGCGCTTGAACTCAACATGTCGTCACACACTAGGCCAAATGAAATCCTAGCTGTGAATGGTTGTCACCAACGACAGACAATACGTTAGCCACGTGTTATTTAGGGCTCCGCTGGGACACAGTGATCACAGTGTGCTAGCCTTTGACTTCATCTTTTACTGGGCAGGGAACCTGGAGCTCAAACGTTGGCACGAAAAATTTGCGCTGCATAATTCTCATGATTCTCATTATTCCCATAATTCCCATTAGGCACCCGCACACACAACAGTAAGATACGCCTCAACTTGACTTGGTAGCTCACGCTCTATAGCCATGGTTCAGAAGCTCTAGGCAACTCCGTTTTGTTCATGTCGACCCAGTGGAAGCTGCCACCTAATTTTCTCCCTCCACAACCTGCCTTTTCTAGCGGCTGTTTGCCGCTTGCTTTTTCTATAGGATTTAGCTGTTTTACTGGCCTGGGTTTCCCCCGACCTGTTAAAATATCTAGCAGCTGGAGTTCTTCATGATCACGAAAGCCGTAATTGACTGCCTGGTAATATGCTACCCTGCAGGTCTGTTAGCATACATAAGGGAAGAAAACCTCGGTGTGTGGCCAGTACGTCATCCAGGTCGGGTTAACGTTTCGCGTTGCATCATTGTGCGTTCGTGTATACCCTACTCCTCAAGTAGCACGGGTGTTTCACCTCTCATCAGTGGTTTTGAGCACGACCCTTAATTCAGGATATTCACGAAAGAGCGCTGTTGTTTTCTCCGTGTTGCTGCTGGGTTGGGCTCGTTCTGGTTGTCATTTAACTAGCAACACTATAAACTACAGAAATATGACCTTTCATCTTTTAAAGCAAGGAATTTGTAGAAAAAACTGAGATGGAACAGCTTGTATACACTCTGAGTTGTCCACGGCTTCCATTGACGTGCGGATCTGTAGCTACCTTTGTCGTAATTTGGGTAACACCACACGGAGGTGCGCTTCATCAACCAAACAAACAAACACACTTACTGCCTCAGTGGTGGACAAATACAATAAAAAGCTATATATACATGAGATTCATAATCCCACCCAACTAGCATACAAGACCAGCGTCTAAAGGATGCTTCCCGCCATGCACCACTTGTTAACTGAGGCTGATAGCATTATTTAGAGGACTAGTGAACATTTTTCATACATTCACTTTCCTATGTTGTGGTACTGTCCGACTTACATTATAAATTCCAGATAAACTAGTCCATCATCTCCCGTCAGTCCACATACGATTGATTGCCATAAACACGTCACCTCTTTGCATGCATAAACTGATTTTCTTTTTAGATCTCTTGCATTTTATAGTCATATATTAGGGAAACCACGGCTCTGCTTGACCGCTAGTCCACTAAGAAAAACTCCACCCCTATCGTGTTCCATTTAGTCGCTCGTTGTCACCACCCTTATTGTGGCAAACGTTAGGTTATTCTCTAATAATGTACACTATCTTATCTGAAGTATCTTCAAAATCATCAGGCATCATCCCATTCCCTTGTTTTCCCAAGATTTGGCAGCATCTGGTTCGGATGCCCTGTTCGTCTGTTATCCACTCCATTTGGTCCATGATGTGCATCCTCAGGGATCTTAACCACACAAAGGAATACCTGCAATCTTACATCGGCTTTGTTCTACCTCTGCGGATCTCGCTGCCTAATGAATTGCACATCCCAGCCCAATGATCTTAAATATGACGTCCATTATGGGGCTGTCCGAAAAGCGGTGTACATCTGGCCAACAATCGCCTGGCACTGCCACATTCAGTATGATGGCACACACACTATTCACTTCCCACTCTTGACCGCAACATCTCAACTACTCTTCCAGTTAACTGCAAATGCGAAAAAAACTCCACCTGGCCTCAGCCACCTCCAGAGCGCGCTCATTCTAATCTGCCGAAACTTTCGTTCGAAGTAAACCATTTCGGTGAACTTTCATTCGGTGTTCACAACGAGGTCAAAGTTCTCTGTACAATTCGCGCTCCGGCTCGTGTTTTGTCATCAACTTACTCTTCTAAGGAAATTTTACACCCGACTCCACTGAACCGGCGACACCAGTGGGTCCACAGTTTCACTGTACACCATGATCATGAAATTTTAGCTACCATTTATCCGCGTTGATCATCCCTCCGTTTCATCATCCCCACTTACGCTTTTTGTGTCCCTAGCTGGAAGGCCCAGCGGTTCAAAGTCACGAGGACTCAGCTCTGGTTTTGGGCCTTAGTTCAAACTAACGGCCCGGAATACGCCAACTCTGCTACTTCACCACATTCGTTGTCTCGGTTTTTCATTTTCCGCAATTTGCAATTTTCTTTTCATGCGTCGAGCAAGATGCCACTTGCTTCAACTTTCACCGTTTGACTTTTGCCCGCCAACTTGGAGTTCTAACGTACACATCGGATAATACCATGGTCCATTGGCCGCACAATGTCTTTAGCTGCAAAACCTCTGCAAAAGAAATAAAACCTTTTGCGCATAAATGTGGCACTTTTTGCATATGTGATCACGCCTGAAATCATCCGAGTTTACTTCCATATTTTTGCGGCTCACTAAATTTCATTGTCCACTGAAGCAGCCAGACCCCCAGGGGAAATTCTGGTGGAACACTTTCCCAGCACTGCTGAGATGCCGGGATGCCCAGAAGTCTGGGTTCGTACTCTAACCTCAATTGCCTGCATCTTTTAGTCTACCAGGGACACGTGGCTTCTGAAAATTCAATTCGATTGTGCAAATACTGAGCGCCGACAATATCTACTGTGTGTGAAGCTGTCCCCTTTCTGCGCCATCCCCTGTATCCACGAGCTCTGTCAGTCATGATTTTTTTCTGACCGTAACATCATGATCATGCCTGGCGGCGCGCAACCGAACTGTCTGGATAAACGCCATTATTAGCCGCGTCCTAGACGCACACCCGAAATTTCTCTGAAACCGCAGACCGGAAAAGGAAAACTTTAACATGATGTTTTAGCATTTGATTGTAATTATTCGGGCTTCTAAGAACTCACGCGGCCACAGTTTTATTAGTAGTTGTTTTAGCAAAGCTCAAAGTCCAGTGTGGGCGCGGAATTTGTATTTTAATGGC
>NW_008751726.1:0-2273 GCF_000715545.1 Opisthorchis viverrini
ACCATAGTGTAAATCTACAAGAACAGCCGTTCGCTGAGTCGGCAGAATGGCAACTCTATCCTCAAAACACAGCAAACCATCCGGAGTAACGGATAAGCTTTCGCGGCGACAGTAAAAAGCAGGAAATCGGCGTCGTTCTTTCTGCGTCCAGCCACGTCGCAGTGCAGAGAAAAGGGGAGCAAAGTATCTTTTAGTGTCAGCAACAAGCACATCCCGCTTGACTGGTAATGGTTGAATCAGCAGACACTCTGAGTTGTTTGAATCAGAGTCGCATGATGGAATTCTTGACAAGAAATCGACATGAGGAATCATTTTCGCACTACGATGAACTACTGTGTAGGTGTAAGAACTCAATGCAATAATCCACCGTTGCACCATAGCGGCAGATGACTTCGCCAGAGACTTCGTTGGATGATACAAGAACTTCAAAGCCTCGTGATCAGTAGCAATGGTAAAGTTCAATCCAAAAAGATACTTATGAAGCCGTTTGACAGCCCAATATACAGCAAGTGCTTCTCGTTGAGTCTGAGAATATCCACGTTCGGCTTTTGAAAGACGGGAAATGCAGATCACTGGTCTACCTGGATTGCTCTTATTCCAGTGGAAGAAGAATCAGTAACAACCGTCGAATGATGTTTGGCGAAAAATGGCTTCAAAACAGCTGAAGTCTGAAGATAACCAAGCAGCCACGCAACCTCTTCTCATGGTTGAATGACCGAGAAAATTGATTGAAAGATATGACATCAAACAGACAGCTTGCATGTTTGGCGAAATTAGAAATGAAACGGGAGTAATACTGGAGTGCTCCTAGAACTGAACGCAGTTCTTGTAGATTGGTCGGTGATGGCGCATTTACTAAAGGGGATAAACGTATTGTATCAGGTTTAAAACCGCTGTCATCCACAATGTACCCGAGGCTTGAAAACGATGGGACACCAAAAGCACATTTATCATGATGAACAGCTACATTGAACTCAAAAAATCGCTTCTGTAAAGACAACAGACGCATATCATGAGTAGGCTTGTCAGCAGCGTGCACTATCAAATTAACTTGATACCCCTCTATACTCTCCATTTTTTTAAATATTGTTCGATTTTTGAGAACATACTTGAAACCGATAGAAATCACAGTACATCTCGGCTCTGCATTAGTGCATGCAGGTTGTAGTATCCAGTTGTTTGGCGTTAGTCGGTAGTCTCCAGAAATTCTTGAAGGAAAACCATCAGACTTTATTGATGGTAATATCGGAGTTGCCAAATTCGATGATTCGACAGGAGCCACATTTACTATTCCAAGCACTAAATTTAATGCTTGAGGAGCAGGTTCACAGGTAGTCACCACAAATGCTCGGAGTAATACCATCAGCCTTCAGTGATGGAACTATCGGAGTTGTCCAATCTGAGGATTAAATTTAATGCTTGACGAACAGGCTCGCGTAAGCCAAATGGACTAATCCGTCTCTTAAGAAATATAGGCTCTCCTGTAACTTCGAGCCTCACCTTGGGAATTTGCATGCCACCTGTAGCCTTAGAACATTCCACAATCAGTCGTTTGAGTTCATTCTCATTCACAGAAGTCAGTAAGGTGATACCGGTTTGCAGTGAGCGCGGAACTTTGAGTCCGATGATCGACGGTCCCGACGTTGAAACCAATAAATTACAATCGATAGAGGTACCTTGGGGTAACCTCACAGGGATCATTCAACTACCAACTAAAGGTACAGAATGTCCAGTGATACCGCAACTGTTAGCATCAGTAGGCGCTATCACGACACTGGGGTAGAATGCAGTTAGATCTGACTGTGGAATGATGGACTCAACACTATCAGTATCAACAATAAAGTCATGCTTCTGACCAGAAGTGGATTTCAAAGTTTTACAAACATGTGACGAATTTTGGGACAAAACAGATAGAGAAAGAGTAGAAATATCTTCAGATAATGCCTTCACGTCAGTATTTGGGTTCGAAGTTAAGTGACACACTTTTTTGGACTTACGGACAAGTTGAATGTGGTCTATTTTACCGCAGATAAAACACTTCGCTCGTCTGTGGGGGCATGAATATCTGGAATGGTTTCGTCCACAAGACTCACATTTCCCAAATTTTTGAGCCATCGGATTAGGGTTACGATCTGTGAAGTGACGTGTTGATGGATTTGGGGCACGAGAATCTGTTCCAGGTTTGAATTTGTTGTTCGTCCGCATCCTTGAATTATTTCTTTTAGAATAATTTAACAAGACTGCTTCCTCAGTCTTCGTCACATGCTTCACAT
>NW_008751726.1:2391-2906 GCF_000715545.1 Opisthorchis viverrini
GCAGCTGGTCTTCCAATTGGGCACCGTAGTCACATTTGGCTGCCTGTGTCTGCAGCTGCAATACGAAATCACGAACCGACTGAGAATGGGAGCGGGTCAACATATTGAACCTAGCTCTTTCGGCTGCTGCGAAGTTAATCGGTTTGAAGTGTTGAAAAACTTTTTTCTTCAATGTAGTGTAGCAAATATCGATTGGAGATTCAGGATATACCAAATTCTCGATCAACGTATACGCCTCTTCGCCAACGAAATGTAGGAAATATGCAGTGAGTTTCTTATCATCCATATAGGATTTCGTGGGGCACCATATGTCGAACCGGTCCAAATACTCCTCTACGTCACGCGCAGTTGAATTGACATCTAATGGTTCCATTGTGGCAGGCGACGCCAAAATGTGAGAATTAGGTTTCATACGTAGATCGGACTAACCAGACGAACTAGAAATCCAGAATTCGGCGAGGCGTAACAACCAGCACGTATGTATTCGAATTGGCGAATATGTACAGCATATGGAA
>NW_008751726.1:3299-32659 GCF_000715545.1 Opisthorchis viverrini
CAGATAAAACACTTCGCTCGTCTGTGGGGGCATGAATATCTGGAATGGTTTCGTCCACAAGACTCACATTTCCCAAATTTTTGAGCCATCGGATTAGGGTTACGATCTGTGAAGTGACGTGCTGATGGATTTGGGGCACGAGAATCTGTTCGAGGTTTGAATTTGTCGTTCATCTGCATCCTTGAATTATTTCTTTTAGAATAATTTAACAAGACTGCTTCCTCAATCTTCGTCACACGCTTCACATCTTCATACTGCTAACATATTTTCCGAATAATTTGAAATTTCTGATCCAGACAGAGTAGCAGCTTCTGCTGCAATTCGGGCAGCTGAATGCCAGCAATGAGGCTATCATGCAGCTGGTCTTCCAATTGGGCACCGTAGTCACATTTGGCTGCCTGTGTCTGCAGCTGCAATACGAAATCACGAACCGACTGAGAATGGGAGCGGGTCAACATATTGAACCTAGCTCTTTCAGCTGCTGCGAAGTTAATCAGTTTGAAGTGTTGAAAAACTTTTTTCTTCAATGTAGTGTAGCAAATATCGATTGGAGATTCAGGATATACCAAATTCTCGATCAACGTATACGCCTCTTCGCCAACGAAATGTAGGAAATATGCAGTGAGTTTCTTATCATCCATATAGGATTTCGTGGGGCACCATATGTCGAACCGGTCCAAATACTCCTCTACGTCACGCGCAGTTGAATTGACATCTAATGGTTCCATTGTGGCAGGCGACGCCAAAATGTGAGAATTAGGTTTCATACGTAGATCGGACTAACCAGACGAACTAGAAATCCAGAATTCGGCGAGGCGTAACAACCAGCACGTATGTATTCGAATTGGCGAATATGTACAGCATATGGAATATTAAAACAACAAAATAATGAATAAAGCAGTGAATAGAGTATCAGTCATGTCCATCACACTACACTCACGACAGTCCGTAGACTTGAGGCTTCCGTATTCCGGCCGTACTCCGGCCACTTCACGTCTATGGATGCGTGCAACACAACAATTTTTCACGCGATATATCCCACCAACAATCACCAAACGTTCCTGAGCTTGTTCGACAGGGTGGTAGGTGTGTGGATGGACTGGAGATTACGGATGCCAAACACTGATTGAGAAAACACTGCAGTATTCCGAGCTAACAAAGAGAGTAAGCGGATTAGGTAGTTTAGATCAGCTCGGTAAAAAAGCCAGTCGCAAATTAGGGCTAAAAAGGAACGAGCAACCACAGAGCACAAGTTCCTCAGAATAGTCAAGCCAAACGGACACGGAAACAGTGCGTGTAACGAAAATCTCCAAACAGGCAAATTGCGGCAATGGACGAAGTTGGAACCACCGAGGTTCTTGATTTTGACTTCAATAATGCTGGCAATCTAGAATCTTGACTAAGCTCAATGTGGATACAAGTGTAGCAGTCTCAAAAACAAATTAGATGGACAAAAAGCCAACTCATTTTCCAAACCGGCGTGCTAAACAAAACGTACGACGTTGATCATGTGGCTGCTGATTTATTTACCGGGCTTGGTAATTAAATCGCATAGCTTCGTCACGGTACGAGGAGACGCCATAATTGCGTGGACTGGTGAGGATGTCTTGTTCGCTTGCACGCGTTTATATATCATTTGAAGCTTATCTTGTTCTCCTATCGTGATTGGCTAGTTGGGTTACAGCGCTTTCTGTAAGTTTATTGGCCCGTTCATGATTCTTGTTGCACTGCCGTTTGCGTCCTCTTGAGTTTATTGGCCCCCTTCTAGATTTGCATTGCGTTACGATCTGATCATCTCAAGATTGATTGGTTGGGTACATCGCCATATTATCTCCATTGCAATGACTGGTGTCCCTGCGTTCACCGATCAGTTTGGTGCTTTTTTATTAGCCAGGTGCCCCATTCAACAAAACTGATGTTTTTCTTTTGAATTAAGCCCTGCAGATTCTTTGATGGGGGTCTCGTCTGGTTGCTTGTGTACGTCAGAGCTCTGTCAGTTTTGGCCTTTTCTTGATTTTGATGGTTGGCAAATATGGTTACTTTTTATGTTTGCCGGTAGCTCCCATGGTGGAGTGTCAGTCATCCACAACTTCACATTCGTTCTTCGTTTTTCCTTGAGCCAACTATTGTCCTTCCCAATCTTTTTGCATGGAGATGGGGTCAGTTGTTTCTCACTGTTCTATTCCCAGCTTTGCATGACTTGTGCATTCGGTGGCTGCACAATAAATCCACTCATACACACATTGCTTGTGTAGCATATGGAAGTTTCAAACACGACAGCACGCACCGAAATCCTCTCCATCAGTCTTTGGAGCTTCACATAACCTGACCATCTCTGTCATTTCCCTTGATAGAAGGACAGCAGGGAACCCGAAGTTTTGCTTCCGGATATTTAAAATACCCCAAAATTTCTACATCTACAGACCACGGATTTATCCCACTGGCTTAACAAGCGACAGACGGGGTCTGGTTACCACTTTTGTTGGTCCCTGAGTTGCTTGCATTTGGGCTGCTGTTGATAACGTGACGCTGGCTCTTTGTATTTGTCGTGTGGTACACTTCAGGTCTCTCGAGTTCGGCCTTTGGATGATGAAGCCATGATCACCTGTCAAACACTGGCTGCAACAGCGGCCTGTGGAACGGCGATACTCCTCTGACAGCGATGTTCAATCCTACTACTTATTTTGGCCGTTGCTAGTTGACCATGGGTTGTTTAAGTGGGTGATTTTCAAGGCCATCGCACATTGAGAAGAAGTCTTTTGTAGGCACCGCCACGCAACGAAGCTGATCTTTAGACATCCACCCAAAATTTCCATGAAATGGCAATTTGGATCTTACCCCCTCACAAGGCAGTCGCAGTTTCGCTGGAAATTTTAGCCTACCCAGGGTCTACTTTAACCCTAAATCATATTTCCAATGGCTTCCATGTCCCAGCATGATATCTCCGTAGAGATGGAGGAAATTTTCCGGAGAATATGGTTTCTTCACGCGCTTACACCTGCATTGGATTTGGTAACATTCTGTAGTTGCATATGTTTCCGTTCCGAACCCCTATGTGCGATGACATCGTCCACTAACATAGCAACATTTTGCAGTCCCTTCGTCAAACGCAGCATCAAACACCGGGAAGCGAATGTCCCGCCCGACAAATCAAACGAATTCCGTTCAAATTTGTGTTTGGAGTGCCCGAGAATGAACGCAGTTTTCTTCCGGTCCTCCGGGTTTACAGCTAGCTGTACGTAGCCAAAACGCAAGTTGAACACCGGGAAATATCGATATTCCCAGATCAAATGAAGAATTTTCGCAACCGGGGGAAGCCTTAGCCAGATTTGCGGTCAGTTTATTCAATATCGGAAATCCACGCAAAATCCACGCAAACCGTTAGCGTTCTTCACAAGCACCACTGGATACTGTGTGCAATGTTGGCTTGCTTTCAACGCAAGGCCTAAGTGCCTTCGTTATCAATACGCTTTTCTTATAGGGAGGTGGACGTTGAAGCCAAATGTTTGGAAAATTGCGCTTTTGTTGAAAACAGCTGCAACAAAAAACGAACACTTCAAAGCTGCTCCTGACGCTTGTACATGAAGCCGAGAAAAATGGAAAAGTAATGGCCATTTAAATGATGATGACCAAAGCCCAGTTTGCCCAAATGGCGTCTAAGAGACCCACTGGTTTGTACTGCCTAATTATGGAGTGGATAGTCACAAAAAACTCACCGGCACCCACACATCCAACAGGATATGGAAGTCAACACATGGATGTAATATAGAGACAAGAATGACCTTTGTTCATTTACAATCAGTGACTACCTCCTGCAACGGGAAATAGCCCCATCTGTTGCACTGATACGTGGATGCTTCATGCGTCGCATCACTATACCTCGCAAGCAAAAATACGCAGATACACAGACGTGAAAGATAGAACAGTCAAACCTCTTCCATAAACAAACAGCCATGGGTCCAGATTTGCGCAAGGTCCCTCGGAGACCAAGCAGGTCACAAGCCAGATTATCTAAGCGGCGCAGTTTATCCAGCAGGGCCCGAAAACCATCCACATCTTTTGGACATTATTATGGATCTCCATGGACGACTTCGAGCACCTCAACAAACCGACAACTAGTATTTCCTGCTTGTTGTATGTTCGGCGGTTGCTTGCGTACACTAACCAGTCGGATTTTTGAAAGTCCTGCGACTGCTACACAATGAAAATAACTATTACAAGGTGACGTCGGGGTAAACCACGCGCATGAACGACTGGTGGTCGGAATCTAAGTACCTGAATACCGGTGGATTACGTCAATATGTTGAGAACAATCAACATACCGACAACCACCCTTCTTAGCGCTCCAGAGTGACGATGGGTGAACATACTTGTACACCATGAACTCCCAACTGACAGTTTGCCAAAGTACTTCTCCGCACTGCCGTTTATAATTGGACGCCGACAAACTACGGCGTTACCCGCCAAAATTCTGAAGTACTCTAGCATCAGGCTAGTTACATCGTGTTCGTCCAGCAATACGTCCCATGAATCTTCAGGACACTAAATGACAATAAAAACTTATCCGATAACATTCTAGAGCGCGGTGTACTTGGTTTTGGCATAATAGGCACCGTCGTTGCTGTGGTTGATGAGTCATTAGACGAGTTCAGCATCACTTCACAAAGATCTGGGCTACACAATAAATGAGTAAGAAATGATTCATCGTCGCTTCTCACCAGCATTTATAGGATCCCAACATTGCTTTGAAATACTCGTAGCCCGTTCCAGACCGCAACTCTGGCATTAGGTGCCGAACAAACTTTTTTCATAATGCAGAAAAATACACAATTTTGAGTTCCTTCAGCGAGCCTCTGGTCCTAAATTGCTGGACATGAATATCTATATAAAAGCAGCATTCATATGTTAATGGAGAACCAACTAGAAAAGCCAGGAAAGTTCGTTCCGAAATATCTATCGCTACAACAGCGGTATAATGTGCAAAACTGTGCGTACATCCGTGCACGTGTCCCGTGATTGTATTGGTTTTTAGGCTTCCGGAAGATGGAATCCACTGTTTAATGTGTACAGATTAATAACATGCCATGAAATCAACGGAATGATGCGATAAAGCGTAATCACCGTGACTGCGGGATTGTGACAGAATACACCAAGGCAGAGGATACGTGAAGACCAGAATACAGTCAGTGGCAGGAACTGGACATATTTTTGTTTCTCTCCAGACGCAAGAACAGGTGACAGGTTTGTTATTCGTTGATGAACAAAGGGCTCTAGTGGCGGATTGTGACGTGTTTCTGGAGGTTAACAACGCTCACAGAAGGTGCGACATCAGTTGAAGGTCTTCTTTAGTAAGCTATGTTACTGCAACAGTTCACCTCGTTGCAAAACACTGGCGTTTACCTTTACAATGCTAAAAATCGAAAACTCCCATCCAACGTTAAACATCCTGATTGATTTATTAGTTCAGCTGCTGAATTTTTACGGGTAGTTTATAATAATTCGATTTGATAGTTGGGTACCGGTCGTGGTTCCTGGAACTATGCCTCGAAACGCAGGAATTTCACGTTCGAGTAGGATCCTCCGGTACGTCTGAGTTCTTAAAAGCAAGTTCTACAAAATTTTCAGATGACCTGTTGTATTTTAGAGACATCCAAATGTAGTAAGGCAACATCTATACTTGCAGGTGTTGAAAAACGGAATGATTACGACAGACGTATGACATACGTGCCCTAACCGATAATCCATAGCCGAACCGTCAGCCTGCTTGCCATGATTCGCCTTATGTCGACGGGATAATAAATTCTTCAAAGAAAAAAGTTTTTTTTGTTAAAACATGAAAGGTGAATCCATTTCGCGCTCATCTCCCGAGGCATTATGAAAGTGACGTAATGACCACACTGGCGAACATTACTATGGAACTCAGCAACCAAGTGAACATACTCGAAATCAAAACGCTCACAAAAAACTATTTAAACTTAATGAGACTCTATGCTCTGTTCCCAACGAAACTGTAGACGCGCATACTAAATCTCGTACAGGAAATTACCCCGACACACTGAACTTGGATGAAACTGGAAACCGGATGGTGAAGCATCGTGATTTAGACCATATGTGAACAGCGTTTACCAGAATTTCCAGATTGATTGCGTCTAGCACCGCGTGTGGTCAATTATCCGTAATTTTCACCGCTCATGTGCAACTAGCGAATGTTCATAGAACAATAAGGATTCGCTTTGGTTTGACAGTAAATTGTGATTTCTGCGCTCAAGAGACTGGTTAAAAATGACTGTTAAGACTCTTATATGGTTTAGAAAAGGGTTCACTGAAAGACGGCCATCCTGGCAACAGCTGTGGGGTTCAATTTGAGGTCGAAAAGGCAGGTTATTGCTGTACTGAGTGTTGGTGTTAAGTTTCGCACTTTCACCGTGGTATGCTTCCAGCCCACGATAATTAGTTCAAAATCATATATTCCTGTTTCATTTGTCAGTCGACTGCCACGCTATCAGGCCTTCAATTGCTTGACGAGTTTAGAAAGTCAGGTCATCCACTTGTTTGAGTTACTCTACATTGATCCAGGGTTTGTTGGCCCACAGTCGTGAGCAACTTATCTTTGCCAAATTGTTCTCCTTAGTTCCGGATAAAAATTAGTTTTAGGACTTTGAGGCTATCGTCCAAGATTGTGTCTGGCGATGTGGAAAACGAACAACCTAGCTGTCAGATTATGAATCCTTTACAGGATAATTTACTTTGACAGCGAAGCGGAAGTATTTTGTCGAATTAGAACTGCCTTTTTGTATTTGATTTAGGGCTTTTCCTTTAAGCTTGTGAGCCTTATTCAATAGTATTTATCCGGGAGACTGCCAAGTGGTGTTTATTACGCATGTAAGCGCAAACTATGTCGTTTGTTTGTGTTGTTATGTAATCTCTTACATAACTATGCTATTTTTAGTAATTGAACTTATAGAGTTCTCATAGAACACTAGCTGACAAAATGACTTCGTTGTTTTCCTGAAAACACGTTGATTCTACTTAGTCACGATTGAGTGCACTCTAAATAGGGTACTGTTGAAATATGACAGTTTTGTATCAAACGTTTTCACTGGGTCACAAGACTGACATTCATGAACCACTAAATATAGTACCTAGGACCTGTGGACGCTTACTCCGCGGTGAACTACAGTGCCAAATTTTCACCGGTTTAGTTTATTTCAAGGTGCTGCGACGGCATCACATTAGAGTTTGTTTTCTGTACTGAAGCTGACTATGAGCTAACAAACTCTTACCAATCTTCCTGTGAAAGTTCGCAACTGAAGAGGAGGAAATTTGAACTGGTAACCTACAAGTCGAAAATAGAATTAATCAGGGCTTTAGGATGAGCAGAAATCAATATTTCATCTGAATTTTTGTGTATTGTATGCCAATTATTGCGGTTAGATGATGGCCAGATAGAAAATGTTCTTATGCTTGTGGACAAGCGTCTTGATGCGATACCTAAAAAGTGTGTAATACAACGTAGTGATAAATCATTTCAAGGAGTTTAACTTGAACAATCCAATTCAAGGGCAACCTACACTTTGGATGCGCTCTTTAGGAAGCGGGATTAATCGGCTTCCATAGGGCAGGAAAATTCATCACTTTGCATGCGGGCTTTCAGGTGCATTTTGTGGTGTTTCATACAAATCGTGACCGGCAGACACGAGACAGAACAGGGTAATCGTTGCAGAAATAAGGGAATCGCTCAATCGCTGAGAATAGTGACATAAGGTAAAGTAACTTACAAAATAAAAGTATCTCTACAAACTAGTACTCATTCGGTAACCGCCGTTAAACCGTTCGGGTCAAGAACTGCCAGATTCGAGGAAATTTCGTCAAATGTCCGGTTGCCTAAGCAACGTTACGCCAACATACAATATGTGATTGAGAGCTGGCCAAAGCTGATATATCTTAACTGTGTTGGAAACCTATGAACTTTGCGAGACAGAACTTATCATAGCTGATTTTGTCCTCGAAATACCGAGACACGTTCACATACCCTACACGCGGAGCTTGCCTAAACCATATGGGCACTGGGAAACAAATGATGTGCCCCCAATAATTAGAACTTCTGAAGAGTAGTCAACCTCAGTGTACAGCACACTCCTCAGTTCAGCCTAACATAACATGTGATCTGAGTGAACGGGTGTAAAACATTCTCTTATTTATTAGTAGTTACTTTATCAAAGCATGTCTTTTCCACATGAACCTAGCAGTAAATGATCAGGTTGGATCTTCGGAATGGTACAGGTTTCATTGGTTTTCCACATTTTCGAATTCTCCAATGAACGAATTTGAGTCACTCAAACTCGTGTTAGTTCAGTATGTGACTAATGTCAGAAGTACTAGTTGGTACAGTTTAGGGGCGTTCCTGTCATCATAATAGTTAGTGCATTTCAAATCGATGCCAATGTGGTGCATGCTGTACCGAGTGATTTCAAAGTGTTTTGGTTTCCTAACATTGGTTTGCATCCTGATTTTTACTATTCATCTGAGGATGTTGGCCAGTTGTCAAAAATGCGCGCAGAAGAGGAAGCCTTTAAAACACTATCAATCTTGTTCTGAACCTCTCAGATAAATCGGGAGGTTTACACGGTTCAAACCAAAGATTTGCACACTCAGTTGTGTACATACAATTGAATACGGTTGTGTAACTTGCGCCACGTAAGTATCGTTTCCAAACAGTGGAAATGTATTGACTTCTGACTTACTGTATCAGCGTTATTTTGATGCGTTAACTGAGCCAAAATTGCAGTAGTTTCGCACACATGAATGGAACCACAGCAAAAGGAAAGCATGCAAAGCTAAACTTAGTAACCTGAGGTGTTTGGGTTAACATGAGCTACATCTGAAGCTTGGCGCGTGGTTTGTTGGAATATAAATAAGAAATGCATAGAATAATTGAAGCTGTAACAGCTCGAGCTACCGTGGCTGCACTTACACCGGACCGATTTCCTTCAGTTATGGACATCGTTCAAATCAGAAATTGGGGTAACCATTCCAGACTTTCGTTGGTATGATACTGTGCTGCTCAAAGTGGATTAACTTGTGAGATCTAGTTATTTGTAAAAAAAAATGCCCTTGGAAACAATGTAGATAACAAGGCTCGTACCAAATCCTTAGTGTCTTTATATTGTCCGCATGTCAATCACGTGATCTGATGAACTCTCCATCTACGTTTAAAGCTACTGGGATCCATTTATTGTGAATGATCATATTCAAGTGCAATTAATTTCAAGAGGTTGGTTATTATCCACTATTCTCCACAGTTTTCTCACCCAATCGGAATATCAGTTTTGATGCGTGCACCTCGGTGCGGTCGTAGATGCTTAGTCGATTAACACAGAAGGGATGTGCCGCTTCTCCAAAAAGCGAACTTTTGGAATACGTGTCACCACTGATTGCATCATCCTCCTCCTCCTCCTCCTCCTCATCATCATCATCACCACCATAATCATCATCCTAAAAGACAGCAAATTCAGTGTTGACACTGATGCCTTACTGCCGTACCACCATTGATTGGAAGTAGGATAAAACTGTTGTCAACCTAAGAGAACTTTTCCCCTGGGTTTTTACTGATATCTTAAAATTGCCCTGGTGATAGATTTTGTTGTGGAGCCAACTACAAAAGTCTTGTTTACAGGACGATGGGCTTCGAAGTTTGAGTGGTGTGCTGTCGTGGCAGCGAGTCTAACCGGAAGCTGACTTCCCCAATCGACTATCGGAAAGTTGGCATGGCATTCTAACCACGGAGATGGTGTGCGGATATGATTCACTCCTGCAACCACCGGAGTTAGCGCGTACTGTGAACAGAAAAATTATATGCTTTCCAGAAGAAAGAATAACACGTGCGACATGTGGACCTTCCGTCTGAGGAAAAATCATTCAGGTAATTCATTGAAACAACTTACCAAGTATCATATCCTCTCTGAACAAACCGCAGTGCGCTGTTTGGGGGAGGGGTCGAAATAGCCATCCGCAATTCTGGATCGAATGGTATGCTAGCGAGGAAGAAGAGTTCATAGTCTCATGCCGGACGTAAAACCTTGATCTTTTGGGACTTACTGAAGTTTGGGCCAAGTGATCCACGAATATTTCAGGGTTTTGATGCTCGAACTTTGGATGCTTGACGCTGAAAGCGGTTGGTCTGCCGTTGGGCCTTCCCACAATAATCTTACGAGTAACGCAAAGACTTTGGTGATCAGACTAGGTCCTTGCATATCAGGGAAGAGTTTAGGTATACTAGACACTGTTTTGCCGGAAAGGCGTTTTCTGGTAGGCGGTTGAAACCAAATTTCGAATAAAAGCCTGTCTTTAGCTGAACATCCACATACACCAATGTTGTTCAGAGCTCAAGGTCTTCTGTTTCAACTTTTCCTATGAGTTGGTGAGAGTGTAGTAAATTTTCATGGTGCTACTGGTCTGACTGGTTTTATGTTTGCAGCAATTTCCTGGTGTGTTCTTCAATAACACACATTAGGCATTGAAACTGAGTGACGGGGGCTGTACAATTGTGCAGAGAAGCAATAGAGTATGCCCGCTAAAACGTCAAAACAAGACCAAAACAGGTCCATTCTGAGTTTCATTGTCTTGCGCGTATACAAATACATCCAGTATTTAGTTGCTTGTGTGCAGTCAAAAATTAGTCTGATATCCTAGGAAGCTTTCAAACTAGCGTGAACCTTCGTGGCAAAGTTCACTACATTCCGACAGACTGCAGAAGAACCCATTCTACACCGCCTTCAGACAGCCAACACAGATTTCTCTAATTCTCCCAAAAATTTAGACGTAACAGATTGTTTTCTGAAGGAGTGCTCAGTAGTACTACCTCCGAAACTAAAAGAAACAGATCTAATTGATCCATATGGGCTGCACTCCAGTGTTATATTGGTTTCTCCAACCAATTCAGTATGTTCCAACTGTGCGGTGAACTCTGATGTACATTGTTCGGTAGAACGAACCAGATTTTGCACACTTGAGGTAAAAGCCTCTCTAAGCCAAGTTAGTCCTTTCAAAAAAGAGGCCTTGTGGTCTATAATTAACCGTCTTTTCGATGGCTTCATAAGCTGCAATTTTACACGATCGCATACTAACTTTAGTGACCTAAGCTCCGCAGGACAATACGCCAGGTAAATTTCTTACATGAAACGATTCTATAAGGAAAAACGTGATTTGATCAGAAGAACTTCGAATCCAAGTTAGCATTTTTCTCGTTTGTTTGCTTGTTTACTTCGAATTAAACGGACGTTCTCCGTTTGACTACTGAGTTTTTATTGAGCGACGCACAGCTAACCAGATTACAAACAAAAAAGAAATTAAGAAACCGCGTCTAAAAGTGCAGAAGATCTATGCTTCTTATTGTGAAACAACCTGGTAGCAAAATGACCAATAGGTAGAGGAGGAGTACACACAGACAAAGTACCTTAGGTGAAATTCATAAACGATTCATAAAAACAAGGGTTATTGACTTTCTGATGACACTGTGGTATAGGCGTTGCAAAGCTCTCGTGAGAATTTCTGCCATATCCTTCTTTATTTTGTTACACAAGCAGAGTTTTATTTTGTCAATTTGGTCAGATGACGAGTAACCTTTTGAGCTTACTCCACTGGTGAGTAAGTCCTCAAGTGCAACACAGGTATGAGATTGGAATCATGTGTACGTCATTTCATCATATTGTTTTTTTGAAGCCATATTCATACTATGTGAGACAAGCCCTGATGAGTTTTTTCGGATAATAGACATTGTTAGAAAAAGTCAGCAGTAAGGCTTTCAATCTCGTGATATAAATATCAAATTTCTGTTTCTGATTCCTTATCTCTTGTGTAGGTGATTGCAGGGAATCATTTCGAATACTTGTTAGGGGAACGCATGATTCTGATGAACGAAATTGCGGTATCTTGGACAGACTTTGTGACTCGTAACATCCTGGAAGTGGCTAAGTTACAGATGGCTGATTATTCAAGATTCATAATAAATATGTGTATATCCACAGACAGGGAACTATTCAGAACTTAACACAGAACCACGAAGCAGTTGATTATTCGTTCACTGTTTTCTTGTTGATGACTTTCTGGCAGCCAGTTTTTTAGACATCACAAATGACGAGTGAACATAGAAATACGTACAGGAAGACCCGAAATTCGGATTTTAAAATGTGATTTAGTTTGTCGAGACATGCATATTTGTCAACTACATCCCACAGTCGAACTGAAATGGCTTCAATGTCCAGCAATTAATCTCTAATGAAAGACCTTACTTCTGTGTGTGCGCCAGAACTAAATACACAGTTTCAGCAATACACCTGAGTTTGCCGACACCATAAAAATTTCCATGCCAGTAACCCGCAATTGTGACTCTTCCTACTGACATGCTTGATTATGAAACGGCTGAGTTGATATGGGCTTTTAGTAGCTAGTATGTCACTTTTACGGTTTGTGTTTAACTCAATTTTTATTTAGTTCCCCTATCTATTGCCAACTTGGTAAGCTCTACGAGAACACGGATAGGCATATAAGCGTGTGCATCAAAGACGGACCGATGCAACTCAATGGAGAAATCTCAACGGATCAGAATAGTCGGTCCGAATCAAGCTGTTTTCAAATGAGATATAGCTTGCAAGAACATCGCACGGGGGCTGAAACTTCCTGATAGAGGGAACTATTATCCGCGCAGATTGGGATCGACTTCATTGATAGCATTCCTAATTTTTATAGCTCCACTGCTAAAGTGTCCGTCTACATGTCCTTCTTTGTTTCTTGTTTCCTCCGTTGGTAAATGTGCTTCGACTCATGCTTGGTGCAATGTTCCTGTCAAAAAGGACCACTGGACTGGTGCTTGCAAGGTCAAACAGGCAACATGTTTGACCCCAACTAGCCTTCCATAACTGAGTCACCTTGTAGAGCCATTCAAACCTTTTGGTGAGTAACAGGCAACTGTTCCAACGTTATTTACCAGAATGAACTGGTGAACCCAAGTTAAAAAATGACAATCGAAATCAATGAGTCCTTCTTGTCTTAATGAACACTCTAGCCAACTACTCTAACCAACTCCTTAGGGATTCACTTTCAGCCGTGACGTTATCTGAAACAGTCATTCTTGACACAGCCCAGTCTGAAATATATCTGTTAGGTAATTTCGCCATACTTTCTGGACAGACCTACTTTATGACTTCGAAGGTTTCTTCTAAGACCTATACACCAATGTAATCTGACTTTTCATATACTTTTCAACTTTGTCTGCCACAATTAATTGGCTGGCAATACTAAGCCAAAGTGCCCACAGTGTGAACAAAAACACTATCGAACCCTTAACCCTACGTTTACCTGTCGGGTCTTCGACCGAATAATTTACAAGATACTCTTGTTTCTTGTTACAGTCACGTACATCCACAACTTTCCTACTCTACGTAGTGTCGAATAACACAAATTGTTTTATGGTAGCCGAACGCTATCAACGACTGAGACACCGTAAATGTAATGGGCACTGACAACGTCAATACTTACTGTATTACTCAAGGGCGTGGATACTTATTTAACCAAAAGATTGCATCGCAATTACATCGCAGAATAATGTACAAAAAACCATGCCACATATAAAAGTTTCCGTATACTGACAAATCTCTTCCACCAGAACTTAATTTCATATATCATTCAAACTACTTCTGTGGCTGTAGGTTTGGCCATTGTTAGCCCGTTCAACAGCAATACATGTATGTCCTCTACGGATATTAAAGACCTAATGTGACATTAGATGCTTGCCTACGATGTAATTTTGTCAGCTCACAGGACAGATGAGTGCACGTCAGGAGTAAGTAGGATCTTGGCTTTGGTCCACCAAAGTATTATTTACAAAGCAAATATGTAAAGGGTTGACATTATTGATGTATACCGTTGTACCATTTGGTGGCTTCATCCCCTTAGATGTTATGTTATAGTAGGAAGTACCCAGACAAAAAAGCATTCTTCCAGGGGTTATTTTACCTCTCAACTTTTTCGGGAAAACAAAACACCGGGTGTAAAACGGAATTTCAGTAGGGAAGTTTTGTTGTTTCGGCTCTGGTTTTCTCTGAAAAGCTGAGAAGGATTGCAAAGCTCTTTTATCCCTTTTGATGGCTACTGTCAATGGGCAAATTAATTGGTATATGGAGAGGTTTGTGTTCCACGAGGCTTGTGAGATGTCCAACAAAGACGGAATATTGTACATGGCCTTTAGGTGTTAGACAAGGCTTTTGTTCTACTTCAGCCGAATACCCAGAAGGTTTGCGTTCTACAGAGCAGGTAGATTAATTAAAGAGCAATCATTGTATTGGAAAATTCACGTCACCAATTGAAATTTATAAGGTGCCAGTCACATGTAACGGACTGCGTGCCTGTCATGGACACTAATCAGTCTCACAACATTAAAAGTTTCATTCAGAATTTGTTCTTGGGACAGCTCGGTACAGCAAGAGTTTTGCGTCATTTCCTATTTTTGCGTAACACACTGAACATACTGGGGACGAAAACTGAGTTTTTCAACAAAAGAGGATGAAACTTGCTAGAATTTTTGGAAATTACGTTAAAATAGTAAGGTATTCCATACTGACGAAGTTCAATTCAAACATGAGTCGCTAGCGGGGCAGATCGACAGCAGTTGCACAGACAAACGGGTTTGGCGTATCTCACGCTAATTCCGTGATAGAATTACACAATAAGTGGACCGCACAAATGAAAGCGAATATCTTGTAAATTAAGTTGCATGTCAATGAAACTTCACATGCACAGAAACATATCCATTGATTTTTTGAGTACTTTCTTATAGGAACGTGTTAAAAAAAGTCGAAAAACGTCTTTAAGCTCACCGCCATCCTAAGTTGTACCTAATTTTAGACCATTTATGGATTAAAAGAAGAAGATTTGTCGCCTCAGGATCATGTTCATATTACAAATCAAACGAATCGTACTTTCTATCTGGAATTAACTGAAAGGCAGACGCAACGGAAAGCAATTTTTTGCATAGGAATAGTGAAGTCGAACTTTTTTGATGTTCGACTGTACCTGTCTGTTTCACCGACGGCTTTCTGTGATTCTTCAGATGCCTGACAACTGATATTTCTGAATAATGATCGTTGATGCCTAGAAACTTAGGTTCATCACGTATTCCGATCAATCTGCCCAAACCAGATTACTGTGCGCTTTGTCACCGTCTCGTGAATTTACCCCTCCAGATATGTGATTACAAGACCCAACACATCTGTTGTGCATCAAAGTTTATCCGTCTGCGATACCAGTTTTGAAACCAATATTTCTCTAAACGATGATATGAGCTAAGCTTAAATATACAAGTAACCTGCCCGTCCTCACAGTTGGACTGCTCCAATGGGGGTTGAACGTCCTAGTTAACTATCGGTGGATTTGAGCGGTGTTTCCAATTTTCCAGATTTTTCATTGTCCGTCAGAGCAGGTATTCGCTGAAACTTCAGAGGCTAACGACTAAACACCTAAGACGTACAACGTCAGTGCACTTGATGATCACCGGCTCATTTCTATGGCTCGAAGGGTAGAGTAAATCGAAATTCATTGTCGTGTAGGCAGGCGCCTGTGTTACTATTTAAGACATGTGCTTGCGGCAGTGTAACACTAACTGTTAAAGTGCATCTGGGTTGCTCCACGAGAACGCACACATCAACCTGGTGAAATATGGTCGATCGAAAGCTTTGATTCACGAATATTGTAGGCGTGACACCTACAGTGAGAGCCGTCCGTGAAATAGTGATTTGAAATTAACAGTCGAATCCTCGTAGAAGCTTGATATTGACATTCATTGATATTTCAATGGTTAGTGATCCATATAGGTTCTCCTGATTCGTCTGACTTATCTTGGTGTGTGGTATCTGCAAGGTTTCCACACACCTGTATTGACAAACTTATGGGTCAGGTGGTCTTGTAGGGTGGCAATATCCACCAAATCCTTTTTTATATGTGATCCTGACAGCATGTCAAGCGGGATCAATCTAGACATAAATTGCTGAACTAATCACTAGTTTCCTTGGAGATTTCACCCTGCTGATGGAGCTACTCCGTGTGGAAACGCTGAGAAGCACTGAACAGATGTCACCTTATTACGAGTCATCATCATTGCATTTCTTACGAATCTCCAAAGGGTATGAACCAGGGACCTGTCGGCTAGTGGTTGAAAACTGTAGCGTTCTAGTGCTAGCGGCTGATCATCATGGTCACTAACCTGCACTGATACACGGCTCATCCTTCATGCATGGGATTGACAGCACTTATTCACCTGTTGACTGTTTTATAGAGTGGTGGCTCCACAGACCGAACTTTCACACAACTAATGAGCTATTCTTCCCTTTTGAGCTGCTCATTATTTATTGGTAGCAAGAAGATATCTAAAAACAGCACTCACACCGATAGCTGCTAACCAGCTGGTTCTTTCTGAAGGTTTGGTGTCTGAACGACTGCCCGATAGCCGGCAATCTGACACCCTGGAGGTTCGTGAGATACATACGGCTAATTATTCCTTTAAAGTATAAAACAGTTACATAGCATCTTTCGGTCCTCAGGCCTTCATTGCTTTCGCAGTAGGACAAAATCTTGAATGGAGTTTCCAAATTTCACGCTACAAACTAAATAACCACCAGGGTACCCCTTAGGCTAAACAAGATGAAACACTTTAATATGGGTACTATCGAGGATTAATACTAAAAGGTTATACCCATTTGAGACATTGTAGACGAGGATCTCTCTAACGGTATTATTGTTCATAGTGAAGTTGGCGTTATAGTTTACTGGCAGTTTTCTTTATTTTGGGAATCATATTACTTATGAAATACAACTGTCATGTGACCAGTAGGGCGTGAGCGCAGACGAGTCTAACAGACTTCACTACGGTGGACCTCGAAACAAAGTAACATAAGTTAGGATCCATTGGTTTCCGAAAATTCATTTCCAAAATAGGGTCCATTATATTAGAGAGAAGGCATACTCTTGACCCAACGGGGTTATATTCTCCAGCTATTTCACCATCAGTTGGTTATAAAATGTAGCTTTATTAGGAAGTGAACGATTTGGAATCCTTTAGGAACTCGAAAGGACACGAATTAATATCGTCTGATGGCCGACGTCGATCAGTACATCCTGTCAACAACAAAATAAACAAAGACTGCAAGCAAACTCAGATCCAAATTTCCCAGAATAAGTAGGGGAATAGAATAAGATAAATCCGGTGTTTCTTTTAGGTTCTAATCGTGCTTTTCTGTTTAAGGTAGGCTAAAAATGTTAGTACTCTTCTGAATGTGAGCTTTTCTTGCCACGGACTGACATGTAACTAGCCAAAAGCGCAATAAATGAGCACCTACCAATGTTTGAAACAATTAATGGGAAAAAGTTATGAAATGAGACAATCTGACAACAAAAACAACCACCACGCTGTAACTTCGATGCCAAAATTGTCGTTCAGTCTACCAAGTGTAGTATTTTCACAGCCGCAGCTTTTCACTATTAAACAAACTTTTAAGGGACGAGTTTTCCATACGAACCAAAGCGAATTGTAAAGCAAACAACATAATTTTCTGTACCACGTAACGCTCAGGGTGCACTTTACTAAATGAGTTGAAGGTCTGTGATGAGACCAAGATCTCATCAAAGTAAAATGCAACTAGAAAATGGGACTAATTTGAGCCCCCTAGATGCCTTCAGAGTTAGACTGATGAAATTTCCGATGCCATTAAGCGATTTCAATAGTTTCACTCGTTATATTTTGAAACTTCCCGTTTCAGCAGCCATGGATGTCATCTCGTATCGCAGTTTTTTGACCATCTTGAGTTTTGAGAAAAAAGCACCTATCAAACACTGACGGGTTGGGTGTAACAGAAACACATTCTTCACGCAAACTTTAGCCCTAAGATATCTTTATGCAGTTCAATCAAGAAAAAAGCCGGAAGACGTCTGTGACAAAATTATGTCAGGATACTTCGTCTGGAAGGCATTTTGGCTCCCTATTCTTGGTGGTTCTCTGGTTGATTCATGAGAAACCTGTACGGAAACTAGCAGTTAGGTTTTCACCAGTAACCATCTGTGGTTAGGTGTTTGGGAGCTTACATAGCATCACTGCGACTATCTTTCTGGACAATGGCCTTTTAAAAGTTCTGAAAGTCAAAGATTATCGGATGGGTATATACGTTCTGCATCCTAACCTACGAGCAACTTTTGGTTTTGGAACATCTCCAGAGAACTTGCGCTGCAAAACCTAGCTGGCCATATTGTTTTGTCTAGGAGTGTGTTCAGCTAAATCAGACGTTTACTTGTACATGGGACTGGATAAGTCCGTAAAATTGCGTTTGGCCGTTCAGATTCGCTACTTTGGCTGCGTTTGGCGGACAAGTGGAGCAGGCATAAACACTCTCGTCTCATATCGGGTATCCGGGATACGAGTCCAGGTCCGGCCATAACTATATTTTGGTAATGAATCCTCATCAGGTCAGAACGTCAGGTCAGTGCTTTGCACCGTTGTGTCCATTAACCCGAAAAACTCGCTGCAATATGGAGACGCCCGTTTAAAAGGAAGCAGTTACACACCCTAAGTAAAAGTCCGTCACGGGGCAAGCATTTGACGTAAAAGACATGCCTAGTACATTAAATTCCTGCATGTTTTGAATTCCAATGAATGGCTCCATAATACTAATAAAGCTGTTAATTCGCGTTTTACAAAGAAACACGATAACTGAGTAAACTATTCATCAGTAGACGTTTGGAGGCGACTTCTTCTGGTCTTTCAGGAATACAGGATTCATGACACTTCTGACGTGTGAAGTGACTAAGTGGTAAAAGACGAAGAGACTCAGACTACAAATCAAGGAAAATGTCCAGGTATCAATGCATTTCGGTGTGGCTCTAACATAAATCCAACCGGTCAATATAATACTCGACAAGAAAATGCGGATTTTGACTGAATCTCCCATTATCCGAATAAAATTCACCACCGACAGAGCGTGTGCGCTTGTGACAAACTCCTAGCTGAACTGTAAAGCAGAGCTTTCTATCTCAAAAATATTCGAATTCCCAATAAGATGATTGTTCACTTTAGGTGTCTCCGGCAGTAGAGTAAGCCAGATTCACCTGGTTGCAAAGCGCGATGAGCTTCAGTCAGTGGAATTTGACAACGACGATACTATAAATAACGTAACAATTAAGGCATGTGTTATCCGAAAGAATTCTACTATTTTGTTCATAGTGAACTGTCTCAATGCATAAAAATAGATTTTAGTTAAGACTAGTCTATGACTAGTACTATGACTAGTACTATGACTATTTTTCAGTCACTTTCATGGTAGTCACGGCAAAATGATCTCCAGTATTCCATGGTAGTCACATAATCTAGACAGCATTCCCAGGAACCTAAATGTTTGCAGAATTTCCCCCGTGTCTGGCCGAAGTTAGTACTTTCCTAGTGCATTAAGGATAACTCTTTGGCCCATTCGCTTATGCGTTTTTCCAGAATCGCCTGGAAAAGACCCATTTGTTTGTAATGGCTGTTGAATTATTGACGGTGTCTAGCGGGAGGGGGGCGGAAGGTTAGAGAGAGATTTCTGAGAGAGTTCTGAAGCCAACCGATGCAGTGAAGCATCGGTGTTGAACACTGATATCATCTGTCAATGATGATGATGATGCTATTATCATGATATATATACGGTTGAACGATAATGCAATGAGAAGGTGAGCTAGATAATGCTAGGCAGATAGATTCGCTCATGTGGAAAGTAAGTTCGGAGGGGTGAAAATTTAGGAATTCAAGATTTTTCTTGTGTTCCATTTAAGATGAGCCACAACACCTGAAACATCGCTTCGTATATTAGCACAGAAATAACTAGGTGACGCCAAATCCAAATATACTGCTTTGAATAACAATCTCTCGGGGTTGTCTACAGCATCGTAGTTGAAACTATGACAAATGTCGACAGAAAAACTGTGTTACGTCAGCACGCTAATCAGTATGATCTTTGCTAAGAAGCATAGTCTATTTCAAGCACCCAGTCGCTATATTTTTAGCCACTTAGATAATTGCGATTCCCCTAAACTCCTTTGCTTTCCGATCAAAGATGTGCCGATGGGCCACATCAAATAAAAAAGCTCTCAAATCTAGGCGGAATTTATTCTGGCATGACTCACAACGGTTTGATAGCTGGAACTGGAGTAGAATGTAGCACCACATGTCATTTACCTGAAAAACAGTTCCTCTGAGTAAGATGCTTAGTATTGCATTGATAAATTACTTCTAAAACTGATGTTCACGTCTAGGCAGTACTATGATAAATAGAAGGAGTGGACTGTTTCCTAGGTATATTTTCGATGTCTCGTAATGGTTCACATTGTTTGATCAGAACACTTGTGTCTGTGGACTGGAACGGAAAGCATAGGAATATATTGAACCAATGTTTTACCGATCCATTAGTGAGGCTACCTTTCCATCATACCAGGAGGCAAACATGTAAGCCTTTCAACTGGCAACACAGTTAGCAAATTCCTAGGTAAAAGACTTGATCTTATCACAACTAATGTTTTTTTTTAACAAAGTCCGTGAAATCTCAGTTTCTGGCTACTGGGCATACTATCTTGTGGCATAGGGAGAGGTAAAGTAACCGAATAGTGGTCACCTCATCCGTTTCCAAAGTTTCTTGAAGTAAGTCTTGGGACGAATCGGTGGCACTCGATAATTTTCTTTGAAGAGTTCTGCCGGGTTGGTATTTTGTTTGGTGTTGAATAGAGAGCGATTATCCTACCGTTTGCATGCATGGCCATTCAGCCCTCAAACAGCTAGGGTTGTCTCACGAAGTCTCTCAGGTAGGCATGCAACGCGCACAGTGTGCTGAACAGTGGCAAACAATTGAGCAGATAAATTAGGCACTATCTATTTTAAAGGCTAACTTTAAGACATGGACCATCAGTAATTATACCTCTGATTTTGCTAATGTCAAGAGAGTTTCGTGGCGCACGGATCGCAGTCCCAAACAAACTGACTGGATAATTTGTTGACAATATGTGGAGAAAAATAAGAAAACGCCATTGAGATTTCGTCTTTCAGTGAAGCCAAAGTGTCCTTAAGCCCGAGAAGCAGTGTAAAGCTGTTTCATCCTTATTGAAATTTATCAGCAGTGCACACCTCACGAAACACAAGAAAGTTACGATCCCATGACCTCAGTTCTAGTAGATTGATTACTTGCCAGTTCAACCGGAAGCGCTCGATTAGCGGTGTGATTAGACAGTGCCAGTTGAAAAGCTTTCAGTACCTCAGTCATCTTCCATGCCTCGTATATGCTGGATGGAAACCAAGTTTCTGAAGAAGACTGTGATCTGATATAGACTTGGAAAGTTGCATATTAGGAATGACCTTTTAGTTTACTAGAATTCACATGCAGCGCAAATTCGCGTGGGCAAACAATCACTTTTGACGAAACCATCAGTGGAAGCTGGTGGTGAGAAAACAGGCGCTAGTAACGGCCCAGGTGGCTTAGTAAGCCATTGTCATGACATGAGAAGGCAGGGAAATTTAAAGCAACCTGTGGCACAGGAAAGTATAGGTCCTGGTTACGGACATTTTTTCTAGGGACTTCAAATTTCACCGGAATATACCAAACGGAGGGACCACAAGAAATTTCAACCTCGCAATAAATAAATATCTTTCTTGATTTTTCGAAAGGCTTTTTGGTGCAATGATGTTTTAACAACACAATGCATTTGTTCTTACTGCCCACGTAGAGTGGGGGCGAGCCGAAATGTTTGACGCTACTTTTAGCTTCATTTGTCAACGCATATGCGCGTTCTTGGTATTGAATGATGAGCTAGTCAACTTAACTCACCATGTGCGTGAGTAAATACATGTATTGTATGTTTGTATTGTAAGCACGCAACATGCCTTTTAGCGTGCACAAAACACTGCTTTATTTTTTAGTATTTTGTGAAAATTTTAAAGAAATGATGCCTCCAATTACTTGGAGGTCTAGCACTTGTGTGGCTGGTAATTCAGTCGTACTGATTTGCGTCATTGGGTACACTCATCAAGAAAAAAACCAGTTTCACTGTCCACTCAGCGTCCAATAAGTTTAACGATAATGGAGACTAAAAATGTCTATGTTTCATGGGAAATGGAAGTGGTCAGTTGTGATGTCATATGAGTGCTCGTTGAAATACTCCGAAAAGCTGTGTTTTCTTCACCCTGTTCTTGTACTACGGATACGGACTGCCTACCGTGCTGTACTGCGCTTTTTCTGAAAGGGCTGTTTATGTCGATTCGTTACGACTGTCACCACAATTGACTAGACTATGGTTTCCTGTGAGCCCCCATGCCATATGGCGTAGAGTATGGTTACCGAATGTTAGCGAAAGTAGTGTTTTTCCATTGAATTAATTGCGTTCGTCTAATTGGTTTGCCTGTGCTAAAGCAGATAAATCTCCCAATGTGTCTTTCCTAGTGATATTTGTGTTTTTTTGTCGAAACGTGACACCGTAACGTAACACGGCTGATATTGTATGCCCTCAGTGCTTTTGGAGGTCACTACTTGTCTATCAAAATCACTGTCTACATCTAGCAAGTTTTAGTTCTCCAGTTCAGGTCTTAGTGTCAGTAAGTCGAAGCTGCATAGAACAACTCTGAGCCTCTCTCATCTTCACTAAAGTTCCTCCAATACTGATGCAATCATGTAATTCCGGTGGAAAAACCGTTATTTGGTAACTTGTTGAATTCAGCATGTGCTGCTTATCAGAGACTGCTGTTTAAGGGACAGGTCATACGGGGTTCTCTGATAACTTAATTTGCCTTCAACCTGCAGCACAGTGTTATGCACCGATTGTTAAAACAGGTGCAGGTCCTATAAGAAGCATCAAACCTGGTGGAGAAATATCAACGTACGGTAGAATATGGTCAAAATCATCATAGAAGTGTTGGAATCCAAAGTCTTTATTGGTCACTTTCACATATGTTTCCAATCAGTCTGACAGTGTTTTAGAGAACGCTGCATAGCGTCAATGGGACGGTAGAATTTGGAGTCTAATATTCTCATTTGGTTACAGGATTCCAGAAAAATTCAGCTAGTTAAGACTGTTGACTCAAATTGAAAGAGAAGCACAGTGGCCGATCTCTTCTGATTGAACACTGTTGGCAGTCCACTTTCTGCAGGCACAAACTCTCGGTATCGTTCAGAATTCTTACAGCCTGTTTTTTTTCTTATCATTTCAGAGCTGATCAGAAGAGCTTGGCCTGTACAAGCTACGAATTCTACCATGTTCGTTTGTACAAACGGCTGATCGGAATATGTGTACACAAAAGTGAGCGTGGGCTTTTAGATAGATGATCGAACCTACTTCAATCTGTAGGAAAGCCGTTCACAGTTGAATACATTGCACTGTGAAATTCAACTCCTTATTGTGCTCCTTACCAGCAGAATCATTTATTGTAACCAACCATAGATTATGCAATGATCACCGCCCATAAGCCTCAGTAATGCCTAGACTTCCAATCACAGTTTCACAATTTCGTGTTTTCCCATTTGATCAGGGTTGTTGGCCTCAATATAAACCGATAGGGAATACGCTTCAGATCTGACCAGTGGGTTTCCAGTTTTGCTTTAAACAAACTACTTGTTTCGGTACAAGGAAAATCAAAGAAGGAATAGGCAGGAGAAGCTGCTCACGAAGAACTTCGGACACCCTGATGATGAAGGTCTCCAATCTGATCGTTTGTACATGGCAGAACAATTTTGTTGAATTGATTCCTCGGACATTTGAAAACTTTGCGGCGCATGCACGTTTGCTCACTTTCTTCCAAACACTCACCACACTAATGTTTAAAGAGGCAAACGGGCAACGCAAATGTTCACCCGACGATAATTTCATCCCGATGACGATGTATTAATGCCAAACAGCATAGATTTTAACACTTGAATGTTCTGTAAGACATTTGTGGAGACCTTCGAACAAAGAACAGGGATGAGTGTGTTGACAAGACGAGAAGGGTGAACACGTCAATTAATTTGGAACGAATACGCAGTGTTTTTTGTAGCTGCATCTGTTGTAGGGCCTTAAATGACAGAGGGAAGTTTGAACATGTTGGTTGTTATGTAAAATTTGCCCCTGATTAAGGTTAGACGGGGAAGCAAGCCCCATGCGAAAAGCAATCTTTCTCAAAGAACCATTGTTGCCCACTGCGTAATCGTAGGCTTAGGTTCGATCTGCTTTAAGCACGCACAAAATGACCTTGAAATTGAAGTACCAAGATTGGTTTCCAATAAGCACCAAATAGCATCTACTGCAATTACTTGAGCTCAATTAAGCCACTACAACATAATATCAGGCAGAATTATGAGTCCAATTTTCCATCATTATGCTCACACATGAGCGTTCAGCATGGCTATTAAGTAAGCCTTTAGAGATCGCACGTTTTTTTAGTGTCTTCCAAGCTCAGTGGAATATTTGTGTGTGGATTAGCTCCCAAGCACAGTGACTAAAACATTCCCAGTTGAGAGCCCTCAGTTTGACTCGCGGAGGATTATCCAAGACGCCAATACTTAGCTATCTATGGAACTGATTTGAATGTGAAATTTTGCCTCACACTAGATTGCCATTTGAAGGTGGTCGTTTGCGAGTCATTTTCTTGGGTTACCTCGGTAATTCAAGTACTAACTCCATGACTTTTCAGAGTGGAAAGTTTTACCAAAAAAGCAAACAAAAGGTTGGCGAATGTCCCAGTTTCTCGATTTGAATTTGTCAGCAAACAGATCCTTGTGCAAAGAAGCTTTCGCACAGTATTATCCAACAAACCATGGAGTATATTATTCGGTATCTGATCCACTCAGCGTCATATGCAGCAAGAATAAACCTTTTTTTTAAAACTCGATGTCCGAAACCGTCCACATTTACACCTAATCAAACACATAGAGCATGGAAAGTAAAAGCTTTACTTTCAGGGATGAAGTTCAGAATGCCATTGTGGGCCAGATGTAGGTTCAGTTTCAAAACTTTAACGGTCCAGATGAACAACTCGTTTCCTCGTTGCACGAGAAATCGTACCACTTGTGATCGTGTCGTATACAATCACACCACACACTCCGTTTAAAGCACCTGGGGCAACAACTACAAGCTGACCAGTGCTAAAACTTCCCAAGACAGGTAAACCATTAAAATCGACCCCCTGTATCCAGAATTTACTGTTCAGCTAACTAGCCGACTAGATGGAAACTAGTCTCAACCGTGTCAGAAATATCGCCACCAACCTTTGTTCGAATCACTGTACCAACATGGCATGAAATTTCAAATAGGCTTCATTGTCTGCGAGACAATATTTATCACCGGTTTAGATCCCTTGGTTGCTAATCTCTGTTTCCAATGAATGTCCGTAAAACTTTGTGAAACTATTCCACTCTATAATATTTCTGTCTTTACTTATCCAGAGGTGCTAATGGAGCACGACTGTATCCTGTTCAAATGCGAGCTGATCACATTTTCATCAGTTACTCTTAACCGAACAAAACTAGTGAGTTCTACATTTTTTTTATATCCAGCGGGAATGGAACAACCATACTGTGCATCTGGACTATTAAACATAGACTGAATTTAGTCAAATGATAAAATTCACTCCGTGCGACCAAGAAACACCTACCCTCTTGAACAGGAAAAGTCGATTCTGATCTAAAATTTCGCCTAGAGCAGTTAGATGAGTGGCGATGGATAGTCGCATTAGCTCTTTTTAGATGCTATGGTTCTTGGGCTGACTAACTAACATGTTATTCACTTGCCTGGTACCTTTTACAATGGGTACGGTTGATGAAATTTGTGTCCGTTTTTACTCAGTTTATTTAAATGTCTTATACGAAACAATGTGTCGTTCAGCAATATCTTGTTACTATATTTAACTGCATATAAAGAATACGATAATTAATAAATATGGATGAGGACGCCGCAAACCCCACAAATTTTGCCTACAGATCTCGTCAGTTGTATGATGAACGAATTTAACTGTTTCACCTCAATGGCGTGTGCAGTGTTCTGATAGACAGTCGAAACGCTTGGTTTTGAATAAGATGTTTAAAATAGCTGTTGACTGTGAGTACTTACAAAAGGGCAAGTGGCTGAACACCGTGTCACCGAGGTTCACACAAGGAGCTTGTGTAAAGCTGGTTGAATTAACCATTGGACGGACACAACTCATGTTGTCGGCTGTAATCAGAATGCAAAACTAGGAGCCTATAGTCCAAATGACACAGAAATTCCTCAACAGTTTTTGTGGGACCTCGCCACATTGTTGGGACTTGTGTGATTGACAGTATTTACGAAAATCCTGCTCAGGAAATAAAATGTCACAGATTCACTTTAAGTATGATCCCTTACTGAAGGTCTGACATCGGTTAAACGTGTCCGATATGTGAATTAAGGCACACCATTCATCTGTTTTAATGGCTTAAGCATGTTAAAACAATTAAGCCTTCTAGTTTGCGGACTCCAAACAGTTTCACACAACGTACTTATTTTCAATTAGGCCGGAGGGAACGGTTTATTTACTTCCATTTCCGCTAGTCGTTCGTCCCCAGTATGAAGATTAAATAAACAAAATTGACGTCTTCTCGGTGGTGGTATCTTCAGAGAAGCTGTTTTCCCTTCAAAGGTGACCAAAAGGTGGCCTCACTTGAAACTTGTTCTCTAAAAGACTGACTCCAAATCAGGTCTCTCTGATAGAACTGTTCTTTTCATTCTTACGTCCACTATTCGACCAAAAATACAGCTACTAATCAGAATCACATGCTACTTGCGTTGGCGTTAATGTGATCCACAATCTAATCGATTTATGTTTTTTTTCTTTTATAAAAATTCACAGTGCCTGTTCATCAGCAAATGGAGTTCTGAGCCGCCCACAACAATTTGTTTTACGTGAGCTTGCACTCAGTATCTAATTCGGCAAACACTACAAGTGTGGGTCGGTTACTCATACGGCTCCACACTTCAAAGGTCACATGTTCTAAATCAATTCCTTTCACAAGCAGACACGCCGCAGTGCTCAAAATAGATAGGAATGCAGTACGGTCATCTGCAACACATTCCGCTTTATTAGAGTCTGTAGAAGAAGCACCCGGCGTATCAGTGCCATCAAGAAGTAATCCGCACGGCAGCATTCGTGATCTCTCGCATTCCCACTGTCTGATTGGATAGGCTGACAAGGACAGATGCATGAGTGTCACCTGTTCCATCGGCGCGTAATATTAAAATGACAGATACTGTGCCGAAGTTATTTTTAAAGAATAAAGAGAATCAGAATAGAAGAATTTGCTGTTACTTTCATCCGATAGACGACAAACTCGAGGATTTGATTCGGATGTTCGTGCGCCTTGCGCTCTACACGATTGCGGTTCTAATCGTTCTGACTTACCTGAATCCTTTGGTTGGGGGTAACAAATTTGACCGCGGTGAGGTACAGGAAAAGGCCCTCGGGGCCAAAACTCTCTGTTCAACTTTCAGTGAACCACTACAGTCGATAGTTGAGACCAGCAGTATTATTTTGGCTGGCAGGTTTCGACAAAGATTCGGTAGAACACGCCTGCAAGTTCGTGATGGATATTCTACTGCAGCTGACCAGAAATTCAATGCTACTATTTTGGTCACCGCCGTGTACAAAAATGATACATTTGTGGAGGATTTAATCACGATTGGAACGTTTTTTATTCCCACCGGCAAGCCTGTTAATCAACCTGGTTGTTTGGATGCATTTTATAAAAATTCCAAGTACATGTTCTTCCTGAAAAAAGTTGGGACACCGGCCGGTTACTATGCAATGACACATAATCCTCAAGCATTCACTGAGAAGCTTGCCTACTCGATCTACGCAAGACGATGCTCCAGTTGTTGTGAGTTCATTTACAGCGCATCCATTTTTGTCAACGGTGTTTAAGTGATGCAGCTCTTTGACCTATAGGAATCCTACAGGAACTGGGGTCACTCTCGCTTTATCAATTAATACATGATAATAGTAGGTTTGTTTGTTTTCCATATCATCCGTAAAGAGCACTTGGTTTTACCAGACTAGAGTAACACATAAATAAATGTGGAATTTTTCCTCAGAAATGTTATTTTGTATAACACATTCTTCCTATGTTTGATAAAACAGAATTTCATGTTTACACTTGGATACGCGAAACCCCATTAGGACAACATCGTTTTTTGCTTTCTCTGGTTACCTGTAGCGAAAGAGCTTCGGAGTTTCCGCACTTGGCCAGTGAATATATTGTTCGTCCAGATTTGATGTCTGCAGAACTGCTTAAGTCTTTTTACTTGGTAAACTGGCCTGAAGAGTCTCTGAGTTTAGTTTGAAATGAATGTGAAGACAATATGACCTCATTATATAAATCAATTCGTTAGCAGTCGTGTGGAAATCCCGAAGAATTTTCGCTTGCATCCACAATAGTGCCATCTAGTTCATCTCCACCTAACCAGTTTGTATAATTTACTCCCGCATTCATCCGAAAGGTGCTATATCCAACCTGTGTGAGATTCAGATATCCCAGAAGAGTTCCTGAAATCTTAGTAAGAAGGTCGTACAGGGGAAGGTATTTCTTTGATTTCTACAGAGGAAAGTCGTGAGAGGTGAGTTTTGAGTGTCCTCCTTAAGTTATATATATCAAGCCTAACCAGGATGATGAAATAGTTCTGTTGCCAGTGCGTGAAAAATGCATCTTCAGAAATTACAGCTTATCTGAGCTGTTTCAGTGATTCAGACCTAGCTTATGTCTCCTGATTTAAAATCAAAGCTTCTGTGCATCAACTCGATGAGCGTCGGTATCCCACGCCAGACTCGTTTTTATCAATGTTTGCCTCACACGGACCATAACACTGTTTCGCACGGTCTGCATGTTCGTCTTGAGATCGTCAAACAAGCTGACTCGAGTCGTGTTAGCAACTAGTGGAGCCAGCGTTGGGATATGGGCGCACCCTCGACCAGCAGGTCACATGACACAGCTGTCTAATCTTAGGTGAGAAAAAAGCATTGTGCATGGGAGAGCTTCAGGTAAGTGCAATGTACTTGTCTAACCGTCCGGTTAAAGTTCAAACACATGGTTCAATGACTTTAGAGAGTGACGAATAGTCAGGACAGTAGTCGGACTTTCCAGGAGTAGCCATACTGCTCAATTCAATAGTCAGCTGGAAAACGCGCACCTTTCACAGCGTGGATCTTGTCAGGCCTGAGAAATATATTCAGATTGGCCACTTGTTGGATGCACTGTGTATAAACAAAGAACACCTACTACCTGTAGGTAGTAAGATCAGGATTTTCTATAGCGTGAGCTTGGTGAATA
>NW_008751726.1:33491-35533 GCF_000715545.1 Opisthorchis viverrini
ATATATATATGGCTTTCGCAGTGTACGATTTCTAATACTACATAAGGGGGCAGACTTTAAAGTGAGTGTGCATTTAGCTAAACGGCGAAAATCTGCTTCCATTGAAGTTGTTTTGTTTCAAAAAACGTTTGTGATCAATAGAACCATCTGAAGACTGAAACAAAAGAATGTTGCTCTAAAAAGTTTGCAAATCACTGAATCGTTTCAAGCCGGTCATTCGCTAGGTGTCATCAATCAGTTAATGTATGTGTTTATGAATGACTACGAACGACTTAAGCTCAAATGCACGTTCTACTTTTATTGTGAAACAATAGCAACACGCGTATAATGGTGAATTAAGCTGTTGCCAGTCTTTCCGGAATTTCTGAAAGTCTAAGCGGAAGATTTTTGTCGGTCTAATCTGTGCTTGTCTAACCAATCAACACTAGCTGAACACAGCAAACGAAAAATCGATAATCATCGGCAATTTCTGCTCTGTTCGAGCAAGCCATATGCTTCCTGTTCCCAAGCAGATATAAAGTCCCCAGTCAGCTGCACAAGTACAACACACAACAACGCCTTGAGCGGAATTACTTTTTATGAATGTAGGATGTTAGCTTGTAGCCAAATATGAGATCCACTTCACCTCAGATGTCTTTCACTGGTTCAGCTGAAATCTTGTTTATCATAAACGATAGATTCAGTTGGCCTTACGTTAACACCCAGGTAGTATTGTGTCAAAAGCAGTGTTACGGGATGGGGCAACTGTGGGCAGAATGGTTGGTGATGCGGGGAGAATGCGGATGATTGTGACAGCAAAGATTAATGCGTGGAGTTACCATGTTTACAGAAGTGTGCTTATTATTCTTTAATTCCACAGACGCTACTAGCCTCTACGGCTATGCTTTCCGTACTTCACCTATCATTCTTAAAGAAGCTCGATCCGATTGATCTTCCGAACTTTACAGTATTGGGTGCAACCAGTGGGAACCCTTGTGGGATAATATCCTCTATAAGATAATACTTTCTCATATGTAACGTCATCAACCATTTTCCCTCCCAAACGCAACCATAGAAACAATACGTAAATAGTCAGTGACCATCTCAGCTTCGCTAGTTAGCAAAAGCATTTCATCACACGGCCATTGACCTTCATGGGTTTGCCCAAAGAGAAGTAGTCGTTTTACTTTCAGTGGAACTTGTCGCAAAGATTTCTAAGCATGTAAGCCCGAGGGGAATCTCTGAACGGGGTAACATTCCACTCTAACGCTTACCAAAAACCTTTGGAATGACAGAAATCTCCGTGTACTTATTGATAGATATAGATCTGATATGAGTAAATGCCTTGTGCTACAACCGCTAATACTACATTTTCTGCTACATTGACGGAGAGTTATCGACAATACCCGTTTTGGATTGGCCGGCGAGGTGGATCGAACCACACACATGGGAACAAATACTAGAACATTCAAATAGTGTAATAGGGATAAATGAACTCTAGACGGAATGTGAGATGGGATGGCTTCTTCAAAAATCTATTTTTGTACAAACAAGCAAAGGCTGAATACGGGCTAGTGGATGTGAAGCAGAGTATTAAAGCCGCTATCAGAAAATTTGGTTACGCTGTTCACTGCCGTCTCACTGGTCACGAACTCCAAGAGTTCGACGGCGGACGAAGCTGTGGTAACAATAATCACTATACAAAAATTGCGCTGTCCCTACAGCTGGGAAAAAAGACAATTATAAATGCACGATACATCTGAATGATTTCTCAAAAGGCTAAACTACACTTCTGTACTGAAAATGAGTGATTTTTGCACCATGTTTAGTTAAAAGAAATAATCAACTAAGCCTCAAGTCACCAAAAAACTAGAGATTACTGTGTTGTGGCGGTTTGTGTAACTCGGTTACCCATTTGGGTGTCCGCGCGACACCCATCGTCTCTCAACTATTATCATTTATTTTTGAAGAGCATGGTCACAAACATAAAAAGTGAGTGCAAGCGATGAATGCGAAAGAGTAACAGGAGAATATGGGAGAAAAGAGAGAAACGTCTCATTCGA
>NW_008751726.1:38295-63402 GCF_000715545.1 Opisthorchis viverrini
CGATAAGAAATGATCATCGGTTGGTGAACCAAAAAGTCGATATCACAGCCGATGGCATTTAGGCTGAGATTATGGCGAGGTTAGAGGTCTGGCGAACCAAGTCCCCTGGTCTTCCAGACTAGGAGTAGGAATATATGTGGTGGCTTGTTCCGTGAAAATGGTAATGTACTTGGATTTCTCGCCAAACTCCGTTGACTTGTCGTCAGGCTTTTTAGCTAAAGGCTTTGACTAATGACCCCAATCGTCCTCCTGTCTAGGTATGGGCGCCCTGACGGTATTCCAGCTCACGTACAGCCATGAGTTGCACATATACAAATAAACTCATATCACTTCGGCCGTCGCGTGGTGCCACCAGCCGAGTCGCCTTACTGTCTTCGTACAGCGGGGCGCATAAAAGAAAATAGCCTGCTGCTGATGCCTCTCTTCCTTCTCTTCCACACATTTATTTTCCATCCACTCTCGACCCCGTTAATAAATATCTCCTTGCAGGCCTAGCAATTAGGACTGATTACTGTGTTCGTTTTGCATCGGTTTTGCAAGCAAAGTTAGCGCGTCATCCGGATTTGACGTCTTTAGGCATCTTGAAATCAGTCTTCAAGCCTTAAAGGCCAGCCTAGCTGGCCGCCTTCAATGTCCGCACTCTGAAGCAAGCAGGTAAACAAGCTGATCTTGCTGTCACACTGAAATCGGTGGACATTGATATATGATCCAAGTACAGCGGTTGAGCTAATCCTCCTTGCTCTCTAATCGCTTTCGACTGAGCACCTCTGGCTATCCAGAGGATGCTGCGACACAATGTGCAGGTACCGTCCCAAGTCACCAGGCTAAAGAATCCTTGCTTGACTGAACACCTGTTGACAGGCTACTCGGCGCGTTTCGTTTGGTAAAGTCTGTAAAGAAGTCTTAGGAGAGGAAGATGATCAATATCTTTTTGTCTTGTCTGCTTATGCCCTAACTGACGGTAGCTCTGATACCATCGAAGGAGGTTTTATGACGCCCTGGCCGCCCTGTTTCTGTGAGCTAAGAGCCCAGATTTCGTTGTGGTAGCTGGAGATCTGAATGCACAAGTCGGCAGACTTCGGGCATCTGAGGTTCAGTTAGGAGGTCGACACGAATTGAACTTGGTACGTAAGAACAATGGTGAACTATTGCTTTTTATCACAGGGTGTTTTTGTGTAGTACTCAGCTTCCGAAGCAGCTAACAATTCGTCTTGCTACATGGTGTCCTAAAACGGTGTGCCGGCCATAAACTCAAACCTATCGATGGCATTGCAAAAACCTCGGAGAAATGTCCCACGCGGTCGTGAACGTAAATTGACGCGACGAATTATCAGACGTCTAGTGAAATTGAGCACGCGAGCTGACCGTGAAATTTCATGGACACAAAAAGCTAGGGAAATGAAAGACGCCCAGGAAGCCCGTAATGACCGAAGATTATTTCAGTTGGTCAGTTGATCCCTGAATCTCAAAGGACGTTCTATCAGGCTAAAGTAGTAGCAGGATAGAGGGACATCTGTGTTGAACGTTGGTGTTAATTTCAACGACTGAATTGGTGCTTTGAAATAGATATTGTTTTTATTAGTTAAAGTACTTGTGGGTTGAGTTAAATTATTCGGAAGTGCAACAAAATTATGAAAGTTTTGATGAACTTGGCAAATTGTGAAACATTAACCGGAGGTGTAACTGTGAGTTTAAAAGACCACGGCAAGGACGCTGGAATTTATCAGGATCCGACGGTCTGGAAAAGTTAGTAACCCTCCGAGCTATGGTGAGGCACAACAGTCTAAAATTTGGATACTTTCTGTCACCAAGTTGCATCTGAGGTTAGGAGGTCGACACGAATTGAACTTGGTACGTAAGAACAATGGTGAACTATTGCTTTTTATCACAGGGTGTTTTTGTGTAGTACTCAGCTTCCGAAGCAGCTAAAAATTCGTCTTGCTACATGGTGTCCTAAAACGGTGTGCCGGCCATAAACTCAAACCTATCGATGGCATTGCAAAAACCTCGGAGAAATGTCCCACGCGGTCGTGAACGTAAATTGACGCGACGAATTATCAGACGTCTAGTGAAATTGAGCACGCGAGCTGACCGTGAAATTTCATGGACACAAAAAGCTAGGGAAATGAAAGACGCCCAGGAAGCCCGTAATGACCGAAGATTATTTCAGTTGGTCAGTTGATCCCTGAATCTCAAAGGACGTTCTATCAGGCTAAAGTAGTAGCAGGATAGAGGGACATCTGTGTTGAACGTTGGTGTTAATTTCAACGACTGAATTGGTGCTTTGAAATAGATATTGTTTTTATTAGTTAAAGTACTTGTGGGTTGAGTTAAATTATTCGGAAGTGCAACAAAATTATGAAAGTTTTGATGAACTTGGCAAATTGTGAAACATTAACCGGAGGTGTAACTGTGAGTTTAAAAGACCACGGCAAGGACGCTGGAATTTATCAGGATCCGACGGTCTGGAAAAGTTAGTAACCCTCCGAGCTATGGTGAGGCACAACAGTCTAAAATTTGGATACTTTCTGTCACCAAGTTTACTACAGTATATAGGTCTGATAGACACAGTCTCCTGGACACCAAGCTGGACACTGGAATACAAACATTAACTAATTTTTTCCAACCCGGTAATCTTAAACGAAGTCATCGCTCTTGCAGTAAAATTTTGGAGCCAGAAGCTATTGCCTGAAGACCATAATCACCTCCTTGTATGGATCCCAGCACCTTAACAGTTTCCCAGTCCAAACGAAACAGTGAAATACGCGAACAATCTTCATGATACGTCGGCCGTCGCGCGGTGACATCAACCGAGTCGCGAAATTTGGTTACATACTGCAAGACGGATCAACTAAAACGCAGTAGTTCTGAAGTCTCCCATCTTTCTTTATCGTTACCACTTGGCTGTTTTCATGCTGCACTAAATACTCGTTCTTCCATAAACTGTAACTAGGGCAACATCTGTCATACGCCCAAGAAGTTAACCTGTTGCAAATCAACGTCTCATCGTGCTATCGAGAGTTGGTTTTTCCATCTTTACCACAGTCTTCTGCTTGTGAATACTTAAAATATGGTCCAACAGACTGCCCTTGTGCGTTCCTTAGACGTTTTGCCACATCCCAAATTCACATTCCAAGTGCGACAGTCAAAATAAAGACGCTCTCTCTCTCTACTGACAACTGACTACGTGCTTCGGGTGAGACCGCAGCTGCTGCTTTGGTTTGCACCGATCTTGGTATAGTTTAGAGTTCAAAATTGGAGATATATTTTCTCAGCTAACCTCTTGTAAACGGCGAAATCTGTGCTATCCGTCTGTCTATTCTTATAACAGCTGGTACTAGCCAAAATAACAGTGGTCGTCTAGTTATAGTGTCTGCCTGTGTTCCAAACAAAAGTAGCTCCGTTTCACAGAAGGACACCTTATACCGAGTATTAACCACCCTTCTGTTCAATACGAAAATTCAGGTAAAGTTTAACTGGGAGTGATTTCAACGCACGAATGGAGCATCTGAGCTCATCAAAAGCATGTCATGGTGGTGCGCTTAAATCGAACGCATAAAGCAGTGATCGCGCGGGACACAGTCTACATACAACTTTTGACTGACCTCCATTGATCTTCCTTTAGAGGTGAATGGCGTTGTACAGCTTGATTTTCCTAGAATTTCTGTACTACTGGGTAGCCACGGAGCCACTCTGATCCCCGAGGATTCTGTTATGCGGGGCAAAGGAAAAGCTGCTTTGAGTTTTCTCGAAAGCACACACAGAAACCACAGAGTTTTGGAATAGTTTCTACCGCACTTTGGTGCAAAAATGCTTTCTCTTGTCTAAACTAAGGCATATGTTGACCAAACGATCCGGATGACGTAACCTCAAACGAAGCCTTCTTATGGGCAGAGTTGATTAGTGACATCTGAAAGTCCAAAGAATGGGGTAAAGCTTGTGTGATCAGAAAAGTAAAGTTGCCATTTTGGATGAACCAGGAAGCGCAGGAAATCGTCTTCTAGTTGGTAACTCAGACATGGAAATGAAAGTCTAATAGGCAATAATTACTAGTGTAGCGTGATATTACTGATGAGGAAGGCATAAGGTTTCTCGTAAATCCGCTTGGTCTCTTGAAAAGTAAGATCTAATACAGACTTTGTAAAGTCGCTTTGTAGCATTTGTTTGGATTTGAGCAACAGTCAATGAATATCCAGAAAAGTTAAGGAAGACGCATTCAAAGAGAGGATGGGTATTTAATTTTTGTAAACAATATGCAGATGAGTGTTTTGCTTCCCTGCCCAATAGTCTGTAACTGTTCAGTTGGCTTTTTCTGATAAACAGCTCCCCAACGAAAACCTTCTTCCTTTCACTAGTGTTTCTACAATTGGTGTAATATTTTAACAGCGGCTAACTTTCTTCTCAGCCGTGGTACCGATGTATTTCTTGTGATCCCCCTATAATAGACATGGGTGCGTCCGTTTAGATCCTTCTCTTGCCTTATACCGATACTGGGCTAGTGAACGAAGTGAGCATTCACTAATATGTTTAAAAGATCATAGTGATCTTTTGTATTCTGCTTTGATTAAATTGTGTGAACTAATAGGGAACAAGATTCACGGTCTGAGGTCAATCGGAAGTCACCAGTTTACTGGAAATTGGTAACCGAAGCAAATCTTCAAACCTCGGAGGAGGTATCATATGTGATATAACACTGCGAAAGTGGGTCACAGAGAACGCCACAGGACTTAGTTATGTAGATTGATCTTTTCTTTTGAAACTCAGTCGTTAGCCTGCCTGCTTTACAAACCTTTGTAAACCTTTCTGAGGTATGAAACGCGATCGACCTCAAGGAACTTTTTGTGTAACCGTAATTTTATCTGAATTATGGTGATGGAAATTAGTGGTGATTAAAAACGGTGACTCGATCCCCATATAGGGCTGAGACTAAAAAGTTCGTTGTGGCTTGTTCTGTGCCCAGCTGCCAGCTCTGTTGCTCGAGCGAAGACTTGTTTCATCCATACTCATGGACTGAGTGATCAAAGGCTGACCTCAAATACTAGTATTACCATACGACAGGTAATAGTAGTACAAACGGATGGATAAAGTTGAGTTCTCAGAACCGGAAGGTTGTTATAGCGGAAAACATCTAGTTGGTTCAGTTTTGTGGTGAATCTGTATGTATAAAGTTGGGTATTCTACGTGCAGATGCTTAATTGCGAAATTCGTTGTGCAGAATTATTACATTTTGCTCCCTATAATCTGACTGCAACGTGCATTAACCGCACTGTTACATGAACCCATGCCGCTCGACATATTTAACTCCTGTTCCACCAACAGACTTATCGTGGATTAATGTGACATTTTAATGGTGGAGGAAAAGTAAAACAGCCCATAATTTATTGTCAAGCTAATTTTAAAGTAGCGATTCGTTTCGGTTACTCGTGCCTTTATCTCATGATGTTTGTTCCGTGACAGACAGAACATTCCAGTTTTTATCTCATGTTGAAGTTAACTCAGATTCACAGCGTTTAGCAGATGTTCGTTCAAATTTTAGTCACAAGACCTTACAGTTGGTCGATTTTAGTTACTTGATATCAGCCTCCAGTCAGCTGGTCCAGTAAAAATCACGCGACAGAAAAGTTTCAAATAAGAAAGATTCACTAAAAAGAATCTACGTTTGATAAAATATTAGCTGTTGAATGGCAAGTCAAATAGAACTTTTCTCATTGCTCAGTGGAAGATTTGACCTCAAGCAAACTTTAGGTCAGTCTTGCTGGTGTGCAAATTATTTACGTTTGGTTCTTAGCGTTCTAAGTTTGTTGTACCATCGGCGGACAAATGGCTGTCGGTGGGGTGCTGTTGTATATGCTCTGCCAAAAGAATGAATGTCTGTTTGACATATGGGTGAGCAAAACGGCAAAATTGTTTTATCTCGATGCTCGGCATGGCTAGTGCACACATGCTGTGATTGTGGCATCAGTTACTGCTGTGACCACATTCACTTGCTTACTTATTTACTTCTTAAGTTGCCCAGAAAATCCAGAATGTCTGTATCAATTTCACTGAGCTGCGTAGATGAACGGTGAACACTCAACTTGCAAACAAAACGGGATTTGGCATGGTTTTGTTAATCAGAAATGTTCAGTCCTTTGACTTGCCTCAGTGTGACGCGGATAAACCAGAGTGTGTATGTCGAACATGGTTTCCTGCGGGTTTTGGACAGGATAATTCTGAAGCTGAAGCCACATAAAATACTGTTTTTGACCGTCCGAAGTTTAACTTAACGCACCTTGGTTCATGGTCATTGAATATTCCGGTTGTCTAGTCTGACCGTTTGTTACCGACTATGTCGCTTACGGCTTGTGCGTTTGCGGATGTCAGTTCGTCAGTCTCTTGACAAATAACTGTTTTGGCACTGATCGATCGATAACATCCCACCAATATTCATTTGCATTAACGAGCTTTGGAAACTTAAAGTTTGATGCCTGGCGTGCCGTAAGTGAGAGTCTCTCCTCCGCTTCCGTGTAAAATTATAATATCGCATAGATAGGGGCGTTTCTTCAACCACCACTGCATTAGTTATCACTTTCCAGGTATTACCAAATAACATTTCCCCACGCAGCTGGTTTAATTCAACATATATATGGTGAGCAAAGCTTTGACCAGGTAAATAACATCTGCCGGTCTTTCTAAGTGCAAAAGTTTCACTGTTATATTGGGCTGTTTGTTTAGGCAACGAGCAGTTACTGACATGCCAATGGTAGGGGTTCTAAAGTAACAAGTACTACACAGCTGCACCTTAGAATGTGTGCAAAACTGCTGATTCATAAGACTAATAAGTCACACTCAAAGAGGATTTCATGAACTACCAACAGTACTAGCCAGTATGCGGCTTGACAGTTGTGATGTTCACATGGTGACACTGATTTGCTCCACCAAAAAACATTCCGTCCACTAGGGCAGGTTGGGCATGGATACGATTATAGATAGGCGAATTTCGAAACATCTTACATTCTCTTCAAGTAGATTGGTTGCCCCGTCGCGCCTACACCTGACGTAGAGGATGGTACGTACAACGGTTATCGGGGGAGGTCATGAAATTCAAGTTTTAGTGACTGATTGCTGACTCTATTGTGGAAACAGTGGTTTGCTGTCCGACACGAATATCCGTTTTGCAGAATGTCTGGCTATGTAGCTGTCACGCGAAAAAATGGCATAGTGTTGGATGTGCTATTTAAGTGAGCAATAAACGAATGATGATTTTAAAATGTGTGAGAAGTGGTTTGTGAGTAGTTTGTCCTCTGGTAGTGCTCTCCACCTTGAATGATTATTTCGCTGTGACCCTTATTAGCCTTTGTTAGAGGCCCCGAAACAGGTAGCTGTCGACCGATTTCATGGCACCTGCACCGTAAGACTCTATCCCGATTACCTGAGCAAGTTTTTGATGTTTAACACAATGACCTACCACTGTTAATAATGATATTGTTTTTGATGTTTAACACAATGACCTACCATTGTTAATAATGATATTGTTCCTTGCAATGGTGATAACAGCGATGATAATGAAAGTCGATAGTGAGCATTCTGACGTGGTTTTTCAAAAATGAACATGCAAATGTGGCTGGAGCTTCGGAGGTATCCCTGTGTAATTTTGGCCAGGAAATAATATCCATGGTGAATGAAAACAATAATTTTCAGCCGTCACCAAATAAAGTAAGTGACTAGTCATTCAAATACACCTGATCGTATTCAATCGTATTGGACCCCCAAGAAATCCTTCTGCTTGCCACAACAAAGGAAAACGCCTGAGATTTCGTAATTAAACTGGACCACCACTGTCTCCGAAAGGAGTAAATGTGGTAGACCTTCAATGGTACAACTTCAGCAAATAGAAAGAATACAAATGTCACTGAAAACGCTTCAGTTTTGCACCCACGGACAGTTCGACTGGATTCACAGCGCCTATTTTTGGTACACTTCCAGTAAGCATTCGCACGACACTGATGGGCATAGGGACAACGTGAGCGCATGAATCAATAGTCTCTTATTAAACCCCAAGGCCTTAACAATACGGTCCACTAACACAGAAACAAAATTTTGGACGTCTGTGGCTTAGGCCTTGCGATTTCCGTTGCCCATTTTCTTCCAGTAAATGGTGTCTTCAGTACTTCCTGCCGGAAAATGCTACATATGTGGAAACCCATAAACGTACGAAATTCCGCCACGATTGTGGAGTAATCAGCATATAACTTGGATGTACGATGATAGACTGAGTTATTTTTCAACTTTTTTTTCAAAGTTCTCAAGGTGGCATGTAACGTAGCAAGAGAAACCCCACGGTTATCTCCGGGATAAAATTCAGCAAATGGCTCGTGTAAGGTTCATCAGAAGCGTATATCACCTTCAAAAGTGTTGCATTAATTATTCAAATGCAGATATTACAGCGCAGTGTTGTGATATTTGTATCATCTTTACTATTGTCGTCGTACACGGCACTTGAGGCATTATCTGGTATCTTTTAGGAACAGTTTTCCTAACTTTATCGGGTCGAGACACTTTACAGTGGTAACCAATTAGTTGAAGACTCACACGGTTTCGGCCGGTTTATAACTCTGCTACTCCGTCACTCACAGATGTACGTGTCTGTTGTTGTTTTAGTTTTCTATGTAATCGATAAAAGTATGAACATTAGAATCTGTCGATTTTTTCTCTCGTCCGTTTGCGCATATTTAGCGCTTGTGTAATCCAGATTAGCTTGGTTACTGTAAATACGCAAATCAATTCATCATACGTGTCCTAGTTAGCGTTGCTTAACGGATTTGATCCATGTCTCTACCTGAACAGATAGAAGGATAACAGTTGAGTGCGGACAGTAGCTAAAGGATCGCCCGAATTCAAGTACTGTCCCCATTTTGAGAGCAACGGCTTTTGACGGTGAAACTGTACAACTCAAGCCAAATTCAAATAACTGCATTGTTCATTTGTTGCAATACTTGCAGTGATTTAAACACCCGGGTACATTTACTGGCCGTCTGTTGGTGGAGGATTGTTGAACCGCCCATGAGTGTGTTGAACATAGGGTTTACCCGCTACAGATAAAATTCATTTAGCTAAAATACGATTGCTACGGAAATTCGAATCGGGTATTCAGTTTAAGAGCATAGCTCAGCGCCACATTATTTGGGACATTTCGACACGATTAGAGAAAAGAAAATGATAACTTTGTCGCGGAAAGAAATGTGTATACCCGATGCATAAAACATATACCGTGTTACTTTACTTTTACTGATTATCATCCCCAGGTTGCCTTAGATACAATCCCTCTCAGATGCACATTCCCGAGTCTCCTCACACTACCAACAGTCTATAAGTAGCTTAGTGGAATATTAAACTTCACCCGATGAGTGAAACTTTCATCTGAGAAGTCATTAATTGAGGAGCCAAATACGCGCCAAATACCCAATCCAACGGTTCTGGTTCCGCAAGATTCACTGGTGCTTGCTGGTGCTCTTTTTTAATAGATAGTTAATTTCCTCAATAAACTGCACCGATAGCACTAAAGCTTACTCGCATTATCCTCACTTAAAGTTGCTTAAATCCTTATTTGTATTATCTGTTTTAACAGAATGGTCATGGATTTTGTCAGGAGAAAATATAGGATAAAACTAGAAAGAAAGTGTCTAGAGACAACCTGACACTATTTATCCTATAGAGATTTCATCCAGCAAGTGAAGTCAGTCCATATCAAATAGCCGAAGAGTAATGTACAGATGTTTCACGCATATTAGGAATCTGTAATGCCTAAATCATGAACCTTCGAAGAGTTTCAAATTCACGAGCTCCATGCTGGTAGTTTGAATGCCCAATCGTTTGACCACAAGCAGCTCAGCGGCAACGTGAATAACTCGCACTTAGCTGGTATATAGCGCCATTTATTCTCAAATCACGGAATTCCCATTACCTGATCAAGACTTGTTTTGTTCCCCGAGCATCTACTGAGACGGAAGGGTCACAGAACACGTGCGCTGATCCACTCAGTCAGTTTGGGACAGTGGAAAGGAGTTTTAGGTGAAATCAAATACGCTAACGGATAGCAGCAGGTAAGAACTTACAATATCCAGTTCACCTGATGAAGTGGAAAGCTTTGGCACAATTAAGACCAGCACCAATAAACACATTTGCTAGAAACTACACAGGAAGGGGCAATAAGGAAGAAGAGCATCATTATGACAGATTAGGTATGAATATGGAAACGAATTTCACGCAAAAAATAAGGTATACAAATAGGGACCAGTTATAAGTGGAGGATGGTGGTTATTTTCCTATTGTAAATATCCCCTACAATGTGGATTTTTTGAGAACGTTCTATGATGACTGTCGTAACTCGAAGTCTTCTCATTCCTTCTGAGCTCCCAAAGCTGTAGGTCTACTTCCTCACTTGGAGTTAGCTTTGCCATTCAGCCCAATCATGATTGTTTGTTAGTACAGAACTTCAACAAGTGGAACAACTTCGGCTAATTCACGAGTCGTATTAAAGGCAGTAAGGCCATTGAATGGTTGTAAAGATACACATTTACATTGCCGTAAATAAATCCGTGGAATCCAATCAAAAATGTGATCGAAGCAAATTTGCACAAAGAAATTGCTATAAAAGTCCAATAAACGCTGATTTTACAGAAACCACCAAACATCCTAAATCAGCATTTCCTGGTAATAATTCTGGGTTATCTTTTCCTGGTCGAGCCTCATATAGAAAGGACACTTCCAGTGCTTCCAATCGGGGCACTTCGTTTGGGAATTGGTTATTATCAGGTGACTGCTGTCGAGCAAACGTTGGATTTTAACAGCCACCTGTAGCTTACTGAGTGTACTGCACCCAGTTTTCTCTGACCTCCGTGCTTGGGGGGCTTCGTGTGCATAAAAGAGGAAACCACTTTGTGGACGGTTGTCATTTTTCGAGTGTAAGGTCTATCACTTACATAGAAACAAGTGCTAGGAATTAATCTGCACGAAGACTTTCTGCTATTTTCTGTATTTCATTTTTCCAGATGAAAACATCCTGTCCAAATATGCTGGCTACTAGTTTCATAAAAAGATGAAATGAGCACATTAAGATTTTGTTAGTTAGCAGGGATGTTTACAATTACCTTTATTTCATGTCGTTTATTTCTCTCACAGATTCTCCAAAGATCGAACCGATAAGCAATCTAGAAATGAAGCCTGGAGAACAACTGACAATCACTTGTGTGGCCATGGGCAAACCTCTGCCCGAAGTGGCATGGATCAAGAATGGGAAGTCCTTAAATTTAGTTGACAAAAGTGTCAGGGTGGAAGAAATAAAGTAAGCTTAGTGCAGTATATTATATTTTTCTGTAGTAATGTTCGTACTTTGAAGGGCTTTTGATACTGAATGCTTCAAATTCGAGTAATGTTGGTCTCTTTAGGCATTTCTGTAATTTGCCAACTGTTTGAGCCGGTGGTTCCTTACGCTGACAGTCTTAGAGACAAGGAGGCAGAATCGTTCACAAAACCAGGGGATTCTGCCACATGGAATAGAAACTCATCAATTATGTTTAAAGCCATCACAACGGTACCCAACTAGTAGCTTCTTTTCGGATGGTTCTTTGGCCTGCATAGCCAACGTATGGATTGTCGATTTGAGCATCGCGAAGTCCACACGTGTTTCACCAATGAATGGGTTCCTTACTCCAGACGTGTAGGTTCATGTGCACCCAGTAGATTCACGATGGCCTGCTTTTTTCCAATATCAAATTATCAAATTTTCCTCATATTGTTTCCCATCGCTGAAGGTAGAAACTACTGTTGTGTTCTGATCAGAGTGAAGTTTAATTTTATCTTCATGTGAGCTGACCAGATTTATCGAAACAAAACGGAAAGAGGGGCATTTCATTGAAGACAGTGTGGATAAGTATTATATATTCGACACAATGCATCAGTAATCTGCAGACCGATGAATCCTCGCATTGGGGGAAATAAATTTACTACTCGGAAACGAAGAACTACTATCATGATATGAAGCAAATCATTCATACATGAGAGAGATAAGTGTTTAGAAATTCATTCATATTGCCCAGACGGGATACGAGTGTATAACGTTCAATATACTTTCAATGACATCTCAGTTCAATTAGTCACTCTTTGCGCTGCGTCTGTTTTAAACCACTCAGCGTTGTAAAAAAGATAGTTGCCATCTTGTCGCAATACAAAGACTTTATTTACCAAGCGAGGATCAAATATCCATTAAAATAAGCGTGCGCCTGAAGGTATGAACTATTGTTCTCTCGAACACATGATATGGACGCTTTACCATGCTAAAATGACACCCTGTGAGATCTTGGAGTACCTATGATAGGACGGAATTTCTGAGGCTACTTATATACCTACATTCTTTTGAGATGAATGTAATTCCGACAAATTTTAATTTTGGTTCAAGAGAACTATTGCCTGCTGACACCAAGGCGGAAAATAACGGTATTCTGGTTAGCATATAAAATACCTTATTTCTGACTCAAAAGCGCATGCGTTAGAAAAGGGCTCCTTGGAAGTCATGTGCTGCTGTTGGAGCTTAGTCCGTTTTTTTGTCAATGCACCGGCGTGTGTTTGGGACCGGTTGGGATATTTCTTCGAGATTTAAGTAATGCCACCGTTCGGTCTGATATCCAGTGCTTGAGTGCGCCTGGATGGGTCGTGCCACAGGCAAAATTCCAAGCACTATACAAAGAGGTGGCGATCTCGTCCCAGTGGGAGTTTACATCTGATGGTGGAGCACTTGGAAGAGACTCTAGAAGACGATTCTTGTAAGTTCGTCTGACATCCGGATCTGCCAGTCTTTCAGTTGCCATGCGATTTGTCCGCACCTTACGCGACCCCGGGAAACGTAGGGAGAAGCGACTCCGGACGAGCGCGTGGTCAGAGTCCACAAATATGTTCCAAAACGACCGACAGTCAGTTATGGATCCGCGCCATCGGTAACTGATGGCAATGTGGTCGATTTGAGTTTGTGGCCGGCCTGTTGTAGGAGGACACCAAGTGCCCAGACGACTTCGGCTATTTCGGAAGTTCGTGCTGCATAAAAACAGCCTGTGATCAGCACACAGCTGAAGCGATCGTCCCCCATTGTCCGTACGTACCGAGTCCAGTCCACGTCGACCTCCCAATTAAGTCTCGGATACGCTAAGCTCGCCCACTTGTGCATTCATATCTCCGGCAACCACCACGATGTCCGAGTTTTTAGCTAGCCGCAGTAGGGCATTCAGGGCGTCGTAAATCCTGTCTTTGACGGCGTCGGAGCTACAGTCGGTTGGAGCGTAGGCAGACACGATGAACAGACATCACCTTCTCGCTTGTGAGACTCCTTCACAGACGTTGCCAGACGAACCGCACAGAGGCGACTATCAACAGGTATCCAGTCAAGTAAGGATACTTTACCAATCCCTGCAGATCCCGCTGCAGCAGCCTCTGGATCACCAGAGGTGCGTAACCTGAAGCGAGCGGAGACTGATGGGGCGGTTGATTCAATCCCTGAGTTTGCATCTTGAATTCTTGTTTTCGAGATACAGCACACATCAGTGCCAAGCAGGTCCAGTGTGAGAGCAAGAGCAGCTTGTTGTCCTGCTTGCTTCAGAGTGCGCACATTGAAGGCGGCCAGATAGACTGGGTGTCGAGGCCTGAGGACTGATTTGGAGATTCCTGAGGATGTCGGCACCATGTGACGAGCAGATGCTGCACGCAAAACCGATGCATGACCAACGGAGTCATCAGTCCTAAATGCTGGGCCTACAAGGAGAGAGTTATTAATGGGGTGGGGGAGAGGGTTAAGAAAATGTATGTGAAGTAGAAAGAAGGGAGGCATCAGCAGTAGCCTGTTTTCGCTTACCCGCCCTGCTGTATGCAGCAAGTAAGGCGACCCGGCTGATGGCACCAGGTGACGACCGATTTGGCATGATTTTATTTGTGTATGTGCAGTTCATGGTTGGACGTGGGCTGGGATACTGCCAGGGCGCCCACACCTCGACAGGAGGACGATTAGAGTCCTCAACCAAGGCCTTTGGCTCAAAAGCAAACCTGATAACAATTATGCTGACGCATTAATGTCTCCAGAGCAAACGTTCCGGTTTCAGAGGTCTTTTAGAAGTGCAACGCAATGTTTCGAAAGAGCTCGCTGTGTTAGTTCTACCTATACCCCTATCCCTTTGTTCTAGTGATCAACTATTATTTACATCAAAATGTATGAGTGACCTAAAATGTGGTTGGGAAGGATGGGCTGCTAAAATCTGTCATACAGTAAACGAATGAAGGCCCATATGCTTAGTTTTAACTTGTCTTTGTCAACAGGGTGATTAAATGTGTGCACATTTGGCACAGCCTAGAGCAGACTGCACTTGATGGATCCAGAAGGAACCATTTTTTGTGCAAAATTACCTGTTTGTTCCATGCTGGGATAAATTGGAGAGGTTTCATGTTCAAATCCGTTTGTGTTCAACTCACAGTCTTTGTTTTACATCGCCGGTCAGAGGAATCTCTTGTCTGATATATGAAATCAAACAAAGAGCAGGTTGTTGGTTACAAAACACGATATCCACGCATAAATAATACCGAAAGGCAGAAAGCGGAAGGCAATATGCGCTACATTAGAGTGATTCAAGCTGCCGCGGAAAATGGCGAACTGCCGAGCGATGTCGTTTTTTAAATTCTGATTGGTCAGTTGGTGTTCCGTTCACTCAGTTGTCATCGAAGTTACCACGGTCGTCCTATTTGGGTATGGAAATTCTGAGCTGTGAAACAAGCCAATAATACCCTTCTCTTTGGCAAACGGTAGACATGAACAATCTCCTTCGTGCGTTCCAGAATTTCAGACGAACAAACTGAGTCAATATTGGAGATTTCCAGCCTCATCCGGATTGATTCTGGCGAATACAAGTGTTTAGCACACAATTCCTTGGGAGAAGCAAGCGTTTCTTTCAGTTTGCAAGGTAAGTCAAACTATTCAAGCCGCATGCATTTTTATCCACTTGTTTTGATTGATAACATGGTTATAAGAAAAAACTGGACGTCACCATCGTAGTTTAACATTCTTAGGGTTTTGGTGCCTACCTGTGCATCAAGGAAATAAATCCAAGCACAAAGATAACCAAACATAGATCATATCAAGCTATCTTAACGAATTTCGTATAGTGTATGTTCACAAACAAACTTTTCCAAGTAAACCGGACTAATAGGATTCCTGTTCTAGATACCATTTGAATTACAGTGATGGTTTTTTAAAAGTAAGCACCTGAAATAACTTCCATTGGAAAAAGTTTCATATTAGGTTTGATTGTCCAAGCAGAGTTTGTCGTGTTTCAAAGGGCAGAAAGTTGGAAATGCCGTTCACCTGCAGAGTCCTCAACCAAGGCCTTTGGCTCAAAAGCAAACTGATTAACAATTATGCTGACGCATTAATGTCTCCAGAGCAAACGTTCCGGTTTCAGAGGTCTTTTAGAAGTGCAACGCAATGTTTCGAGAGAGCTCGCTGTGTTAGTTCTACCTATACCCCTATCCCTTTGTTCTAGTGATCAACTATTATTTACATCAAAATGTATGAGTGACCTAAAATGTGGTTGGGAAGGATGGGCTGCTAAAATCTGTCATACAGTAAACGAATGAAGGCCCATATGCTTAGTTTTAACTTGTCTTTGTCAACAGGGTGATTAAATGTGTGCACATTTGGCACAGCCTAGAGCAGACTGCACTTGATGGATCCAGAAGGAACCATTTTTTGTGCAAAATTACCTGTTTGTTCCATGCTGGGATAAATTGGAGAGGTTTCATGTTCAAATCCGTTTGTGTTCAACTCACAGTCTTTGTTTTACATCGCCGGTCAGAGGAATCTCTTGTCTGATATATGAAATCAAACAAAGAGCAGGTTGTTGGTTACAAAACACGATATCCACGCATAAATAATACCGAAAGGCAGAAAGCGGAAGGCAATATGCGCTACATTAGAGTGATTCAAGCTGCCGCGGAAAATGGCGAACTGCCGAGCGATGTCGTTTTTTAAATTCTGATTGGTCAGTTGGTGTTCCGTTCACTCAGTTGTCATCGAAGTTACCACGGTCGTCCTATTTGGGTATGGAAATTCTGAGCTGTGAAACAAGCCAATAATACCCTTCTCTTTGGCAAACGGTAGACATGAACAATCTCCTTCGTGCGTTCCAGAATTTCAGACGAACAAACTGAGTCAATATTGGAGATTTCCAGCCTCATCCGGATTGATTCTGGCGAATACAAGTGTTTAGCACACAATTCCTTGGGAGAAGCAAGCGTTTCTTTCAGTTTGCAAGGTAAGTCAAACTATTCAAGCCGCATGCATTTTTATCCACTTGTTTTGATTGATAACATGGTTATAAGAAAAAACTGGACGTCACCATCGTAGTTTAACATTCTTAGGGTTTTGGTGCCTACCTGTGCATCAAGGAAATAAATCCAAGCACAAAGATAACCAAACATAGATCATATCAAGCTATCTTAACGAATTTCGTATAGTGTATGTTCACAAACAAACTTTTCCAAGTAAACCGGACTAATAGGATTCCTGTTCTAGATACCATTTGAATTACAGTGATGGTTTTTTAAAAGTAAGCACCTGAAATAACTTCCATTGGAAAAAGTTTCATATTAGGTTTGATTGTCCAAGCAGAGTTTGTCGTGTTTCAAAGGGCAGAAAGTTGGAAATGCCGTTCACCTGCATGAGGTGGAGTCAGGTTCTTCTCTTGAAGGATATTATTTTATCAGCTCTTTTTTAGCAACGAAGCTTTAATTTAAAACAACGAGAGTGTTCCCCTGCATGGTGGATGTTAAATCAATATTTTGAGAAAGAGGATGTCGAAGTTCCAATGACTGTAGTATGGATAAAATTGGGCTAGTTGTTGAAGATCCGGTTGGTGATGATCACTGAACAAGCGGTGCCGGTGATAGTTCAAAATAGAAGACATGTACCCAATTCAGGGACGTACTCACTCTCTCTCTCTCTAGTGTTCTGGAAAAAAAGATAACCCTGATGTTCCCTTTAGGTTCTAGGTGAAGCATTTTTTATAATCATTATTATGGCAGCAACCAACTTTCAGGTTCAATTTTGCGCAGCCTGAACTTTACTGGTAAATACTGGTAAATACATTTTCCGGAAGCTGTCGTCCCAGGAGAACGGTTATCCGTGAATAGTGAATTCATTTCTAGCACATCTTTTCGCTGAATTGCACTGAAGCATCCATCGATTTCAGTCACGAATCAAAACCAAAATATTTGGCGCTCTGATATCGTCGAATACCTTCACTGGAAACCATGAACAATTCTTTCAATAACAAAACCCTGCCAGTGATTTTTAGTTCAGTTTGCTAGTGCGTCCCTGCCACCGTACGTATGAATTAGACATGTTCACGATCACATTGATGTTAAACATTACCAGTGGGGCCGGACATATAAAGGGTTCTTTTGTGGTCGTTGTCCAATTATCGCCTAGGTACAGGGTTGGGAAACGGTATTGTCAGCTACAACAGACAAGTTATACCACTTTCTAGTGCACGCAGCTACTTTGAACTAATTTATTACTTGTTCAGAAACTAAACCGCTCAGTTGTTCAAAATATTCTTTGGGATATTAGTGACATTTCTATGTACTTTTTCACAACCTATTAAACCAGCAAATTGCAGTGAAGGTTCTCATGTATGTTCAGAATAACTGAACACTCGTTCCCAATTTGACTGTGTACACAAAAAAGTGAATTACCCGGAGGTTCCGACTGAAACACCATGAATACATGTTATGAATGATTGACTTCTATAAGGTGAATAATAAAAGTACATTTATTATGCAGTGAATTTGAGATGGGTATTCAGCTTATTTTAAAAACGCCATTTGAGTTTAGACCAACGGTTGGGAAAAACCTAGTTGGTAGCTTTGAGAAAAACATTTCACTTGAGTTTTTGGTTGCTTGAATTAGACGTTTAATGTTGAGCATTTTAAAATATTTGTTGAAAAACGCAACCACACTTCTTGGATTTATCATCTATGCTCAGTTGTCTACCTTTGCAGTCGTTTCATTGCGAAGTCTGCCTTGTTAGTCGGTATTGATAAGTTCCAACCGGAACAGGTTCGAGTGATGAAAGCTGCGTTGGTCCCGCACATGCAAATATCTTCTTTGATATATCTCTTGAGGTGGTATTTTTCCCTGCAAATTGTGATTTGGCCATTCATTTTGCTAGGTTATCATGTGTCTGTGATGGACCAATGGCCTAACAACTTAATAAGATGTCGTTAAAATATGCTGGTTTTTCCAAGCAAGTTCACGAACAAACCTTCTAGAAAGAATTTTGTTCGCAGTTTACAAGAAGCCTAACACCAATGATTGTCGATATTTTACGTTACTTTCAGTAGAGAAGGTGTAGACGCAGAACTGCATTAAAAAGGTGCATTGGAAAACTTAAATATATTTGAGAGTGTGGTGTTTCTCCTTTCAAAATTTTTATATGTAAATTTATCCAAACTTCTAACAACGGTCGTTGCGTATATCTGAAGCTGCCTAGACACACTGAAGTGTAAAGATATAAAAAGCTAATTTTGCCTATGCAACTCAACAGGTGGGATTTTTTCAAGGCGTTTGGACTGCCAAAATCCAAGTGGTGTTATGTTCGTTTTTTAATGTTCTGTGAAAGATTCAGTTTTCATCCGCGTACGCTTTTAGAAAGTCTGATTGTTCCATCAGGTACAAGAGCCTTTCTTCTAACGTCTTGTCTATTGCACCAGACTTGTGCCTGTGATTGTTCGGGAAATTAGACTGAGTTGTTCGCATTGTTTATAGCAGTACCTGGGTGACCCAGGTAAACGAAATGCACTCATCCATTTCGGCAAATTAATTTGCTGGTGGACAGTTAATTAGTGTAACCACATACCAGTCGTCTGGAGATAATTTGAAGCAATGAAAATGATACGACCTAATCGAAGACGGTTGTGTCTAATGCATTCCTTTTGTCTGACGCCTTCCATCGCGCGCATCGAAAATAACGGTTTACGATATGTAAAGGAGAATCGCTTGTTGAGCTCGGTCGTTTGGGTTCTGGTGCGAGTTCTATGCATACTACTGCCTAAGAAATTTTTTAGAAAGGTACTTGATGTGCATCGCCTGGTTTTATCGCATAGCATATACCTTAGTTTATAAGCCTTAAAAATTCAGAGAAAAGTGTAAAGCATAGGCCTTGGGTGATGAGCATGTAACCTTCTCACAAAGGTCAACCTATGGAACTGGGATAGAAACTTCGCACTTTAATTCTTATAAATGCATAGGCAGTTATCGTGTCTGTGATAAACTGACGATCAATAAAGGCAAAACACCTTCCTGTGGTCAGTCGACAAAACCCGAGCAAGCGAAGACTCATCGGTTAGGATTATGGCAAACTAGCATGCGTGTTTTCCGCGCATCCCGAAATCTTACAGAGAATGGAAGTCGATTTAGGAGATCCTGAAACTGAACTTAGGTGTTAAACAATGGGTTTTTTAGTCTCTTGAAGAAATCCGAAGGAAATGCCAGTTTTTTGTTGGATTGTGTTATGAACTTACGTCGCTTTAAATACTCTGTATCTAGCAAGCTCCATAAAGCCGCTCGGTCAAGGAAAAGTTAGTTCATATCCACCACCTGTACATTAACCGACAAAGTGTTATTTAGCCATCTGATGCTTGTCAACGGCCGAATCTCCATCTTTCAGTTGTCAGCCTGCACGTGCGATAATTTGCGAATGAAGAACTGAGTAGCTGTTTTTTTAATGAGTGATTGTAGTGATGCAGCTTCCCATTTAGGGTAGGGATACCATCAGGACGACTATGTCCTTGTGTGACGGAGGCACTTCATGATGACATTCCAACAGACTTCCTAGTGCTAATTTTATGACATGCAGTCCACAAAACAATTGCGGCAACTTCACTATGGAGGTGAAAACCGGCATAGGAGAAATTTGAATAAGCATCAAATGAGGCTAGGCATGCCCACCGATGTTTATCCCCGTCACGACTATTTTCAAGGCGTGACCGGTGAATTTGATCGAGGGTAACCACAAAAACCACTATATTAAATGGAATCACAGCAGTAGCCTTTGAAACTGACCTGGGACCCACGTGACAGCAACCACTGAGTGAACACACTATTCGTTTGTGTTGTTGGTTCGCGGTATTGTTACAGGTCAGTTCATCCTAAACAGTCACATCTCTTGGTTTACTGAGACCAGCTGAAGAAAACCTGAAACAATCACATTGAATGCCGAAGCAAACACTTTGAAGTGCTGGTGAAGTGCTTAGTAAAAGACTGACTGAACGTCAACGGCACTTTCTGTGTGGTTGACTGCGGAGACCATCCAGGCACTGTTAGTACGCGTTACGTTTGAAAACACCTGTGCACGCAGTTTCATTCGCGCTTGCAGGCACATTATGAGAAACAATTCAAGCGAGCTGGAGGATACACGAAGAAATGCAGTAAACCAACAAGTGAAACTTGTTCTTAATAGCTATAATCAGTGGTTAGCCGCCATAAGACTGACCGCTGAATGAGACAGGTGAAAAATTGAGCTTCAGTTCCAAAAAGGGCGAGGTGTTAGCGGTCGCGTGTTTTCGCTAACCAGTCTTACTGTCTTTAGGAAGTAAGGTGTGGATGAAATGCTTGATGTTTGTGATTCTCATTCTTATAGGTGTGTTGAGGTACTGTTGTCAACCTAGACAAGAGGTGAGACCAGCCGGAGCCGTTGACTCAAAATCTTTACTCTAAGGCAAAGTTGGCTGATAAAAGTTTAGAGTCTTATCACAAATTTTGAAAAACAAATTACCACGTATATTCCGACTCCCAACTTGGAGGCACGGTGGACTGCTAGTCTGCCTCTACCTCTTGACCACCCAAACAAGACAAACTTTACAAGTCACGTGGACGACCCTTAGCATAACATAACTGAGGAGTACAATTTGATACGCGGTTGTAAAGTCTGTTCTCTGAGTGACGAGCTACCGGAGAACGCTTACAGACTTGCTGGCTGGTTTGGGAAAAGCGAGCGCCACAGCAGGTGCGAAGAAGAGCGAACTCAACGAGTTTTTCAAAGTAGAAAGATTTGCTTGAAGTCTAACAATACGGGTGCGGTCAACACCGCAGAATCAAAACACAGGCTGTTACTAAAAGATTCTGAGGAAAAAGAAGAATGAAGATCAGAACTATATTTTCTTGACGAAACACACTATTCCTCAGGTTGATTAAAACTCCTCGACAGCCCACAATACCTAAGGGAAACATGCTATTGGCCAGTAAACAAGGTGGGCAGCAATGAACTGCGGCCGTCAGAGCGAGTAGCTAGCTTGATGCAGAGAGTCTAAGTACGGTATGCTTAGGTCTAAACGGCTGTGGGTGTGCGAGTGTATCCACGTGAAGGGTCACCGGTAAAGTGGTGGGTACTAGGCAGTTGAATGTAAAAGTAGGTGTGACTTGATAAGATTTGCGTAGGGAATCTAACCACTGCGCAATGCGCACATTGTTTTCACCCTAGTCCTCATCACCTACCATATAATTTTAATCTCCATGTTCCCCCTTCTTCTGTCAGTGTACATGCAAGACGCCCACGGCCATGAGCTGTAGGACGGCCTTTGTTTATTCTCGGGTGTGCGCATTTGTTGGGAACACAGACTACAACATCGTGTCGACCGAATCGAGCAACTTATTGTAGGCTACTTTGTGCTAGGTTTTTGGAAGTTATGCAGCAGTAGTGGACGCTGTTCTGCAGGCTTTAATCTCTTTTGGGCGTAGTTATTTGCAGTTATTGGATTTTGAATACGGATAACAAGCTAATTCGAATTTGAGTCTGTAAACACTGTACAATATGACCTAATCGCGCCACACAAAGCGCCAATAATAATGGATGTAATGGAATGGGATTTAGTTATCCATTCTCTGAAAACAGCCAACGAATTTGCAGACAGATGACCATGAAGAACTGATACGTAAATACTTCACAGTGTGGGGATTCGCAGGATGAAATATGGGGTGATTTCATCAAAATGTCGTGGGTAGAACTTCGAGTGAAATGTTGTAGAATTTCCATTCCAGGAAGATCTGTGCCACATTACCACTTTGCAAATGATAGCTGGATGATGTGCTAATTGATATATTCCACTTACGGTCTCAGATGCATCATCAGTTAGATTTTGGTTTAGTATGCGTCCGTGTCATTGTATAATCGGGTGCTAGTGTACCCGTGGGTTGCATAGCGAAGTGACATCGAGAATGCAGCTTGGCCTTAACACAAGAAAACAGCTGTCGTTCGAGTAGGGATATAAATCCCAGCTGTGCCCATTTTGCACCAACTCATCCCCGTGTAGCTTGTTTGACAGCAATAATCGACAGCAATAATTAACCCGCTATCTACATCTGTGTGCCAGAAACTTGTTCAGAGTTCAGTAATATCAATTTACAAACCGTATGTGATGAAGTAACAGTCGAAGTAAGCAATCCCAGCCTAAAACTGTCCCACATAGTGCGTAACCATAATTAAGTAAGCCATTGCTGATTTCCGCGGACAGGTAACTTGGTTCAGGATAAACTATTTCTAGCTTGAAACGAGCCAGCAGGATGCTCTTGATTTTTTTGTTTGCTTCTTGGACCTGCTCGTCTGGAAAAAAAACAATTTTTTGAATTATCCATTAAGTTCTCTCCAGAACTAGCCCCTTTCATCAAGTTTCACTGGGTGCGGGGCTTCTTTCACCGAGTGCGGTTTTCAGCTACTCTGTCAGTTGCTTTCCAGGGAATTTCGATGATAATGTCCATTTCAACTGACGTGAGACTCCCATCTATCTCGATAAAATTTATAGAAGAAGACAGAAAACCTGAATTTGTTTTGTCGACAGAATATACGCTTCTGTTCTAGATGTGCTAATCTCCATACCAAAGACAATCAGTTTACTGTCTCGAAAACGTGAACAACGGTTAATTAAAATCTGCATTAAGGAAGAGCAGATCCGAATTCGTGATCTCACTCAGAATGTCGTAATTTGCAAAACTGAGGGGCACAAGCCTGTTTTGCTGGGCAATAATTTATTGCCAACTTTACACCGGATTTGAATGCAATCTTGCGAACTGATTAGTCGGCATTTGAACGAGGTAATTTATGCAAAATTGGCGACCCAAACTGGTGTGGATGATTTAGCACTTGGAGTGGTTGCATTGTTGCACGTTTATAAAATATGTTTCTAGAGTTTTCCGAGTGCTTTGTGGGTATTATCATTGTAGGGCATCTAAAAAATATATTTCTTCATGTCAACAGTGTTTGGTTGCACTGAGTTTTCGAAGCGAGTGGGGAAGGAAAAGCCTTATCTAATTATTTCTGGTATTGGCTTTTTTCCCGCTGACAAGCAGAAATAAATTATGGGAAGTTGGCTTTTCAGCTGAAAGTTATGCATCTTTCAGAGTCACAAACTTGGTGTTTTCATTTAAAAATTCAAAGTTATATGGGAAAATATCGTGAAACCTGTTCAAGAGAGAGGAGGATTTTAATCTCAATGTAATGTTACCAAACAAACAAATATAAGCCTACTAAAAACTTGCAGATTTTTCATGGAATGTTTTCTGCTGATGGGACTTTAAATTTTCAGCAAAGGGAAAGCACGAACTAAGCATTTCATCATAATGATATTCAAGCAAATTAGTCTACGATCAGCATTCTGAAATGACTTTAAAAAGGGTCATTTTCTTACGTAATCAATTAACTGCACTGAGCCGGTTGAATTCTCTCTTGAGGTTTTTGATGACGAGTTTGATTTCCGTACAAACGGCTCTACGTCTAGTAAAGGATGTCTGAGATGAACTCCAGATTTAGGTTCCCATATTACTCACCCTTGAGCGGAAAACAAAACAGATTTTGATATTCACAGATGACTGCAAAATGAGCGATTCTTCGCAAATGACCGGAATCTCTGCCAGGCGGGATAAACTAGTAACCCAAGCGATTCGGCGCACCTAAGTGCCAAAAAACTCTGGGCAACATTCTACGGTTTTTAAGAGAGAGGACGAAAGATTCCATAGTGCTGGGTGTTTCATTTGGAACATCAGGGAAAGCAGGGTGGCATCATTTGAACCCTGGTGTTTGGTAACAAGGTATTGTTGTGGGCTACAATGAATGGCCAAAATTTCTGTATACAAAAGTTTTATAAGCCCAAAGTGTATTACCTCAGTTTGAAGAAGAATGGTTTCATAATGTTCTATTTGAATTGTTTGCTGGTCTCAAGAAAATTATACATTTTGCGTGAAAGCTGTATCCGTAAGAACAGTGAAATGGTACACTGAAAGACATTCTAGGCAACAGTTACACTTCAGTCCTCTGTAAGGATTATGGGGAGGAAGATGGATGAACCGCGAGTTATGATCCAAAATAGCGCCCAGACCAAGCCAAGCTATGCCATCGAGTTTCGTTGTTGACCTCACAACCAATTTATTTGGTGGATTCTTAACCCAGAGTGACTTAACTTGACTCAAAGTACATTAAATCGACCAGAATAGGTAAAACGTTTTTGATAGCGGTAGACTAGGAGTAGAACGAATTCTACCTATTTTTTAAGCGAGTGTACGGTGGTTGTAAAGGTATAAACGAACAGCTGGTTGAGGGCAACAAGCATGATGGCAACGGGTCTAAGAACTGGTCGCTAAAAAGCGTTTGTTTGAGTCACCCACCCAATTTATCACTGATGCTACCTTCTCGTATGGGAAAGAAAGTTTGTGGAAGCCTATTATCAAGGTCAGCGAGCGTATCGACTGGTTACCGACCCAGATCTATAAGTAAAAATGGGTGTTCACAGTAGCCCTTAAGCACAAGAGAGTTTTTATTTGAAAACGGAAGGAAAAAATTTGTCCCGTCAGAGGAAATTCCAGCTAATGGATGAGCATTCGGGGTGCTCGAGGAGAGGAAATGTTATACACAGTTATTATTCAGTTTGGCTTACTGAAAATCACCAAAGTGATGATTAGGTTATCCTTTGCACTACTAAAATGGGGCGAAAGAATGTATTGTTTTTTAGCATTCCTGCGTACCATATATCTTTTGTGTTAATTGCTGG
>NW_008751726.1:63660-86665 GCF_000715545.1 Opisthorchis viverrini
CATATATCTTTGTGTTAATTGCTGGTTCACCGAATAAAATCAAGTTCCAAGTGTAGCCGTGACAAATCACATTAATCACACCCGATCCTTTCTTTCTATGAGAATACCTTATTCGCAAAGCTCTGTGTGCTTCTAAGGTCGTTCACCATCGACAGTATTGTTTAATTAACCTTTAACTGTAAGATATAAGATATGTGTGTAAAATCTGTGCACAGTATAGACCACATATTTATTGCATTTACGTAAAACGCAAAAATTCATCAAACAGCTCCGCCGATGATTTAAAACAACTGCTGTCAAATGTCTGAAGGGCTTATTACCACATCTGACAGTCACATCTGATGACAAAATCGACAGGGACTTATGGATTTTCATGGTCCATTGCGTTAGTGCGGCTCTCAAACTGTGACAGCTTCACTGTTCGATGAATTGGATACGCTGGGTAACGCAGCTAAAACGTCGGACCCAAAAAGTGCACTAGGTAACAAAAACTCATTGAAGATGCGGTCTGTTTTAGCTTTTTCTTTGACAGATGAATACGAGAGCGAAGTTTCAGGGGTCCCAGCTACTGCTATTCACTTTTTAGGAATAATTACGCGGATGGTCATCAGCACTGAGGCCAACAACATCCTCAGAGTCATGACTAATGACTCAACGGAATTTATTAAGACCATTGCGTTGGTATTTATTTGCTAACATATTGCGTTGCAGATTTGAAATCATGTTCCAATTCTTATGCCTTCACATTGATGGGAAGTGAAAACAGATCTACAGTAAATCACCTGCTTCAGCCAATGATTTTTTGTATATTTCAGTCAGTCAGCCAGACAAACCGGAACAAGTTTCAATGGGTAAGCCCTTTCACATTTTGTACAATCTCATGCTGGTTTGTGGCTGTGCACATCCGATACCGATGATTTCACAGGCTAATTTTCTGACTGAGACAGGTTTTACCCCATTTTCATGTACTTTGATAAAATAATTTAACGTTTTAATGCACATTTGCCTGCTATCCACAAGTTAAATTTACATAATCATTACTTTCCTTGGGGTGCAAACTATATAATGCCTGCTAACGGATTAACAGAATAACTTTTCCAGCCCTACGCTTCACACTGCATTCTTCATTTTATCATTCATCAATTGATAAGCATAGTTGAGACAGCACGTTTGTGTGGGTTGCTCTTACGTTCTCCTACAAACAAACGAAGCGCAGTTGTGGGCTGAGTTCGAAGGAAGCAAAAGGCATAGCAGACGTCATTAATCACTCAGTCGCAACACAAACAACGCACATTAGACACGCATGAGAACAGATGTTTAGCTGACAATCCCGGACACGTGACACTTGATTGAAAAACGTCTTCATTTTTGGGGTAGTTCACATCAATGGTAACACTTTGTCCGGAAGCGTCATTCGTTTTCGTGGACTTCATTTGACTTTTCGATAATGGTCGAACTTCCTGCCAACGTTTGCTTGATATTCCAGGTTTTCTCGTGCGTTGATCACTAGTCCATGGTCCATATTGCAGGTGACGCGAATTTGTGCTAGCAATATAATTTTAGCGACAAACATTCCTACTTTTGTAATCCGTTGGCTGCTGCTTGGAATTTTTTTATGTAGAACATCTCGCTGGTGATGATTTTATTAGAAAGCTTGAAAATGGGAAATTCTCAATAGTTTCGTTATTAGGTTGTATCTTGGGCGAAATTATGGAGTTGGTGAATCCAAGACAGATGCTGATAACTTAAATCATAAAGCAATGAAGCTGGTGTCCTTCGTTGAAAATATTCGAAACTACTTTAAAGAAAGGATGGACTTAAAAGGGATTTATTCAGCTGTGTAAATCAATATTTGCAAAAAAAACAAAAGTTCATCATATGGTATGAAATCTGTCTTGCCTCTAGAATGCCATGAATTTTTGTTCCTCTCTTGATGCTATTTCGGCTAACTTTCGGCCCTCCACTTTTTTAAAGTTGCTCACGATCTTTAATATGAAAGCTATCGTAGGTACCTCAGTATTTTGTACAATCCCAATAAATTCTAATCAGGATCAGTCACTTTTTAATAATTCAGTAGTATAACTGAACCAACATGTTTTGTAACGTAAAAGAGAGCGTACCTCTTTCACCAAGCGGGAAGATATCAGTGGTTCTAATGTGACGGTGGTCCTACTCCAGACATTCGAATGTACATTAGGGTGCGAAAAGTGTACGGACTTTCGAAATAAACCATAAATGGAAACCAGTTTACCTCTTTGTTCATGAAGATTCGTGGTCTTTCGGTAACATGCTTATCTTATAGGCATTTCTACTGCGGACAAACAAGGAATATCTAAAATACAAATGTGAATCAAGGAATGTATCTTAAGTGACACGAGTTGGGTTTTAGGTGCGTCAGGCAAGAGAAGGATCCATAAGTAGTTGCGATTACCCAATTTACCAAAGGCAATTTATGCAGAAGAAAACAAAAAAAACAAAAGTGTCTTGCGGCTATGGTTACATAGCAAAGTACAAACCAGACGATGTCTTCAGTATTGAATACTGCGAGAAACTGTAAATGAAAGGAAAATTTGTAAGAAAAGTGATTCGGGCGTTAGCACTCTTATGCTGAGTTTACGTGAGCATCAGGCTTTGTTTCGAGACGCTTAGATGGGAAAAGGATGTTATTCGAGGTTTTCAGGCACGTGAGTATGTAGCCTATTCGGCTGGGTGGTTCGCATTAAACGATTACCACAATTCTACTGCGAAAAGACTTGTCTCATGGTACATCAACTCCTACTAATTATCCTATGAAACACAACTTCGGTCAAGTGGCAGTGGCCAATGTAGGGTTACCTTTATCCCAAAGACGATGTATTCCAGTTTGATTGTTATGAACGTAGACCGTGCCGAACAAGAGGCTTCAGTATTCTACAAAGCAGATTCAATACAAATCGTCTAGCATGGGGTGGAAGTCATCAATATCATTGGTATCATGGGTGACAGTTGTCCATGGGGTCATCAGGAAGTTAGAAACACTGTAAAATCCCCCGTTATCGAACTTTATTAGGAACTTATAAAATGTATTATCTTGTCACATTTTCGAAGTATTCCCATATGTGTGTGTGTGTGTGTTGCAGGAGTCGCCATTTGCCGTTTGGTACTTAGCTACTGCTCTCTTATTAGTAGTGCCAATTCACCATTAATCATTTAGGCCGTAACTAGATTCTCACGGTTATCTAGCTCAGATAGTTCGATTCTCTTACGACCTGTTCGTTGTACCTTGAGTCGTCTTCTGCTGGCACGAATATGAACCAGAAAATGGGCAAAATAATTTGGTTGTTTGAAACGCCTATGTTTTGTCCAGTTACGTGCAGTAACACTGTTATTCGTGGCAATCTAGCTGGGTTACTGCTCAGATTTGCACCATTTCAGAAGCGGTCATCTAACCGGCAGTCGGAATTAATGCACATAGAAGTGCAGCATCTGCCATATTGTAATGTTCCTGAATCCAAGTATTACGAACCGAATCAATCCAGTTCTTAAATTTTTAATTGAAACGAATTAGCTACGGATTTTCGTTGTGAAAATGCAGCCGAAAATTGTATCGCTTGTATTCCACTAGGAAAGGCATCCTGTGTTGTCGGACAACACATGAATGTAACTGGTTGAGTTGCTATTTCTAACACCGATTATGAGGAACAACACTTGAGAAAAAAACTTCCGTGGAAGTGTGAAGTATTAGTGCAGTTACTGGCTGTGCTGCTGGACACCTTTATCGTCCAATCAAATTCTAATGTAGCCGGCATTGTTAGGTATAACCCTTCCATATTTCCAAATGCACAGAACATGGAACATTTATTCTTGTTGCTGTTTCTGCTAATTTCAACAAACGGTCTATAGATACGGAACTAGTCGAGTGTCCAGAAGAGCACCGAGACTACTGTTTAAACGGAGGACAGTGTTACATGCTCAAGTCCGATAGGAACGTATTACAGTGCAGGTAAGTTTGGTTGTATTAATTTTTCGCGAAATTAGGCGACGAATTAGGCGGGTATTTAGAGAATGAGCATTATCTTTCACCTAATGGTTGTAGAAATTATGGTTTTTTACCACCATCTAAGTCATGACTTAGCGGGTGTTTGTTGTTCGCTTCTTAAAGACATTAACCATGGTGGAATAAATGTGAGCATTAAATTAGAAAATAGCGTGAAATAGACGGGAAAGGAAACGCTGGCTTGTTTCTGCTGAACTCCGGACCGTGCACTTATCAAGGTTTAAAGGAAGAACGAAAATCAAACGAAAACCCTACTCCATTACGCTGACACTAGTCAGGGGACATGTCGATATCCTAGGTGGATTCATCAGATAAACGTTCGGTTCGTGATAACTAAGTTTTAGTGATCAAATTCTTAAATGTATGAGGCGCAGTAGCATACGTTTTTCTATTCACCACCCATTAACTAACCTTTTAGAAGAAATCATTGCAAACTTGGCTCGAATTTACGTATGCTAAAATAGTGTTTCCACTGCTAGTCTGAAAGCGTTGAATCCATTTCACAAGGTCCTCAAAAGCCCCATGATTTGCCACATTTGTAAGAGGAATGAATATAACTGAATCCCGCAGAGATGTAACATTATAATGCTTGACGCTTTTCCATTATCGGAAAGTCTTTTTGTCATATTTGTAGAAATTAGAATGAATCATCATAGGTTTCACCATACGTTTATGGCCTGCTTGGGTTGCAGTTATTTTGCCGAATCAGTGCTTGTAGAGCAAAATTCACTATCTTCTAGCAGATATTTTCATTTATTCGGAAAAATCGCCACATGTACTCACAAGTAATTGCTGTTATCGATTTTCTCGCTCCCACCACGCAATCCCCTTCAAGATGTTCCCAACAGTACTTCGGTGATCGCTGTCATTTTCACGTTGGCGGTCTTCTCGGTATGAAGACGGTTTCTGAATGGTCGTCTGTTTTAACACATTACTGCACTTTTAATCATCTTGGTGATGAGTAACCAAAATTAACAGCAGATTTACTTTTTGGGTTTCTTAACGTGTGCGCTTTTTTGCCAGTTTAATGCACCACTATTGGAGGAAACATAAATGTTACTTTCAATACAGGTTCACCTATGTATCTCTTTTATCATACGCGATTTCTTAACACAGCTGCCACACACCTTTCTACGGCACCAATTGCGAACGTGTTGCTGTTGACTATAAAGAATACAAACGTAGGTCTTCATGTTGTCCCACCAGATGTTGTATGCGTATGTTTTTACAGCAAACCACTATGCATTTCCGATATTTATCCCAGTTGCCTTGCTATCCTTGTGTGTGTTGGATCCGTTTTGTTTGAAATAGTGACAGGCGAATGTTACGTGAACTTCGTGGGCCAATAGTGGTATGGCGGGAACCCAAAAGAGTTGGTTAGTTAGAAAACACTGCATTGTTATCCGGTTTCTTTTCGTATTTGTTTACCGATTTTGTGCGTAGAAAGTCAAAAATTTATTCCTTACCCGAAAATTGCGGATGGACTATGATTCATATGCCACAGCTTTACAGTATTGTATTGTTTCATCACTTTTTAGCATCTAAACCGATCAGAATAGTAAATCAATTCCTAGTAAGTAGAACGTGTTCCAAAGACACACGAAAATTTATGTTCTCCTCTCACTTTCATTCTTTAAAGCAAGTCAGTACGCAGTGTCTGCTCAGCCCACTGGCTGGGGACGGCGTAAGGTCCTGAGGTAGCGGTTAAATGCATTCGTGAACTGTTCAAGCCAATACAATCAAGCCACTCAATGAACGATAAATAAATAAATCATTTTAGAAATCACTTTAGAAAATATTAGAGAAGGTGGAGGTTGGAAAAAGCTTGTGCTGCTTGCCTATATTTGTTTATTTAGGAGCTCACTCAAGAGGCTGAATAGATAGATAGATAGATTACCATTCAACCATGGCGAGTCTTCTACATTTATGTGGAAAGTACAGGGAAGTTGAGACCTACGAGCGAACGATCTTGTGATCTTCCTCGTTGTTACAGGTGTTATAGTTGCCCTAAGAGCTGAGTCCTTCAGAATGGCTAATTTATTGATTTATGATTATCCAATAAGAGAGCGAGGATATTCAGCCCGGTCTTCATCCTGTTGCTTGGTGTTCACTTTGCTCTCTAAGATTAAACAAACTATACACCTTTAAAAACCTAATAAGTTTTCGTCCTAACCCTGTCCGATTGATTACTTCCGACAGATTTGGAGCAACTGTTGTCAAGACAAACCAGACTGGTTGCTATTTTTGGATCGTTGTTCGTCACATCGTTTTTTATTCTAGTCGCTGTTTCCATTTTGTTGTGGTGAGCTAACAGAGGTATACCATTTTTGTTTGAAGCATGTTGGTTTAGGCGAATTGGCACCTACCTAACAAAGCTGTGATCCTGAAAGCTTAGTAACCCTTCTGTGTTCGCTGAGTTAATCTATCATCAGCTTTCAAAGAAAACTCTCCCGTTAATTTGAGCAACTGCATTTACATCTACCCGTATAGGAATAGCTGTCCTCTTCTTTGATACCGTTATTTTAGTGAGACTGAGACGAGAGAAGGGAACTCTTTTGAAGGTTTCATCATCGCCTATCCATACTGTCACCAGTAATAGAAGTTCGATATCCTCTGAACTAAGTGAACACGAACTCTTAGTTTAGTTACAACTTTTTCACCAGTTCCCACTCAAGCTGCATATTTCAACATAATGATCAATACAACACGGAAGCGAGACCATTATCATGTGATGATCAAGGGAGTATGACTGAAAGGGCCATTCGCCATTGTGCAGGAAACACGATTCCTCAGCAACCCTTGCTTCGCTGGTCCACTATGTTAAGAGGCCTTGGAACACCTAATGGACAAGCGGGGCAATTAGTTTTGATTAGATTGTATGAAGTGATGTTGGTGTGAAATCTTCGAGAACTTGCGTTTGCAAATCTTGAATAGTTCTCAATGATTTTTTCTTGAAAGTATTGATCTGACTGACGATCATAAGATATACAAGTTCATTCGAATTTGTGTTTGTGTCGGTAAATGTAAGGAAATTATCAGATCTACGGAATTAGTTCAGTTGATTTGTAGGTTCCCTCTCACCCTGATTAGCGTTTCGGCATTAATGCTGAGTGCATGATACGCTGCATGGCAGTTGAAAGTTCCAGCATTGGACCACTGGTGAGGATGAGTAAAACAGTTACTTTTTATCGGCCGTTGATTCAGGCAAGCAGAGAGAGTTACTTAAACAGAAAAAAACTGTACCTGATGAGACAGGATAGCCCAAGCGTAACGGGCCCTTGCTAGGAAACCACTGGCCAGTTGCGCTTTTCTTGTAGGCTAAAGAGAATTGTTCCAAAGCGCTCTTACACCAAATAACATACATAATCTTGACATCTTATGAAATGAAATTTAAGTCCTTGTGCCTCGTCGTACAGTGCATCGGTCAATGCGGTCAAGACGTTAAATTTTGTGTTGCATCCTGCATGACTTTGCTACCATTTTACATCCTTTTTTCTCACCAAAACGTTTGAATCCGGTTTCGTTTTACTCATGTTATTTCTGTTCTGGTTAAATCACAGCCTACGCAGAGGCAGGAGATGCCGGCTTGCATAGCATGTTCAAAGAAATCTCGCATGAAATTATTACGCATCTTTCTTGGAGTTTATGGGGAAGTGTCCTCTTGGTCGTTGGCATGCTGCTATATCTGATCTACACTCAGCATCTCTTGTACGTTTGTGTTAAATCTTGTTGTTGTAACACGCTGCATGTTAGACTACACTTCGTATATGTATTTCCGAGAGTGAATGCATGTCCTTTCGAAGAAAATAATACTCCCCCGAGCTCGTGCCATTCTTTTGCCGATATGCAGTAACTCATTTTTGTGCTTCTAAGGTCCTGAGTTATACCTACAACGTAGCCGAATTTAGTGCAAATGACTGAAATACATGGGAGAACGCGATCCGATGGAGAGAGGGAGGCGTTAGACGTCGAAGCTGCCGACGTTGGGGACCCATAGAGAAAATTGTGCGGCTGAAACAGTGATCCACAAAGACTCAACCAAATCAAATATTCTAATGCAGCCTGTCGCGTTAAAACATTCAGATTTTGCAAACAATGTGGTGGAGGAATATTTCGCCATTGTCAGCCGATGTATCTGTGATTCCCATGGACCATCTCACCTTATGCTTTATGAGCATGTGAAATCTAAGAAACAGTTACCACTGCAGTTTGACCCACAAAACAGACAGCCTAAATAACAATAATGTGTGGCTCATAGTCCGTTACGTTTGCACTATCCGTAAAAAGAAACTGCTCTCTGTGCAGCCGTTTTCAGAAACCTGCACACTTCCACAGATGTTTCCAGGGTAGTGGATGACAGCCAGACGGTCAGGGACCCACGTCGTTTCATCAGGGTCGCCTTTAGTCCTGCTTGATCGAAGGATGAGCAGTCGCATGGAGGAAGTTCGTCGATCTGTTCACGGAGGTTAGCGATTGCAACAGAATCATTCCGTCACCCAAAGAGAAAGAAATATCTGCGAGGATATCATTCCCCGGACATGATCCGGCAACCACGTATTCGCTATTTACAAGTCATGTTGGCACCGGTGGTCAAGTCGCGTGTCAATTACTAGCTTCACTAGAATCCAAAGGATTTGAACTCGGTAGCAAACAAAGATTTCTAGCAAATAATTAATTAGACAAATATATGACACATACTGGTAGGAAGGACCAATGACAAAGTGATCCTCGATTGCAGCTGTTTCAAAAACTTCAGGGTGTAGTTCTGCTTCCGCATAAAATATCACATTTTGCATCGCTGTACATGCTAAGTGCTTGCACTAGTTATCCAGTGTTCGTGGAGAACCAATGCTTCGAATTCGCGTTTTTCGACATTCCAAAACATCACCCGCTGCACTCTTCAGTTCTGTGTTCAACTTGGGTGTGATCCACAGTCTTGTACGCGCATTGTGCCTGTTCGTTCATTATTCAGTCCCTAACTTATCCAAACATTCCAAGTTATTAAATGGAGACTTCATGACTGCTTTGCTGGCAGAATTTCCCTTGCTGATATCAGATTATACCACCACCTGAGTTACTGTGATGGTCAACATTTAGGTCCGTTTGTGTAAAGAATAAAGGCTCAGTCAGTACACCCATCTGCATACATCCTTACATGATTTATATGTCTTTAGTATACTCTTGGTTGGCCTGTGGCACTTGTTTGAAAGAGCGACCGGTGAATAAACCCTGTTAAATTCAGAATCTCCACCAAAACGTGGAGAATTTCGATGAACTGAAGTTTGGGCGATATCCACCACTTGCTATGTGAATGTGATGGCTTTTGTCCGACATGGATTCGGACAGCTATTGAATTACCTTGTAAGTAGGTTTATATTCAGAAGTTTGACTCCAAATTTTGCTGTTGAGCTCAACGGGACATCGGTTGAAATAATTCCTGTTCGTTCCCAAAACCTGCTCTAGTTTTCTCACTCACTTTTATTAATGCTGGAGTACGTGATCGATTCAATCAAATCACGTTGAATATCCTTCCAAAGACCAACAGAGGTCGCGTCTTTCCGGATATGATATGGATCATAATTAGATGCAAGATTTACAGTTTCAGATATCAACCTGGTACCTACACTTATTTGGTCACGGTTTGAGAACTTTAAAAACACCGGTAATCAGACATAGTGACCGTAAAATTGGACCATAAGCACTTCTAGTGACTTTAGCGTAAGTGACTGTGGATAGCAGGATCTCGGCTGGAGCACTTCAAACAGTTTACATTACGACCTAATGTTGTGTAGCCCTCAACGTGTTCCCAGAATCAGGAAGAGCTTTGTGAATATAGAAAATTTTCCACTCAAGATTTCATACTGTAGATAAATTCGACCTATGACGAGGAGCTTGGGGACGTTGTGCAGCTGTTGTGCATCTACAGTACGCACCTCATGGCTGATTCAAACCCGTGAAATGCGGACTAGTTATTCAACCAAGAACAGCTGACTAGCGGCGTGAATAACTCGAGACACGATACTGATCCATTTTTTTCTTCAATCACCAGACTCACGTGTGAAATAGTTCAACGATTGACGTCTTCTCAGTCAAGTTCATTCACGGCAGGAACTATCCTTCCTTCTAAGCTACTTAGAGTTTGTAGATAGTAGGTAGATATTTGTAAATTTATCGTCCTGTAGGTGAAGCCAGCGCCTACCGAAAAGCCAGGAAAGCAGTACAGTTGTTTCATTCTTATTGGAACTCAACAACAGTAGGCGGATTACGAAACTTCAGGAAGATTCAAATTCGCTCCTGTGTGAATCACTGGCGCTACTCAGAGACTCTTCGCTGATCGCCGAAGTAATGGACCGGTAGTCAGGATATCGCTGGTTTGGATCTCCCTTGTGAGGCGCACTGCTGAGGATTCCCGGCTTCTGAGCATAGGTTGACTTCATTTGTGGGACGAAGTCCTGATTGAATTTTGAGTTGGTAGTTCTTTTTCTTTGAATGAAATTTAGGATGTTGATTTTTCTGGCGTCATCACAGTCCAGCTCAAATCTGTTGAGTGACTGCTGCACTCGCTGAATTGCACCAAACGACAAAGTCTCTCTTTCGTCATCCGAACAATATCATCATTTAGCGATTTCCTCATTTTTCGCTGTAAATACTCCAGGTCAGTATGTTGTTTATTTTACATGCTATACTTGACACAATCCACAATACGGCGGCGTTTATGCGGCTTTGGATCACTCAAAAGTGCAGCGTGTATAGGTCTGCCTGTCAGCTGAGTTGATTTTCGGCCTTGTGAATGTACTTATGTGATTACGTAAACAAGTCTGTGGTTCCCATTTTCATAGAAATAACGTCTCATCTTGCATGATGGAGGCACCTTATAGTGATAGGTTGATCATGTATTAATCAGCGAACTGTGAAATGAAATCAGTTAATTTTTTTTCAATTGTGACTCGTGATGGATGGACGGTGTTCTTTCGCGGTGCGACATTAAATTCAAACTTAAAAAATCCAACACTTTTTTTTGCCGTTTTGGTTGTCAAACGTGGGCGCCAAACTGATCACACTGAGAACAGAACGTTCATAATAAGTTTTAAATGAAGTTTACGGGAGAACTAAAATAACACTCCGATTTCTGATATTGGACAACCAAATGTGCGGAAAGAAGGAAGCCTTCTGTTCCAGTTTTTTAGGGTGCTGCAGGGTGGTGCGACATTGGTCGTAGTGTCGACATAATATCTTGCTAGTGAGATACCAGTCTCTGATGAGTAATGGAAGCGGAAAATTAATTTGATTTTTCCGTCTGCACAAGCGTCATTTGTAAGTAGGCGATTAACTTCACAGTACTTTTTCCTTAGAAGAATTCTTAATCTGCGGAATGCCTTTTTCTTCTAATCTTATATAAAACATTACCTCCGAATTCCATGTCCCAATATAAGGCTGTTTTTTCCTAGAGGAGTTTATCTCATAAGAGCGTTCGTTACTCCCCATTTGTTGATTCGGATGTAAGTGAACCTGTAAGACATTAGGGTTAGATACCAGTTGCCCCAGGCGATTAGACAGGCCATGTAGTACCATACTGAACAGACATTAAGTTTGACATGTGTGGAGAGCCACATTGTCCTCTATCAGAGTGATGTACACCAACCCAAAAAATGACATTCTTTTAAGAATCGCACATGAATTTTTAATTAAGAATTAATTTCTTTTTATTTTTAGGAAAAGTCATCTCAACAAGACTAAGAGACCCCGTCCTACTGGTGGACGCAAGCGACAAGTAGGTAAAGTTCTTACATGTTGTCTCAAAGAATTATAGAACAGTTTACAGAAGGGCTATTAAAGCCAGACCTACGTATACCTAAACCTAACAGATATCTGTGACAATCTGCCTTGCAAGATGTGTAGATTTCTTGGTCATTGTATATATATAAATTCAGAAAATAAGGTGATCCGACTTTGAGATTCAGAAGAGAGAAAATCCAATAATTCCAGGGAGGTCAATTTGAGAAGACGTGGTCAGATTTACTAGAATATGAATAATTGGTATTTGCAAGCAAAGTTGGTTTTGCGAACGACTTACATGCAACGCAGCTGAGTCTCTCGTTTATAATTTTTTTCAAGCTAATGAGTGTACTTCGCTAATTTCTTGCAATTTGGTTTCAAGTAACACAACACAAAGACGGATACTTGGGGACTGCGTCTGCACCCAAGAAGGGTGAATCCGATAAACCTAACAGATATCTGTGACAATCTGCCTTGCAAGATGTGTAGATTTCTTGGTCATTGTATATATATAAATTCAGAAAATAAGGTGATCCGACTTTGAGATTCAGAAGAGAGAAAATCCAATAATTCCAGGGAGGTCAATTTGAGAAGACGTGGTCAGATTTACTAGAATATGAATAATTGGTATTTGCAAGCAAAGTTGGTTTTGCGAACGACTTACATGCAACGCAGCTGAGTCTCTCGTTTATAATTTTTTTCAAGCTAATGAGTGTACTTCGCTAATTTCTTGCAATTTGGTTTCAAGTAACACAAAAGGTTGACGGATACTTGGGGACTGCGTCTGCACCCAAGAAGGGTGAATCCGACCGTGGGCTGCCGACCATAAATGTGAATAATTAGTTCGGAAGCATGAAAACACATTTCAGTTAAAGCAGCGATGAGGCACTTCCTACTCTCGAAATTTAAAACTCAACCAAACCACGTTTTTACTCGCGCAACCAAGAACCTTTACAGTGTAGTCGGGAGCGCACTTTCCGTTTTGTTGTCGCTCTCTTTTCAATTCCACGCTGGAGCGCCTGACTTGGTGCAGAATGTCTAGATTCCCTTTTCGTTGACCCCTAAGTCACGTAATAAACTAATGGTATCAATTGTAATCATTGCACAAACTTATTTGAAGGATACTATAAGTAAGCTCACCTTGAGCACAGGAGGTTTACACGTGACAGTTAGTCGTAGAAATTGGTAAAGCTCCCTCCTCCAGCGTCTTGTGGACATCACCAAGGTGCGTCTTTAAGCCGTAATGTTTTCCCCGGCATTGTGTACTACAGGATGCGAGTTACGTTCTTGCGTATGACGAAAAGTTGTCAAGTGTTCTGCTCTCCGATGCAGTTGTAATGGTGCTTGCCATCAGTTATATTCTGCAGACAGCTGCGACGTGGAAGCAGCGCTGTCACGCCCAAGGCAACAAGACTGCCGGTGTTTTGAGAGACGACCAGTAACATTGCTTTCATGGACATTTGGTAGTTCTACCGATGCATGGAGACTCTTATTTGTTGTAAATCTTTGTAGCTTCTAAGGCCTTCCTTATGACCCTGCTTCACTGGTGATACAAAGCTGTCAACGTCTGCGCACACGTGATACCGCTAAGTAGACTCCTCATCAGCCTTCTTGTAGTATGTGTGCCATACCTCGAAATCCACTATTGGTTCCTCACTTAGAAAAATCAGCTCGTCTGCCCTGATCTACTCCATTCGATCAATGGAATATTGGATGTGATACACACAGTCCATCGGTTAAAATTAGCAAGTTCCACATTCCGCTGTTGAACATAGGCACCTACTTTGATAAACGACGAGTTCTTGTTTCCACCACACAAAGAGAAAATGGGGTATCTTAGGTGTTTCAAATACAACGGCCCAACTTACCCAGAAAATGTGACTTTGGGTAGCAAATAAGGACAAATACACAGATGAAAGGTAACTTACAAACTGTGTATGATTTTGGTTTTTCAGTCACGCAGTGCCCAGGGTTCAAATTTACTCCTAGGCAGTCGAGCAGTCAGCTGTACGGAGTTTGAAGATCGAAGTGGATTGCACGTCAATAATGCGGTCACAATTCCAGTCCCAACAGGAAGGATGTGTAAGTCTCCTTTAAAAATTGAAAATTTTGCAATGCTGCTCCAACAAGCATTCAAAAATCGGGTTGTATGATGCCCTGTTTTACTACAAACCTTAAAACGTTGCATATTTGGCAAGGCTCGCAACATTCCCCTGAAGAAAGGCGATTATGTTGTTCTGATTCTTATTTCAATCAAAAGTCTCTCCCGTACGTTTAACCAGGAACGATTTACTTACTAAAATTTTGACTACGCTAAAATTCCTCTGACACGCTACCATTCAGGGATACAGGAATGTGTGTTGGAAGAGGATTGTCTGATGGAAGCAACAACAACGATGAACGTTCCCTGCCACCTTTTGTATTTCCAAGAAAGAACATTGTCGTATTTGGCAGATTTCCAAACATCATTCGTCATGCACCAACATATAAGCATGATGAGCTCGCATAACGGCCACCAAGGGCATCCAAATAATTTAAAAATCACTTGATTGGGTTCATTTGAATAGAGCAGCTAACACAACCATTTCAAACAGGTGTTCCCATCAACACGGATTAACGAATCAATAGGGCGGAAACGCGATAGCTAATTATGTATTGTACGCGACGTATTCCCGTGTTCTATCACTATTTCCTTCAGTACGCTTTGCAGGCGTGTGACCTGTGCCGCTCTTAACCATCAGATAGCATAAATAGAACACTGTCCGTAAGAATCAACTGGTTTCAACGGGCAATGGAGCAGCAGTTCTAGTGACATTGACCATTTATTTGCCACAAATGATTGGGGGTTTATAGTCAGTGGTTCATAGCATTGAAACTGTGATCTTATTCTTCGGATTGGGGAGAATTAACCCACTCAACAACCAATAGGTACGTCTTTTTGGCCGAAGCAGGCCTGTTTTCCCGAAAAAGGTTGAATTGAAAAAATGTGCACCCGGGATTCGGTCTTAGTCAAGGTGCAGCGTTTTTCTTGGGAAAGTAGTGCGCACTGCAGGGAACGTGTATTTTAATTTTCTCAGGAAATTTTCTCCCTAATTTGGCAACCCAAATCAACATAATGCATATATGAGGCTAACACGTCAGTGAATTAGGTCAACCTGATTCGGTAGATACGCTGCTGAGTTCCAGATACTGAAGTCTTGGTCGGCCCGGCGCCGAGAATAGAAGGTGATGTTTACACACAAGGAGGCAATTTGTACGACAACTTTCAGTTTTACACCGTCTGGAGGTGAGCAAGTGCAAACCAGGTAACGGCTAGCGGATGTAGGCTCGGTAATGTGGGATGCAATCGTTCTGTCCGTGACAAGTCTTGTGAGTGCGACTGGCGGTGCGATCACACGAGTGCCAAGATAGGACAAGTCAGAGCAGACTCAATAGACAAAGCAGGTCAAAAATAATTACACGCATGCTAGCATAACACTGTCGGAGGGTATGGCCTTCGTGACAAGGTGAAGGGCGGTTACAGAAGCCGTACCGGAGCACAACAGGTACAGGTCAATAAGCACATGGACGCAGTAAGTAGATGAATTAGGAAGTTATGCTGTCAGGTTCGATTCAGTGTGCGACACGCTATCACTAATCTCTGTTTCCAAAAGTTTCTGTCGCCAACCAGCGGTCAGTTTAGGGCCCGTTATAACGCAGGCATTTTCCGGGTGCAATCTGGTGTAGTACATAATCGTTTGCAGTGTCAGCTATGAGCTACCAGGAGAAAAATAACAAAGTCGTATGCTTTATCATCACAACTACTATGAAATACCTTGGTGTCAACACCCATGGAACAGACCGTAATAGTTCACTCGTGCAGACTACTGTCTTCTGTTGATTACCTCCGAAAACACCTACGAACAAATGCATATTTGCTGGGATCATTATTCTAACATTTACGGACTTTAACGAGCGTGGTTTACGCGTCTCGCACAGAACAAATAGACTCGAACATAATAATTGATAGCAATGTCAAGTATCGCCATCCACTGGTTTCTGGTGTTGTTGTTCCCCTAGTGCTCTGTTGATGAGTTCTATAGCACTCTCCTTAAAGTTGGACTAATCAATTAGTGCAGTCACAGTATCAGTAATTTCGTTAACTTCCCTGCGGTTGTTAGCATCACATAGCGCACATACTTCAGGAAAGATGTGTTTATTTGAACCTTTGGTGTTTGTCTGATGTCTGGTGCTCAGTATAAGATGCTGGGGAATCGCTACTGAAACGAAGCAGATTTAGAGCTGAAACCATACTACATTGAATCCTCAAATATATTTTTGCAGTAGGAGGACTTTTATTTAGGTCACGGCCCATCTCAGCACAGCCGATGGCCACTGACTTATTTGCTGATTCGACGCAGTAAGGCAAGGTCAGGTAGAGACAACCTCTTCAGTCTATGTTCGCTTTTCAGTAAAACCGATCACAGGCTCCGTATTTATCACCGTGTCTATCTGATTAATTTTACAACAAGGTTGTGTTCAAATCAATTGGAAAAAGTTTGGAACCGATGAGAAGTCATCGTTTCAGAAGGGCTTGGTAAAGAATCGGTAGTTTTTTTAGTTGGTTAACGTTTCACCTTTGACACAAAAGCTTCATCAGTTCAAGTGAGCAGGACACCAAGTTGGTTAGGTTTTAAGGCAGACGGAAGACCAATCAGTAAGACGTCTTCATAGTAGCGTACTACATCAGTGTTCAGTGTCAAATAACGGCTCTTGTCAGTTAGTGTGGTTGCCAAAATCTAACATTGATGGATTGGGGTAGTTTCAAATTAGTTCCGATCGGGTTTGGTTCCTCAATCTTCCATTTCAGGATGCTTCAATTGATGATTCACTGTAGGTGCCGCTGGTAGATCTCGTTGGTCTTTGTGGACTCGTGAGTGTTGCGACTATTTAGTTGGGGGAGGGAAGGTGGGTGAGATCAAGTGAAATTCAGATTATGACTACTAAATATGATAACCTGACACCAACACGTGTCATTTTGACTGATCCAAAACCGTCCTCCACCACTTGCCAGAACCACACCTATTCTGCTTGGCAATTGCTACCGTCTCGGCCATCGCTCTGTGTGACGTGGACCGAAGTCCTCACAACTTCTACATTTTCTAAATCTATTTTGTGTCCCGTGTACAGGACATCTTCCGCCATTGCCAAGTTTTTCAGTAACGCTCGATATTCACCCGTGTTTGTTGGCGGCCTGTTTATTTTTCTCCTGTGCTCTCCAGTTCTTGTGTGAAGTTCCATGGACTTCTGTCCTAGGTAGTCTGGTCTTTACACTTAATTTTGTAGACACAGTCGTTGGTTCTGTTCACCGGGAGACGCTCCTTCAACTGTATCAATGCAGAGCGCAGTATTTATCTTCTGAAAAGCTACACTTATGTTAGCCGAAGTCATATAAATTCTTGATGCAAGTGCTAGATTTCCCACCTTACCGTCTTACTGATTGGTTCTTAGGCTGCCTTAAAACCTGGCTAACTTGCTGACCTGCTCACATGGCCTGACGAAGCTTTTGTGTCAAAAGCGAAACATTGCCCAAATAAAAGCTATGGATTGTTTACCGATCCCTTCTGAAACAGGTTGCCTTCCGTTTAAAGCGGGATGTTCATATTTCGACGAATCGACTGTCCAAATGAATTTATGGTATGCTTCAGTCGCACTGAACGATTTTCAGTCCAGCATTGTCTTGTATCCGGTGCTCTGTTGACCAAGGACTAAAGAGTAATAATGAGCCAAACTGAACCGTTGCACCCTCAAGAAAAAGCCGAAATTTTCGGGGCTAGTACTGGAACTAAAAAGCGATGGCACTTAAACGTGAACCATGTCAGAGGCTTTAGACGTCCATAGATAGTAATGGCCCTTTTATGCTGACACCTCTAAAGCGAGTATTTGTCTTACTTGACGAGCGTTTCCGTTTAAGCTGACGCAATTTTCAGGTTCTTCCTTCTGGGGTAAAGAGCATTTGCACCTGTGGGTTTCCTGTTGCGTGGTAGTTTAAGGATGAGCAACAGGAGGAACAGAATATCCAGCAACATACAAAAAACACTGAATCATAACTTTCTTCTTGACGTCATACTCGACGCTCTAATACCAATGCTGAGATAAAAGGGGATTGTTGCGCAGTAGGTATCAGCGAAAGTTTCTGCATTACTTACAGTTCCTAGTATCTAGTAATATCCTTGTAAAACCGAGACGTCCTAACGAGCAACTTTCACTTGTTTTTGCCTTCCTTGCGAGCCTATTGTTCGTAATTCTGTTCATAAGCCATATTATGGGTTCACTCTTAACATGCACAAGTTAGTGATACATGTTAGAAATTTCAACGTATTTGGAATTCTGTAGTAATTAGTCATGTATTCAACATCGTGACCACAGTACGAGGGCACCACAAACTAGATAGTTGCGCAGTCCTAGGGACTTGGTAGACGAAGCTTTTTAGCATTACTTTATATCGGTCTTCGGGTAATCACTGAAGTGGTTAGTATTCTCGGGTATAAATAATACTAGTTAGATTAAGATACCGCTGATCATGACAGTGCATATCATTAACAGACCTCTCGTGAAAAGCAGGAACGCCACACATCGAGATAATTTGATTGATCATTCCAGTACTCATCACGACGTTAATGCATGATCTTCAAGCGGGAGTGGTACGCGTACTATGTGCAAATATTTAGGTTGTCGTTTGCATAAAATAAAATACTCTACACGTAGGTTAGAAAGTAGACATGCTACAAAGGCTCTTGAGGTTTCGTCCTTCACGAAACGATGGCAGCTATTGACTAACACCCAGGTAAACGCCGTATGTGCCAGAGCACAATTGCGATTCAAGTGATCTCTTAGACAGACGATATGAAAAATGAATGTCAGGGGTACTATGAACAAAAATAAAAAGAGAAATAGACACGCGGACTGTTCTTTTGGAAGTTAAAATGTAGTTCGAACAATACTGTCTTCGTGAAGCGGATAGATTGCTGCCTTCATGAAACACTCCAGAACTGATACTCCTCTACTCAGAGTGAACACTGAGTGATTTGCATATTTTTATTATCTGGTTTCCGTTATTACAAGCCTTAACAACATCCCTGTTCCCTGTCCCGTATATTGTTCAGGTGCATCTGAGCAGAATATTCCGGTCGATTCACGAAGCCAAAATCGTTAGTCATAGAACATGGAGGAAGAATTATTTTCGTTCTTAACCAACCATGTAAAGATACCCCTTAACCTATTGTGCCCACTACTTCAGGATTCTAACCCAGTTTTAAAGGATTCAAACGCCGGTGCGTTTTTTTACCACGGTTTGCTTTCTTACGCTAACAAACTGTTCAAGTCTTTACTTGTTTCAGTGTGGGCATAAAATAAATCAATGTGAACTTCTTTCCACCAGTCATGTCCATTCATGAGAAACTTTGTATGTATTTTGTTTTGAGTTCTTTATTATACTCGTTCATTCCTCAGCCAGCAATGTGCACTCAGTGATACAGCCTCCGGAACGCAATCAGATTATGGCCTATGGATTGACGGGAGTTCACTTGCGTGATACACTGGATCCGGAGCTTGGTCCCCTGGTCCCAGCTGGTAATGTATCATACAGAAATGCCTGGAATCAGTCGGCGACGCTAGGTCACAAAGCTTGCAGAGACTTTTTTGATGTCAGCGATGTCACGTATACACCGCAGTGCGAACCTCATATGCTTGCGAATATAGCTACCCAAATGGATCAGGCTTACCAGGATAACACAATGCAACCACAGGAGAACCCTGTGCACATTCGGAACCAGTCTGTCTGTGTGTCTGCGATGGACGTCACACGAGTGCCACTCATGTCACAGCAAGCATTGTAGGAACTATCATAAATTCCGGTGATTTTGTTGAACAATCTGTTGTACCCAAAACTTTGTGGCCCTTATTCATCACTTTGGGTTTGCTTGTTTTTCATCCAAATTCGCCTGCATTGAGTTTCAACAGAGTGTGAATTAGAATCTGTTTTTTTTGTATATCTACCATTGGGATTTCTTGGGCTCTTGATGGAGGCAGTGTTTTGACAGACATGCATTGATGGGAAAAATCTTGCTGGCCGAGGATATATTGCATAAAATATTTCACTACATTCCGTCCACTCAACAACTGGAAGCTTTTTCTAGCTGTCCCATAAGGCCGTTTCTGTAATGCACAGTAACAGGCAAACAGAATTAAATCGTTATTCAAGGAATCAATAAACATCAGTTCGAACATTTTGGAACTGACTATGTATCCTGCTTGAGTGTGAGAACGTCAGACGACTGTAGGGCTACCCATTACTAATAGAAAGCACAAACTCTGATCCAGGGAACTGCATTCAGGATTCTCTTCTATTCTATTGAGATTCGTTAACTATCCGAAAATATTTTCAACACGTTTGTAACACATGTGCTACCATTCTGGGTCTTTTCTACTTCGTCTACTTTCATATCCAGGGAGGGGCCAGGTTTAAATCTTAAAAAAATTTCATACCTATAAACCATCTGATAGGTGTAAAAAGAATAGTTCACAAGATACATAGACCTCCCTGTGAGGAGCTGTCACACGTGGAACTAATTAGTATGGAGCCCATTGTCGTGAAGTGTGTGAGTGAAGGGTGAGGCCACCCCTCATCGTTTAGATGTGCAAGGTGGTCACGTCATCGATCCACTACTCCTGATCGAAACGGTTTTAAGATGCATAATTGAGATCCACAAGTTTTCTCACCAATGTGTTCGGTAAGGGCTCTGAATGACTTGATTTAGCGAAGCCAAGCACACAACAACAACGGATATGTTCGAAGGACTTCTTGAGAGACTTTGTAGAATTTTTTGATAGCCAATACTGTAAGCAGGACGTACTGTACAGAATCGATCACTATATACTCAGCATTATTCCTCTTGGACGTCCTCTTGGACGAATTCAAGCACAGCTCAACCAAGGCGGCTTATCACAGTTAACAGTTGAGTTGACAAACATACGTGCTACGTATACGTCGTCACCGAAGTTTTCTGGTCAGTCTGCCAAGTGTAGTAAGGATAACAGCAAAGTAATAAAAAAATGATAAATACATATAAGATAACGAATTAGAACGGTCAGTTCACAGCTTTCCGGTATGCTGTGGTATTATCAGATAATAGCCTACATTTGGCTCGCATTGGCGAAATGTATCAAGACTAACGGGACAAACAGATTTTCTGCTGACCAACGGGATTCTCCGAAAGACAGTTCAAAGATTAGCGAATATACACTCATCTCTACTGGAAATTGCACGAAATTAGCGAATATACACTCATCTGCAAACTAATTTGGTCCTTTCGAGAGACTCATCCGGAACCCAGCTGAACTGAACCCGTAGAACATAAGGTTGACGGAAACCCGGGGACTGCGCCTGCCTGATGAGCCCCAAAAAGGGCGAAACCGGTCGTGGGCTGTCGATGGATTTTCAGCATCCTTATGAATAGTACATTACAGTTCAAAGATATTTATATCTATACCGATAACCAAACTAATCTAAGGGAGCAATTTTCTCGAGCATTTCAGTACCTGACTGAGGATTCTTAACCTGATGCTGCAGTTTTCCGAGAAATGACAGGAAACATAACGACAAAAGACGTCAAAAACTTGGGACATAAGTCTGCTGGAGTGAATAGTCTCATTGTGTTTCTCAACCATGCTCGAAGTTAGGCTCTCGTCAGACAAAGTCATCGAAGAGGATAAATATGGTCATTTTTCTGGGACAGGTATATATGTTAAAATTAGCTGCGCGGGAACGCATACTGATTGAAAGACTGATGGAATCAATCCCGTGGTAACCACTGGTATTGGGTTGATTTTGGCATCAGATTTCGTGGTATACGAATTCGGGTAGAACAATGAATTCGCGCCCTTTTTGTTTTTCGGCCAACCTAACCAAACCCACTGGGTCCTTTAATTCCTGCTAAGATATATATCAAATTTTTCAAGCAAAATCAACTATGGGTTTGTCAAGCTACCCTGTGGTCTCTCAGGGTCGCATGTGTTCTATACTAAAATGAACGAAAGTGCACTTTTATGATTTTTAACGCTAGAATTTATCTACACCCGATCAGCATATTCTCGCAGAAGGTTTGTGAGACTTTAAGGTAACCTTGAAGTTACTTTGAAGTTTGATAAAACATAAGGAACAGTATTCCGGGAAACCGTAATGCAAACTGAAACAGTTTTGAAAAATGAATGAAAAATTCGAGGAAACAGTTTTGCTTCTCGTTTAGTCCAAAACAAAGACAGAACCTAACGACGGGGTAAAAGTTTTATTTCACCCTCTGCGTTATGTAGGGATCTGTGAACAAGCGAAAACAGTAAAAGCATCGGTACTACAGGAAATATAACTGAGCCATACAGAATTCATCTGGTTTGATGCTGCTTGCCAAAATACATGTGAAACTGGATAAAATGTTGGTGAACAAGGAACGGAACCACGGAAGTGTCGGCGTAATACAGAGTTGAACATTCTCCTCGGTCAAGGTCATAGCATGAAGCAGTCTGCCACACAGACTCAAGTCTCTCTAAGCAGTATTAATTGTTTGATTCGGGCTTGTGCTCCGTTTTCAAACAAAATTGACATTAGTTAACTGCCATTGTCTTATTTGTTGATCGCGTTACATTTTAGTTTCACATAAAATATGCAACTAATCCTGCAATTTGCTTCATTTTCATCCTGTTTTCTACCTTCTGCCACAGACAGGATTGCTTGAGTTGAACTCAGTTCTCAATAATATCGTCTTACTCTCCTCTTCAACATGATCCGGAAATCAAACAGCTTGAATTTTCAAGCTGAAAAAACCACTCCACGATCTTTTCCGTGGAGTGCTGTTCGCCGCATGCTTCAGCTAAACATGTGAGTCTTAATCCACTGATTTCTTTTCATATTCCTCATTCTAAAGCACTCCGCATAACCGAAAATTGTCAGCACTATTTACATCAGCCATCTCATGTCTACCCTCCCACCCTTCTGCAAGACGCACAACGTTGATCTGCCCACGGACAAATAGTTCCGTGCGGTAGCAAGGGGTTAAAGAAGGCATCATGCTGTAGGCCCACAGATGAACAGGCGGTTCGTGCAGACAAACAGCATCACTTACCCCGTGTAGTCTTGTACTGATTATGTAACACTGCACC
>NW_008751726.1:87107-126267 GCF_000715545.1 Opisthorchis viverrini
TTCTATTGTAATCTACTACTCATAAGGTTGTTGCTGAAAATCCATCCACAGCCCACGACCGGTTTCGCCCTTCTTCGGGCTCATCAGGTAGGCGCAGTCCCCGGGTTTCCGTCAACCTTATGTTCTACGTGAGAGGTTCAGCTGGGTTCCGGATGAGTCTCTCGAAAGGACCAAATTAGTTTGCAGATGAGTGTATATTCGCTAATTTCGTGCAATTTCCTCTCACGTAGAACATAAGGTTGACGGAAACCCGGGGACTGCGCCTACCTGATGAGCCCCAAGAAGGGCGAAACCGGTCGTGGGCTGTCGATGGATTTTCAGCATCCTTATGAATAGTACATTACAGTTCAAAGATATTTATATCTATACCGATAACCAAACTAATCTAAGGGAGCAATTTTCTCGAGCATTTCAGTACCTGACTGAGGATTCTTAACCTGATGCTGCAGTTTTCCGAGAAATGACAGGAAACATAACGACAAAAGACGTCAAAAACTTGGGACATAAGTCTGCTGGAGTGAATAGTCTCATTGTGTTTCTCAACCATGCTCGAAGTTAGGCTCTCGTCAGACAAAGTCATCGAAGAGGATAAATATGGTCATTTTTCTGGGACAGGTATATATGTTAAAATTAGCTGCGCGGGAACGCATACTGATTGAAAGACTGATGGAATCAATCCCGTGGTAACCACTGGTATTGGGTTGATTTTGGCATCAGATTTCGTGGTATACGAATTCGGGTAGAACAATGAATTCGCGCCCTTTTTGTTTTTCGGCCAACCTAACCAAACCCACTGGGTCCTTTAATTCCTGCTAAGATATATATCAAATTTTTCAAGCAAAATCAACTATGGGTTTGTCAAGCTACCCTGTGGTCTCTCAGGGTCGCATGTGTTCTATACTAAAATGAACGAAAGTGCACTTTTATGATTTTTAACGCTAGAATTTATCTACACCCGATCAGCATATTCTCGCAGAAGGTTTGTGAGACTTTAAGGTAACCTTGAAGTTACTTTGAAGTTTGATAAAACATAAGGAACAGTATTCCGGGAAACCGTAATGCAAACTGAAACAGTTTTGAAAAATGAATGAAAAATTCGAGGAAACAGTTTTGCTTCTCGTTTAGTCCAAAACAAAGACAGAACCTAACGACGGGGTAAAAGTTTTATTTCACCCTCTGCGTTATGTAGGGATCTGTGAACAAGCGAAAACAGTAAAAGCATCGGTACTACAGGAAATATAACTGAGCCATACAGAATTCATCTGGTTTGATGCTGCTTGCCAAAATACATGTGAAACTGGATAAAATGTTGGTGAACAAGGAACGGAACCACGGAAGTGTCGGCGTAATACAGAGTTGAACATTCTCCTCGGTCAAGGTCATAGCATGAAGCAGTCTGCCACACAGACTCAAGTCTCTCTAAGCAGTATTAATTGTTTGATTCGGGCTTGTGCTCCGTTTTCAAACAAAATTGACGTTAGTTAACTGCCATTGTCTTATTTGTTGATCGCGTTACATTTTAGTTTCACATAAAATATGCAACTAATCCTGCAATTTGCTTCATTTTCATCCTGTTTTCTACCTTCTGCCACAGACAGGATTGCTTGAGTTGAACTCAGTTCTCAATAATATCGTCTTACTCTCCTCTTCAACATGATCCGGAAATCAAACAGCTTGAATTTTCAAGCTGAAAAAACCACTCCACGATCTTTTCCGTGGAGTGCTGTTCGCCGCATGCTTCAGCTAAACATGTGAGTCTTAATCCACTGATTTCTTTTCATATTCCTCATTCTAAAGCACTCCGCATAACCGAAAATTGTCAGCACTATTTACATCAGCCATCTCATGTCTACCCTCCCACCCTTCTGCAAGACGCACAACGTTGATCTGCCCACGGACAAATAGTTCCGTGCGGTAGCAAGGGGTTAAAGAAGGCATCATGCTGTAGGCCCACAGATGAACAGGCGGTTCGTGCAGACAAACAGCATCACTTACCCCGTGTAGTCTTGTACTGATTATGTAACACTGCACCCATTTCAGTTCAGCAGGCAAAATTTGACTAAAATAAAAGGCACAACTTTAGCGCTCCGCAAACCAGGTTGTCTATAATGCTTTAGAGCTTCGGGATCTTGTAAGGAACGCAGTTCAGCCGATTTCATGGATCAATCCTTGTGCGGCAGCTGGACATGGTGTCGATTTGCACACGACGGACCTTACGGATTGAACAAATTTCAATCCCTTAGATAAAGTTTTAGGTCTGTCTTTTAGGTAAACAAGCTCTCACCAGTGGTCGTCGTAGCTGATCTATTTCACTTCTGGACCTGTATAGTAGAATCTTCTGAGTTGCTACACAGAACATCCCGCTTTAAGGAAACTGATCATTCCACGATACTTTACGTTATACGCTGCGCATTGAGATCCCATCTGGCTCCTGTCTGGTAGTCAATTTATCACGTAGAGTTAAGTGTTTGATAGACGTATCTTTCCGGACATGGGCAAATTCATTTTCGGAAGGCCAATTTAAACGGATGCATACAAAACTATTTTCTCCACTATTGCTGAAGAATTGTTACTCAGATTTAAAAACTGGTAAAGCACACAAGTCAACCAAGTCCCCGTATCCTTAGGTTGTTTTCGAATTGAGAACAAATATTTTCTGTTCGTCATAAGATGGGATCGTTTTGTTGTGTAGCGGGAACACTCAAGATGAGGTTGTTCGTAATACATTTACTCAGCGGCTGAGCAGGGTTCCGTAGTGCGACGATGAAAGAACAAATTTTTATCGTCAACACACAACGTCTCTGAGGAACTTAGTTGTATTAAAATACGGTGACCCAAACATTGCGGTGACAGTAGCAGTTTGAAGGCACCAAAGCGATCGGCAACAAACATCCGATCCGTTCAAGCTCTGCCGCCCATTTATCCAACTATTCAGTATGTGCAACCGAAGGTGAACTAACCAAGTTCATTCCACCAGCAACGTCCACTTGTTTTAGTCCAAGTGTTGCAATGCAAACCAGTAATCGTTCGGGCGCTGAAGCTCTTATTCAAGCGCATGCGGACAACCTGTACTGAGTTCAGAAAGTCATTCAACAAGAGCATTCGAATGCTGCTGAAAGCCTGATATGTATCGTTGATAAGCGGCTTCACTGAGGAGAATCACACCATGTTTTGAAGATCTCTGGGATCAATAAACGTAAGAACGGTTGAATCCAGAGTGTCCAAAGTTGTCAGTGCTCAGAATTTACTTGACTGGTACACCGTACATAAAAAAAATCAAGATTAGTCCGTAATAATGAGACCACATTTTAACAAATGTGGTCTGCTGATACCTTCATAAGTGTGCTGTTCTTCCGCCTTAACTACCTTAAAGTTCTGTTAACAATTTAGAGACATAATCGGTTTCTTTGTGAGTTCTGAACCATTGTCCAGTCGTACATTCTTCAGGATTTTTGCCCTGAGTGACCTTCGAGGCCAGTTCGCGCTCTGCCTTTTGGCAAGCATACATCAAGCGGGATTGGATACGACAACTCTGTTGATGTTCTTTAAGAATGACAAGTGTCATTTTTATACGAATAGCCCTAAATCAGGTTGTCAGGCTCCTTGTGAACGAAACAAATTCAACAACCTCCATCAAAACCCGATGTGACATTCAAAGTCTTCAGCCTGCTACAGCCATGATTCTTGCCGCTAAACTTAGAATATTTTGCGACTTCAAATAACCCATCTAATAAATAATTACCTGCCGATCTGATGTCCTTTCGTGAAAAAGGCATTCCCATCTCCTTCGGAATCCTGTACGAGTTTTCGAAGATGCCGCAAATGTGTGTTCTGAAACACCACTGTAACGCATAGAATAACCATTTAAAATTTCGTTCAAATAAGTGAGTTTGTTCTTCAAAATTACAAAATACACATGCGAAAAAATTGGAAGTCGTTGTTATCAGCACAGTGAAACTGCACCGATAAGAACTAAACACTGTTTAGTCTCACCCTTTGTAGAAGGGTACATTATAAAAGGGTATGTCGCTATTACTATAAAGACACCCTCACTTGTTCGAAAAAGAGACACCAATTCCCAGGAGAGTTAAGCCCGTTGGCACCGTCACTTTTATGCTCTTGTGAACTACGTTTATATTTAAACGTTGTAAGGTTTGACAGGTTTGGGTGTAGTAGATACTTGGTCATATTACGCACGGGAGGATGGCCTTATATTTTGAAGACCCTAGGTAGCTAAAAACGCGTTAGAAAGCATTCGTTAGAGGAATTCGAGTTATCCGTGTGAAGTAGTGTACGTTACAAATGAAGATCGAATCTTGTATCAGGCGACAATAAACCAACCATGGAGTAGGAGGTGATGGAAGGCTACAATTGATTAATGAGGCTTTTGGATGTTGCACGCGGGGAATACATACCTAAATTAATAGAAACTTTACATGTATGCCGTGTTAACAAAGGTAGATGGCCCTCTACTGGTATCTAGCTTTTCGTATGAGAAGAAAGCAGGTCCATCGTTGTTCGATTCAATCCGCAGGCATCATACCTGGTTAGACCGAACAAAACTGATCAATGGGGAGGAGCTGAAAACGTGTTGCGTTGCCCGACAAATTCGCCAAAGCGCATATCATGAATTTAGTATCTGAGGTGGCTAGTTGCCTGGGACTACCACATATTGTGCATCGGTCTGTGCGTAGGTATAAGATCAATTTTTCATCAATGTTCCAGCTACTAACTAGTAGTCAGAGGCAGTTGAATTTCACCAGCACCCATGTGGATCATCCACCTGACTTGTAGGCGTTTTGTGTGGGTCAAGAAACACCATTGTCCACAGTGGCCAACTGTTGTGAACCATCATCACCGCTGTGACTCCATATGTGTTTGAACGTCTTAAAGATTGATCCAAGGCAGAATCCGGCAAAAGGACCTTTGGATCATGTTCTATGACTTCCCCTTTCCCGAACCGTGTTTGATGGAATAGCTCAGCATTCTGAAACGCTTGGTTGGTAATTTGTTGAAATATTGGTAGCTCGGGTGAGTTTATTGGTTGTTGATCAGGTGACTGTTGATCTGTTCGCCGAGCTTGGCAATTGGCTTGCAAACGTTTCGTCACCATACGAGGAGACATCATCAGTGCGCAGTTGAGTGGATACTTCTTCCTTGCCTGCGGGCGCTTATATAGCATTCGAGGGCTATCTGTTATCTTCTGACGTGATTGGCTACTTAAAGTGTAACAAATTTGGTGAATCTATTGGTCCATTTGTGATCTTTGTTGCGTTGTGGTCTGCATTCCCTTGTGTCGATTGGATACCCTCACGCCTTCTATTTTTAGTAGTTCGTTCTCTCCGGCCTCGGGTTGTATTGCGTTGTGGTCTGACGTTCTTGAGTTTGATTGGTTGCTTGTGCCACCTTATTTCCTCCACCGTAGCGGTCAGCGTCCCTTCGTCCGTCGGTTGATTTGGTGCTTTGATTGGGCGCTTCCTCTAATCCAATTGATGTCCGTTTGAATGATGTTTTCCTCCTTCTCTCATTATTTCCTCGTCTGGTTGATTTTGCAGCTTTAAGCTCGGTGGTTCTTGAGTTCTCTCGCTCTTAGTGGCTGGTAAATGGGAGTACCATGCTTCTATGAATTCGCGTTCGTCTTTTGTTCTTGCTTGAGCCAATATGCAGACGCCGCTCCAGTCGAACTCGTGTCCTTCCTGATCTTTGTGTGCAGAGATGAGGGAGAACTGATCGTGCCTCTTAGTGGCGAGCTTGTGTTCATGTATTCTGGCTCAGAGCTTCCTTCCTGTTTGTCCTACATACCGTTTGTCGCAAAAAATTTGTTACACTTTAAGTAGCCACTCACGTCAGAAGATAACAGATAGCCCTCGAATGCTGTATAAGCGCCCGCAGGCAAGGAAGAAGTATCCACTCAACTGCGCACTGATGATGTCTCCTCGTATGGTGACGAAACGTTTGCAAGCCAATTGCCAAGCTCGGCGAACAGATCAACAGCCACCTGATCAACAACCAAAAAACGCTTGGTTTTGATGACAGCTGCACGATGTGGTATGTGTTAGTCCATTAGTGCTCCCGTACTGAGAATCATACACATTTGAAAGCAACTATCGTGTCTGCCAACCATTACATTGGATGCCCATCTCACGTAGACACATCTCTTCGTTTTAGTTTTAGGTTCCGGGAAACCCTACACGCTCAAAAAGTACCGTTTGGGAGAACATAGTTCCAGATTAAACAATGGGTGATTAGTGTGTAGCACAGTCTGTTGAATAAAATCGTAAAACAGATTCAGGTAGGTCGCTTGGTAATGCCCAAATGCATCCCCATTCATTGTGCTTACGTCACACCATTGTGTGCCAGATTGGATGATTCTTATCTGAGTATATGAGTGCAAACTCAGTTCAACCGTTGTATTCTTGGTGTGTGGGACCCTAAATTTTCATGCCCATAAACATCACTGTTTACCATTCTTAGCCTAAAATCAAGCAAGTCTATCCGTGTTCTTCGGTTTACAACATATACCCATTGTCTCAACAACTTCATACAGGAGAGTATCGGAGTATGGTGAACTGGAACAAGTCATCAATTCCGATGACCTCGTAGGAATGCGGTTGTAGGGTTTGGCGATACGCGCCAGTTTCGTACCTACAACATGCACTTGCTTGCAATTTATACCTTTCGCAATGGATAAATTAGTCGGCTCTGTAAGTGGATTATGCACCTATGAACACCTGCGTATATTTCGTACTTAATGGCTGGACACAAGCTAAATTGGTTTCGAAATACCGAAAAGTTAGAAACAAAACCAACTGAAATCGGGAGTATGGGTTTTTTCCTTCATTCTGAAATAAATGAAGATGCACAGTGCTAGGTGTGCTTAAGTAGTACCGTGTAAGTTGGAAAATCAACATATAAACCACCTATGACATATTTTGATGTCACTGGCATCCACTGCTAAATCATGCATTGTTCATGAGTGGATTCGTGGATCCGCTTTCATATCATGTACGGCAGTGAAGCCTCGGTGTTGAACACTGATGTCATACTGTCGATGATGATGATGATGATGATGATGATGATTTCACATCTTGACCTTGTTTGCTCTTAATTTTGAAGCGGGAAACTCTAACTGCATTGTCAAGCTCCTCTTCATCCGGTGCAGTAAGAAACGTCAGTACTTAAGTCACGCGTCGTAAGAGGCTGTTGTTAAATGTCAGGAAAACCAGCGGCATGCGTTACTGAAGAGTCCGGGTCTAGCTAAACTTACTCGAACGGTACAACCTTTGTTAGGGGTAATCAGAGAAATCTGTGGCAGTCAGGATTGTTCCTAACTGGACGCATACAAACACCTATCAGTTTTGATTACCGAGCTCCCTTGAACCACTTGGTGAAGAGAACCGGAAGTCTCATATGGCCGGATGCAAGCAGTATGAATGATGCTGCTCTGCACTCAAATATCGTGGAAGTTCAAATGGGATCACGAAATATCTATAAAAGTTCCAATTGAACAAATAAGAGACACAATGCGGGTTAAAATCAGACAAACAATTATGGTGTCACAGCGGTTGACAAGAAAGTTTGGAATGTTCGTATCCCATAATAAGCATCTTTCTGTGATCATAATTAAACCCTCCAAGTGCTAGTGAATAGGCACAGTGTCCGGAATAAACGGTCGTCAGCTTTTCGGAATGTGACCACAACTTTAGCGACAACATTTGTGTTTATGCCGAGCATGCTTTTGAAAATATAGCTTTCGGGTAGTCTGACTCGTCTTTGCCATGGTCGCAAGAAATGATCACTCTCTTGCTTCAGGAGTGTTTGCAGTTGACGTCTTTCGGTAAACCTACTCAGCAGGTAGGGGAAGTAAAATGCAGCACACTTTGGGCACAGTTTGCGCGTTTAAAACGATTCCTTTGCAAAAGAGAGAGGTAACGAATTGAGATGTTAACTGATATGATCTTGAAAACAACTAGGGTTCACGTAAGAAACACTTCGGGGAGTTTGCGACCAGATTCCAGATTCTTAGAGTGTGAAGAATTTTGAAGGGTCATCAATCTTTCCAAATATATGGCTGTTTCTTCATGCCTTCTTGTCATCTTTCAAGATTTGAAAATATACTACTGGATCCAATTGAAAAAAGCAACATTACAACAGTCTCATGGTGTGATCACGACTTGGGTGTGTGACGAAAATCACTGCACTTCACACACACAGTTAGCAGCTCAACTGAACTATTTAAAAGGTAGCCGGTAATACTGACAGTGGAAATAACCATGGCGCAAACCCACCAAGAGTTACTATTTGAAACCTTATAAGTACTTATACAATCAACTACAAATTGTGGGTAGAAACGAGTGGTTTGTTCATTCCCACTGCACATGACGTGCGTATTTCGCCCTTCCTTGCATTCATTCATCACTGTGTAAACTGCACCATACACTTTTACAATGATCACGCCTTCACTGCGTGAAATTAGGCTTGACACACCTTCCATAGACCAGCCAATCATGCACCAACTGACCTTGCATTCCAACATCACGCACGCACGCGACCACAGAAACGAGTTCGTGCAGCCTTAAACCCAAACTTAGACAACGCCTCCCGTGTGTGTCTCCAAAATCACACATTAGAGTCGTGATTCGAGTGGTCCGATTAGATGGGGGCCTTAGTTAGACGCCAAAAGCACACATACACAAAAACAAATGCATGAGCGTTTGGGTTTGTTGTACATTTGGCGTTCCGATTACGACAAAATGCGTTGCGTCACCACCGAGCGGGGAGAGGAGAAAACAGAAGTTACGCAAAAACGGGTGATGTACGCGTTGACCTTGGGAACGACGGGCTGCCTGTCACTACTTTTTTCTTAATTTTGTGGAAAGTGAGCCTGAATATCAACCGTGAGATATGTTAGTCTGTTCTGGTCACTGTCACAGACAGATAAACTGTCAAACGACAAGCAACCATAACATTCGGAAATTTTCGTATGGTGGTTATTCTACCGGAGTTGGAAAAACTCAGGAGAACTTATAGAAAAATGAGGATCAAGTAGGTAGAACCGAAGTTACTTCATAATCAGAGAGAAGAAGAACCTAACCGCGTATAACTTGGTGTCGTTCATCACAGTGTATTAAGTCACACATACCTTATTCGTTTCTATCCAACTACAGTGAACCACGATGCTATGCTTGTAAGAATTTACGGGTGCTTTTTCAACCCCTCCTTCCGGACAGCGCTACTGAAGCGAACAACCGCGTCTGTATTGGATGTGTTGACGCTATCAACGTGACCTGTTCAGGTCATCGAGACTGATGTCGACCTACTCGTTATTTCACCATACGAGTCCTCCTGCTTAAACATTCCTCCAACTTTGTTGCGGTGATAACGAATGAATGGCAAAAGTTACCGTTTGATGTGGACTAGAGGGGACTAGCATTATGATCGACATTAAAGTGGAGATCTAGCAGACTTGTTGTACGCCTGTCCTTTGAGTATGTGTGTTGACTGCATGCCTATTCCATACTGGCGGTAGACGCCAATCATGACTATGAAATGGTGGATGAAGATCAGTCCACCAACGTATATAAAACTCGTCAAGCGATGAGATGATGGGAAAAGTGTCAGCTTCGCAGTCCATCTCATGAACTCGCTTCCGAGGGACCAAGCTGGACCACTTTTGATGCTGATGACGACAGTTGACGCCGAATCTAAGACGGGAGAATTTTCGCAAACCACAGTGGAACTTTTGGACCATAAAGGTTTTTTTCAAACATATTCGTCGATAGCCTATATTATGTAATGCCCTGAGGACGTTTGGAACCTCAAATAAGCGCTGGAATTGGACGAATCTTTCTATTCTGCAGCTCACTCCACTGAATTGGAGGAGTCGCTAATGCTGGTCGTCAGTTCTTTTGAAATACGGACGAGTGCGAGGAACTGGCAAGTAGTCTAGTAAGCAAGCCTGATTTTATGAGATTCGGGTGATAACTGTCCCCAGGTAGCAAGCATAATCCGTCTGGTTTGTTTCCTCTCTTATTCGTAAGTGTTAACACGTACTAGCCTGATGCAGGCATCATGAAACTTGAGCGTATTAGAAGACACACAAGGAGATTGCGCGTTACCATGCAGTGTCCCTTAGCCATGGTTATTCAAATGAAGCGTCTGGAGTTGCCTTGACTCTTCCGTTTTTCCACTTTAGATGATCATGAGGAGCATTTTTGACGCACAACAATCGCAGGTAATTATACAATAAATCGTAAGTCTAGTGACTTACCACCGAAACAGTTATTCCGGGGTATGAAATTCCCTAGGATAAGACCATCTCTGATTGATCTCACGAAGGTTTTACCTGGTCTAGGCAACCTAAAATTTATCTATTCTCTCCAGAGCACATTTTAGCCAAAATCGCAGTAGAATGGAGATCAACAAACACCCTTATGTGATGTAGATTTGGCTATTTGTTTCTTTATGCTGAAGAGTTCAAATTCCATATTCATATGTTGCAAGAGGGAAAGCTTCATTCAACAGCTTGTTGAGTGTGATTGTGTTGGTTTTCTGTGTACACATAAAATGCGTTCGATAGGAGGGATGAAATAACGACAAGTCCATCTGCTGATTACCGAAAAGACGATGTTCCTTGTGATGTTGTCCGGTATCTCGAGGTCTTCATCGTAGAGCAAGTCGAAATGTTCCTATACCAAAAGATTGTAAGATTCTTTGCTACAATGCGGGAGACTTCCATTTGCTAACTTGTATTTTATCCGGTCATTTACCGCTATCTTGGGTTTCTTAATTGGGATTCTATTACCTAAAATGCGCTGCAGATTTCTCATTGGATTTGACCGGCCGAAGAACTATAACAGCTTGCACCGGGGAGCAGTAGAAATCTGTCAGCCTGGTCTCTCAGCTACAGAGTAAAAACTGCAAGTGGGAAGTGTATTGCGCAGGTTAGCACGTTTTTCCCTATGCCATGCTGCTAACACATAGATAATCATTAGAGTTAAGTGGAACGTTACTTTGTCGAAAATATCTTAACTCACACCTGGAATATTTCAGCCAAAAAAACGCAAAACGATTGGTTGAATCGGATTCAGAGGACGTTGTTCGTCACTCTTCGTTGGATGTTCAGATGTGCTGGCCCATGGCTAATCCACTATCTGACTGGCCCTCCGGCCGTTGGAGCCGAATATCTTAGAATGAAATATTGATAAAAAGTGGAGCGCCTCTAATAAGCTAATCGAAGCCTTAGCTTGCCCTCAATATAACAACCCCAGTGTTTTCCTCTCCTACAAACGTCACTGATCCAGCTGGTTTTCATCTATCTGACTGATTTGTTTTATCCGAAGCGCTTTCCAATAACAATAGATAAAATAACACCGACAAATAGACAAGATGTTTTCCGCATAAAAGCTTCCGAGTTCCGTACGCAGATTATCAAACAGGCAAGCCCGTGTCAGATTATATTGCCTTTTGTAGTTGATACATGTTTTCTCCCTGAAAGCGCAGCCACACACCTAAGACCCCAGGGAAACTCATTTTTCAAAATTTTAACCTCAATGTATTTACGCACTCAACCCAGCATCAGTCACCCATGACATGGGGTCTGCACACAGCCGTAGAGCTGAGGACACTTTACCGAGTTGGATTCCACTGAAAAGTTAACTCTGCCCAGAAAGTAGACAGAGACAGCTTCAGCTGTAGGGTGATCATCAGCTGTTTCTGGTTTACATGAATTCTAACACAGATGTTTGCACCCTGTAGCCTGGCGGCCACCAAGAGCAAATCAGCCGTCAAGCCAGTTTGATCATCTGGATGTCACTCACCGATGGGGAACCACGATCCAAGACTGTCGATCCTTCTGAAGCGCAAAATGCAATAAGCCGGTCTGACAGTTCGCTGTTCTTCATTTCCTCTCAAATTTCTGGCTACCAATTCGATAGAACTTACTGGTGCCAAATGGAACGAAGAGAAAGAGCATGAGGATAAGACTTATGATCATTGATCCCTACTTTCAAAACGGGTATGCGAGCAGTGTGAAAACCACCATGGCATTGGCCTGGTCGGTATGACATCAAAAGCGCTCTCTCGGTAGGTCTTTTGAGGATTCACTGGACACAGTTGATTGGAGGGTGTGGCAGATCTGTGTGGCAGAATCTGGGTTATGTCTTGCAAGGAGATTCATTGACAAATACTCGCTTCAGACAAATTCTGGAACAGTGACACTGCTTCTAGGAAAAAATGTCATCGTTCTTGACTTATAACTTGTTTTTGGCTCTGTTGACCATTTTGCACTATTGCAATATATGGAGGCGCCCACCGTTGTCACCCAATCGTTCACTGACTGTTAACCCAATTGGCGGCGAAACGTTTGCGAGCTAGTTGTCAAGTTAGTGTACAGATCAACAGCTACTTGATCAACCACGAAGCATACACCTCGTCACTTGAGACGACCTATTATATTGGTAGATGAAGACATATGTTTGAGCCATCTACATTTGAAGAATTCTTTTAGCGCCCAGCAAAATCTCCTCACACTGCCAACAACTAGGAGTCGCTTCTCTGGGCTGATGGTATGCCCGTGATCTACTTGTTCGAGGACTTCTGATTGCTAGTGGATGGCACCTTCTCCAAATTCAATAGGCTGCGGACCGGACTGTCAGTACAGACACCGGAGTATTACACAACATCTTACTCTCCTAGAAAATACTAGAACGTGCCTGCGACACTCACGTTTGAAGTATTCACACAAATAACTCGTCTCCATGTGTTAGCCAATTCAAAGCAGACATTCAAGATACACGTCGTCAAAAAGGGAGCAAAAACTAGTTTTCCTTGGTATGTGCACACTTTCATTAATTATAAAGAGTGACTATCACAAGTAATATTTGCTTTGTTGCGTTATTGTCTCGTCGTTAACTGGTCCTCGTCCTACAGGGTTTAATCGGTAGGGACTCTCATGCAAGTGCCTATTCATAGACACCTCCAGCGCTTTTAAATTGTCAGTGTGTTTCGTTCAACAAACCATTAGCCAACTGAAGGCCGAATCGAAACCTTCAGGTCCGTTTAGAAACCTGGTATAAAATCGATTTAAATGAAACCTTTTGACCATTTCTCACAAGCTCAGTCTTACCTTCAATTTTTAGCTTTCCTCATCGGTCCGCATATGATCAGCATACGTGATGCACATTGCGAGTTGACTTAAATGATTAGTCTGTGAGAGCTGATCAAAAGATTCCTCACACAAACTAAGGTTCAGTGCTCGCGCCACTAAAGGGGCAAGCACGACGTCTTCAGACGCCTCTGATATGAATTAAAGGTAAGATCTAAGACATCACCTCTTGACCAGGTAGAAATTATCACTATTCAGCTCAATAACACAAGCCTATGCAGTCAGAGTGGTCTGCCTAGTTCAACGGGCCCTCAGTTTTATCCACACACCCACCGTGCATGCATGCTACCGCAATCTCCTACTGAAGGGAGTGCGCTATACATCACTAACTAGTGCGGCAGAAACCAACTATACAATCACGCAGTGACATTTAGGATTTCAGCAACCTAGTGTTTTCGTCTTATGTATCAAACGTAACTTTACTAGACCAAATGAAGAATCCACGGAAAATATACTTTCGCTAACCCTTATTCTGATGCCCTTACAAAACGTTCTGTCCCGGAAGAAGCAGTAGTTTTTGGAATTATTTACTATCTTGTAACCAGCAATGATATCACAGAGGCCACGCAACCACATTTGGGGCGAGAGTTGTCATCAAGCATGATGAGCCGGTAAAGTAAAAGCAAGTTCAAATTAGTGGTCATCTGACCGCTGGCAATATTAATAAACCATTGAAAACGTTAGGAACCCAACGATATGCTCTGATTTGCAAATTAAGCTGGTGATATCGAGAGACGCAGCTGAATCTATGGTTTACAGTGTTCTTGAAATATATGTGCTGCTTCCTGTTTCAGAAAGTGCGATATTCAAGATTCCGCAGTTTTTTTGACAGAACACAAATTTGGTTGCGGGATACAATAAACTGGGGACCTGTGAATATTTCTTCGACACTGATGTAATCTGAAAACTAGCCTAGTTCTTTAATTGAATACAATTGGGTGATCGGTTGGATCATAATGTCAGTGGAACCTTAAGGACCAAGCATACTTGATGGGCTTCGAGATGGTCTAAACCAGTAGTAGACTGGTAAACAGATTTCATTAAACTCATAAATAGTGTATTCTGTTCGTGCCCAGTATTATCCATTTTAGTGGATGATGGGATAAAAACAGTTCGAAAGCAGATCCACCAAAAAACCACCTGTATATCCTATTTTACAGTTTTGAAGTCCTTTTCGAGCTTTAAGTCTTGATTTTAAGTCACAGAATTCAACAGAACTTTCAACAGAAACAGAATATTTTGAAACCCAGATTGGTGTGCTCTACTACGAAATATCTTACACATTTGATTGCAGTCAGCACAGGTCTATACAATTCCTTCACACCGCAAGCGGCCACACGAGAAAAAAAAGTTTGTTTTTTATCCAGAATAAGGTAGGCTTCACAATGAATCCAAATGTCCTTTTTGATGCACAATGAAAGGCGGTGAGCTTTCGCACCTTTCTGAAAATGGGGCATACAAACCGTACGCTGGGAGAAATACACTTCCGTAAAAATCAAGATAAATATTTCGATTTCAATGAGTAACTTTACTTGGTGATTTATGTTAGACCATAGAATAAGTTTGGCGGCACGTTTTAGATCGCCTTAAGCAGGAAAGGAATTTGCTTTGCATGTAATAATAGCTTTTTTGAAACTTGTTTTTAGTCTCGCGTTTGGTGATCGAGCAAGCAAGAACTTTTTCATTGTGTATAGGTCAAATATAGCACTCGATTGACCCAGGTGCGACGAAATGAAGTACAGTCAATATAACTAAAATCATATCACTGCGTTCTTTACAAGCGTTGCGAGTTCGTCAGTGAGCAATCTAATTGAAGAAAGGTTTCATCATATCCAATACCCCTAAAATCGATAAAATTTAGGTAGGCAGGATATTTTGACTCACGATCTGATTCACTACGAATCAGAACAAAATATTTATGCTGATTTATTTGAGTGGGAATAGAAAGGGTACATTTGCTGGCATGGGTGCCACATTGTTCTCAGAAATGTGGGAACCTGTTATATAGGGATCACAATGGGAATTTATTTGGTTAATCAAAAGTGCTCACGGGACAGTGATGGTCATATAAAGGGGCACCTAATAAAGGTTAACCGTAGACTTTTGAAGGCGAGAAAGTACATTTGAAAGCCTCACTGTGTCTGTTGGCCAGGTTGTATTCTTGACCAGTTGACTGAGCAAATAGCAACAAGGTGAGTCACGCTGTTTACATGGACGATAGGTTTGATTCGGTCCCATGCAGAATCTGCTTAAAAGGGTCGGATTTTCACACTGCATTTAACATTGTTCCACAGTGTTTGACCATCCTGCTTCATCAGTAGGCACAACTTAGCGCATGCATTCGTTTGCCACCAAAGATTGCAAGGAATTTCTCGTTCGTTGTGTAACCATGAACCTTAACTTTTCTAGCTGAGGTGGGTATTCCGTTTGCGAACTTTCACCGCCATTCGAGTAGACATTTTACATGTGCTCACTGAAGGCAGCTTCACGCTTTAGGTTGGAAAATATCCAAGGTACTGGAGGGCTTACTTTGTTATACCACTAACCAGAAGATGAATAATATGTCGTGGAACTTTATCACAAATTTTTCCCTCCTTAGGAAGCATGGTAAGTAATTCCATCAGTTTTAGTTCCCAGCTAAACACCAAAGTTAACATCTGTAGAAGTATGTATTCATTATTCAAATTTACTTGGCGTCAATGGGTGGCCCGAGTAGATCTGTCAAATCTTGCTTCTATAATATTCTTTTAGTCACACTCTTGCACGTGTTGCCATGTCACGAAAAAATGTGATACCCAACTAAAGCGCAAGGCGTCGTTTATGCAGGACATTCGGTTGGTGAACGATTTAAAGGTTTATCCGAGTCGCTCCGAAACACCAACCACATGCGTCCACTTTTATGTCGGAGCACGAAAATAGTTGTGGAATCTTTAGAGCCTACGTTCACCTGATGGGCTCTCGGATGGATGAAACTCGTGTCCAAGCTATTCGACCAATCGATAGACAGTGTAATGGTGAGGCAAGCTCCACTCCGATCTACATTTTGCCACCAGGAACTCCTGAGAAAGAATGATGCATTTGGTTCAGAGCGTGAAACACAATAAACAATGCTGTGAAACGGTGCTCTTGTATGACGTCAACACTCTACTGACGTCAATCATCCAGTTTTCCAGAGCGCCCCTAGTGGAATCGCTTCACAATAATCGGAATACACTAGCAACCTATGTGTTGGTATATACTTCAAAACTGGAGCAGAAAAATACCAAGACCTGAAATGGACCTAATGACGTCGGCAAGTTCTAGATTCGTTGTTTATGGTAAGATGCAGAAACGGAACACATCTAGGCTTCAGTCGACAGACTCACGTACTGTGTGTGTCACACAGAAAACACCCATCAAAATTCACTGAGGAAGGTAAACAAGCTGCTCAAAACTACAAGTCAAGGTTCACCCTTTAGAGTAAACTCTAGCTAGATGTACGGAAGAGCTAAAATTCAAAAAGGACTATACACAGTCACATCGGAATAGGACATGCCGAGCAGATATTAAGCTATCCCAGTAATGATGCGATGACTCGTTCAAAAAATAGCACTAAGACCTATTCAAAGGGACCAGACAAAAGAGTATGGTAGAAGTAAAATATAGAGTAAGACTAACTTCGAAAAACCAAGAAAATCGAACAAGAGATGCTAGACGGTGGTAATATCAAGATCAAGTAACCAATCGATTGCTTATTTTACATATCAAGCAAGCATACAAATTTACAGCAAAGGTTCGATGCACTTTTCACAGGAATTCCCTTCTCTTTCTCAATTTCTCATTCAAATTCTGGAGATTCAAACATGATACCTAGAACAAAATCATAGGATATTTTCAGGTAGCTTATTTTCTCTCTTATGAGGACTTCCCAGAATGCGTAATACAGTGCTAATTTGGATCGCTTAATCAGCTTATTTGTTCTGAGAACAGTGTTAAAAAATCCTGAATTTTCAAATGTTCATCATGAAAATTTAGTCAGTCTACGCTGAAAAACTCCTGAGTATTGGAGAATTGTTTCAACTGTGAATGGCATCCTTAACAGCCCGTATCTCACGCATGTGACGAGATTCGAACTTGATAGAACGTCATGGAAATCACCTCAGGGATGAGGAAATTTCAGTTACAACACAAGAATTGTTCTTTTGTCGAGAAGCCTCTGACCTGCGAATCGAAGTCCAGGTGAGATGAATGCCTTGCAAATTACCGCTCCTCATTTATCAGTGATTTCGGTGATTGACTATCATGGAATTATAATGTGATACTGCAGATAATAGGAAGCCAGTCAAACTGACGAATGCAAATTCATCAGTAATCAAAGTCAAGTAGGCTTCTTCTATATTGAACGAGACCTGCTTGATTCACCACCACAGGCGAAACGTTCAGGTCAGCCAGGTGGTCAATTTTACGTGAGTTATCCGGCATATAGTCGGTCTAAAAGTGCCGTTACAATATCTGTCTAAAGTGCAAGATTCGGTTGAATATTTTTGGCTGGGGTTGGATAAAAAATGCATCCGTTTCGTTACATTTCCTGTAGGGTGAAGCCAGCAACCACACACTTATCATCGGCAGGTATTTTTGAGGAACGATTGCATTTGAACAAAACAGCTAATCCACTTTGACTACTCTCAAAGGGTGAACAAATCTCCCCGCTAATTTCAGACGGATCTGACGCCACTCCCTTTGCGACGATCTTCACTAATTTGACCTTACGATAACTCCCCCATTCATTTGCTTTTGATCTCCAGTTGTTTTGCTTATCCGTAACCGCCGCGTACCTTGCCTCAGAGGCCATCCTGTCCGACACTTGTGTATTGACATGTGTTTCTGGGTGTGAATTTGCGCTGCTGACCTACTTACCAAAGTACGTTGATGTCCCGTTTGTTGAGCCTGCCTTGACTTGTTTTCTCACGAGCTCCGTGTGATCGCACGTCCAATGAGAGAATGTCGGGCGACCGCAACCCACGCTATTGAGCCATCCTTCCGCTCGCCGTTGTTCGGTGTGCGGACCTTCACACCGCACTGTGAGGGCCAGTGACAGACCTGTGAGCTTGTTGACGCTACGAACGTGGACAATCGAGTTTTGTTGTACACATTTGCCTACCCTTGTGTAAATAGTACCGTAAAATTACGAACCCAATTCTTCCTTTTGATATTCGGGATCGTCGAACCTACGCGTCACTCAAAGTTCCGTATCGAGAACCTCAGTAAGTTGCTTCTCTTGCAGAGCTGATGTACCGAAACCCAGAATCTGAGCACAGGCTTTGTGAACGCATCTTCAAGGTGCTAGAAGCAATGATTTGCGCTAACTTCTTGAGTTGAATGCTTTGTGTTTGGACTGGAAAGCATTCGGGATCGCAAAATCAGCCGTCTAAACTTGATGAAACGTGTACAAGGCTTTGACACACACATCTGGACATCGCAACAACATCCGTCCTGCGGTAACGTAATAAGCAACAAGTGTTAAAAATCTGACGGTCTCATGATGACCGAGCACCAAAATTCTCTAAAAATTAGTTGCTTAAAACCAAGTTTGCTTTGAAGAAGAAGGTGTGTGTTTCATCTCATAATTTTCACTATTGCAAGAAACTCACCCGAAATTTCAGGCAACCACCCTTTTTCAGGGTGGTTTTCAGGAAGTTTCCGAACACATTAGGGAGCATCACCCAAGGCATAGTTACCTCTGCGTTTTTGAAATACACCGTATACATCTTAGGATCTGGGGGGCCTGCTCATTCGGAATATGCGTGCACGTTGCCTATTCCGTGATATCAGAAATTTTGTTCAGTTTGTACATCAGAGGTATAAATTAGCAAACACTTTGTCGATCGTTAGAGAGGTTCACCTCCTATATATTCTCACTGAGTAAAAAGCAGAGCTAATTCACGTGTCCTATCTCACGTTCAAATGCAGCTAAACTCCAGTTGTTCTTGATACTTTGATGTTTTAAAGCCAGATAAATGTCTAGACAGAATTTAACCCGATCGGCCTCATGTACTCTCTTCGATCCTCAGAAGTATGCCACCATACGTAATTTTAGTTCCATTTTATGCGGCTGGACTGAACTGATGCACTTCAGTAAATAGAGTATCACAGACGTGCGTCTTGGTCAACTATGTATCCACTCGTTGTAGGGCTATATTGCAAATATGGTCCTCAGTGTAATGTTCTCACGCTGATGTTACAGTCATCCCGTCGGCGATCGCATTGACAACCTCGGATCTCAATTTATTGGACCTCATGCGATTGTTGAGCTACACTATTGCAACTCATTATGGTGTTTTCAGGTAGACATCATCACTGTTTAAGAAAACCACCCAACGATTGCCATTTCTGTTATTTAATACTGTTAGAGGAGAACAAACATAAGTGATTTTGTACGATCGCTTACACTAGTTGATAATATGCTACTGACAATCAGTGTTTACCAAAGGGATCGTTATTCGTAATACCTTGCACCTGAAAAGGGGTTCTCTTCACTCAAACATGAGGTCACGCAAAAAGGCGTAAGTTTTATGGTGACGCAAAGTTTTACTTACTGGTTTCTTGGTAATTTCCTTCTTTAATTGATTAGAAGTGAATTTGTTAGAGTTGTTTGCCGAGCTAGGCAGTGTTTCAACATCAGTCGAGAGTAAGTCACCAGCGCGTTGTTAGAGAGCATAGTGGAGTATAGCAGTGGGTCGGTGGTTGTGTGGCTGTAAGATGTATGGATTTATCCTTTTTGTTGATTTTATCTGGCTAGCTCAATGGTAGCGTTTTTCCCAACAACCCGCCTTTGATCGCATGGATCAATGAACTTCTCTACTAGCTGAGAAGACGAAAGTCCCAATCTTATTCGAGGACGTACAAGCTAGCCTGTTCTTCAGAAGCAGAACTGTATAAAGTTGCTCGGAAATCTTCCGTCGAAAGAAGCACAAGTAGTCCTAGCCTATGGTCTGACGTATATTGATGTATGCAGGTAGTGTCAACTATCAAAAACTGCCGCACATGAAGTGTTTTGTCGTAAACTTGAAAGACTGGTTTTTAGCAATTCGGACTCCCGGATCTTCACCACAGTTTTACGAAGTCCAGCTGGGGCCAATATCAAAATCACTTGTTACTGGCGTTTGCTAGACGTATCCCGCAGAAATCCAGAGAATGATGGGAACTGGCTCGTCTTACTAAACTGGGACTTCTTTGCAAATGAGAAGTGAGTAAAGCTTCGGTGGTTAATTTCTTGTCTATAGGAGGCAGAAAATTACACTCTTGAAATTACTGTTCAAAATTTAACTAGGAAAACCTATTGCCCATGGAGTTTAGTGCACACATTCCATTGGTAAACGGCTTCGAATGGATGGGTGTACTGACCTACGCATATTGACAGCTCACGAGAACCAAGACGTTGCGCACCTGAAGTTTTCTGCTCTTAAAGACCTACTCCAAGGTTTGTTGGTAGTTCTACAAGCAAAGCCACTTTATCGTCAGTAAAGAGAATGAACGTTTCAGTGAAACTATTGATTAATTGATCACTTGGCTAGTTGGTTGATCGACTGGTTGTTTAGTCAGGTTATTGAGTGGTTGACAGACTGATTTATCAAGAGAGAGATCAACAGTTTTATATGATCAATGAGTGATGAATTGTCCGATCATCATGCGTAAGATGGTAGCATCAGGCACGTTGGCCAGGCTTGGTAGGTCTTCCTTTCAATTATGTCATGAACGTCTATTGCTGTACTCTTTCTGGTATACAAGTGTGAAGCAAACAAATTTTGTTTTAACGAGGAAAGACATACGTAAAAATGACAGGAAGTACAATGATCCCAAAGTTTTTGCGGCCCGGAAAACTGTTCACTCATTTTAAACAAAAAGCTCGCGTTGAAAGTGAAATATTTCTCTACAGAAGTAAACGTTGAAATTCTAGTGTTCGACATGCTCCGGTTGTCATTGCGATAAGATCCAGTTACCCTGAATCCCCAGAACATAATCTTAGACGTTTTATATGACTGCCTTAATACTTATGGAAGTTTATGGCCTAACTTAGAAAGGTAGACTTTGCAAAGCTCACTGGGTCATCCGGATTTTCCCTTGGTTTCCAGATATATCTTGGATAACCAGTATTAGGATTACTACTTCCTGAAGTACTTATCACTAAGGAGGAGTTCTGCCATCAAACCTACCGCAGACTATCAGTTCCCAGATGAACACGGCATCCTCCATGTAATCAGATTAACCAACTTGTGATAAGTAGTATCAAGGGAAGAGAGGTTTAATTGAGGTTCCGGTTGGTCTCTAATCCGCGTCGATCTCTTTTGTTTATGAGGTGGGAAATAACGCTCACAAAACCTAGAGGATAACATCTGCACGATGCGAAACCAGAGCGTAACATCGGCAGTGAACAGTCGGAATGTTTTCATCAACCCGATAAGTACTGTTATGTTATCGATATAGAGCAGTAATCATATTAATACGAAATATCAACACTGAACGCTGAAACTTTTAATGTTGATGAACGTTCCCATGTTGTGGTTCTACCGCTCTCAACGGCTATTTTGTCTGTCTCTTGCTTCTAAACCTATTCCGATAGAGCTAATGCTAAGGTCACTTAACAGTTACTCAAATCCTAAAAAACAACTTCTTGAAGTCTGTTGGTCCACTGAATGAAAAAACTCTAGCTGAAAAACTATAGGCATCATTTGGTCATCGGTTCAGTCTTTTAAATAGTTCCATGCGTCTAGGGCTACTATTACAATGATTTCCACGGATTTACCCCACCTCCTAGAGTAGGGACCATCAAGCGTAGAGGATTTAATTTTTTGTGGTTCCGCAGACCTGAAATGATAAGCATTAAAGGTAACGAGGATAATTTTGGCAATTTCGTACTCACCACTCCTCAGTACGTGTCGATTATTTCACGTACAGCTAGGGATTTGGGCAGAGGAGCACACATCGATCAGGCCTTGCGTCGCATCGCCTGGAATAATGTTAAGGTGTACACTGTGATCAACAATGGGTCAAACTGAGGGTGCTGGAGTAAATCCATCACAGTCTCATAGTTTTAGAACAGCCAACTTACTACCTCTCTTAGTTTAAAATTTAAGTGCCTTACCAACAAAAACTGTCTCCCACTTTCTACGGCTTGGTACAACGGCCTAGTCTGAACATCATCCAGAATGTCACAAAATTTGATTGCTGAATCGTTGGAGTTCGGTGTTTTGAAATTTGGCCCCCACTTTACAAATCACATAAGGGTGATCACAATGCTACTAATCTATGCAGATGCTTTATTGTAGTGACCAGTTGAACCATGTCCGAAATGTTATTGGTAGGAAGATACCTCTATGCATCTACTGTTCTCTAAAAGAAACCATAGACTTTTATTTGGGTGTCGAAAAATATCCTCAGTACTAGACAGCGGTAGAGGCAGTTGTCAAGCGCCATACAGTAAAACAGAAGAAAAATTACTTATCTGGACCAGAAATTCGTATAGACTCTCGCAGAGGTGCTTTGCCATCACTTGTTAGTTATCACATCTTATTTTAGTGTTATAATCCATCCTATATTGAACCCTTAGCTGAATTGTATGCAGGCCTCCTTACCACGAAAAAAGCATATTTCTTGAAAAAGCGAACCAGAACCTTTGACCAGTTACTCGTGGATCTTGAGCATTAGTCTATCAACACTGGGGTTGCAGCGCAACTCAACGGTGCACGAAATCAAACCGAAATTCCTACAGTGGGTTTGTGATATTACTGCTCATGTAGTGCTACGTAAAACTGCAACATATTGCCCTGTGAGTGAAGCTGCCAGTGTCGTCCAAAAGCTTTGTGTGGAGGACACTTCTTCGTCCGAGAGGCTTGGTTGATACGTTCATTCTACCTTTTTCCTTCAAGAAAACTCATTTTTGCCTCGAAAGACGGATTCTTTCAGTGGACATTGGTTGATGCGATTCATGGACAGCTACTCAAAATGAACGCGGCTCTTTACCGTTCGTGAGCTGCTATATTGGTTTCGCAGCCTTCCAGCCAGTGAGAACTTTCTCATCGGGGATCACTTGGCCACTATCGCTGTTCTCATGGCAGTGATATAGAATGCTTCAGGTCACTTTGAAATACTCAGTAAGGAAGAGCGAACGTTAATTCTCCACAGTTTGCGCTATTGAAAACAGCGCCTGGATGGTGCGTTTGCCAAGCCACTGATTGAGGTGAAAGGAACTTCGTATTTCTCTTCTTTTAAGCTGAGTAAACCACCGTTATTGCCATGGAAGTTTTTATCCCACCCACTGGATATCTCCTTGCATATACATTCAGGGATCATATTAGCCGTTTGGTCGGCCAACCCAAACGACGTCACTGGAGATAGCGCATTATTTCCCCGTAGGAATTCTCCCTGAAGCAAGTTGGCAAGCACAAAGCGAAACGGTCCCTGAATTCATTGTTTGTTAACGAAAGTAGTATTCCTACATTGGTAAACTAAGTAGGTCCACAGAAGATAGGCAGTATCCCGTGGAGAGTTCCATGGTTGATTTAGCCGAGCAGATTTCAGTTTGCCAATCTCTACGTTTTCGCTCGTTTATCAAGCTGTCACTTTAGAAAGTCGGTCAGTAGAGCTTACACAAAGGCCACGCAATTAAGTTATTTGACCATGGCTGTTTATGGTTTACTGAGTACCAGGATTTGACATTCAAGCTGAACATTAAGGCTAAACTCGACCTTCGAATCATGGACTAGCCGCAGACCAACAGACATCAACTTCGGTGCAAACTGCTCTACGATACCCCTGGTTTGTGAGGAGATTGGTCCATTATGGAAATAGTCGTGTCTCTCTTTTAGATTTCGACACACGCCGTATGCTTCCGAATAATTTAACGAAACCGGGACAAATGCTATCTTTGGTATCTATATTCAGGAAGCTTGCTGGAAGGACGGTGGAAAATATTAAGTAAAATTACCCAGGATTCTGAAAAATGTTAGGGACTCAAGTAGACTTTTGTCAGATAACTACAGAAGTGTCCTTTCCATGGTCTCCTCCGGAAGAAGACTTTCCGGCGAACAGAGCAAATGATGTCTCTGTAATTTTTTTGTGACAAGTTATCTCCATGGTCGTTAGATTTTTGACCTCACGTTCATTGAACGAGACTATTGACTGACTTCTTAAGAACGTTTACAAACTTTTTATTACACTAAGCTTACAGAACGTCTTTTGTTTCGATGTCGCTTTGAGTCACTGAGGTGCAGCAACTGTTTACTTGAAGCAGCCCACTTTCACAACCGATGCAGGGAATGTCATATATGTGTGATTGCAGCCTCAGACAGATCAATTTGCACTCACCCTAAATCACAACCGCTCGTTTAAAAATAAGGCCAAGTAAATAGAGCAAACTAGCAAAAATCATCTCGGTTCGGGTAACCTGAATTCCATTTCTCTGCGTTCTTACATATACACAGAAGTAAAGTCTCCAAAAAGTTACTTTGGTCACTAAACTAATGATACGTCAAAATTGTGCAGCAAAAAACAACAAGGAGCAACGGCTAAATATGAGAGACCATTAAAAAGTGAGACCATACGGAAATAAGCTAAATTACTTCGTCAATGTATTCCGGTATCGCTGTATACCAGCGACACCGTTTCACACCGTTAATTTCTAACAGGTACGCGGCGAACCATTTGCTGTTCGCTTAGAAAGGTTTGGTTGTACGAGAATCATTTCTGTAGAGTTGGTCCAAGTGTGCTGGTCCGAGGACGACTGTCACTCAAAATGCTGACAACCGCAAAAGGGTGAAAAAATTAGTATCAACCAACGTAAAATCAAGCTACCGGAGGCAGCATTTTAGGGGTAGGAAGTTTTAAAAATGATTCTTTTACTACTGGAATCTGTTCCCAGATTTAGAGGGCGAAATTTCAGTATCTAGCACTACTGTGTGTCAATAGTACATCGTTGTGTCCATAAATTGTTAACCTTTTTCGTTGAGATTCGGAAAATGCTTCCTTACTATTCCAGTAGACAGTGTGGCCGCACCAGTAAGATCACATTAAGTGGCCGCAAAACTTTTGCAGACCATCACTTAAGGCATTGATCGAAGTTACAAATACGGCCATGAAGTTTTTATGCATCCAATGCACACCTATGTACGGTATGCGGTTTTACTTCTGAGCATACTGTAATGGGAACAGGAGTGATAATAAAAACCTTACGAGCAATTTTTACTGAGTAAAAATGGAGGTCTCACAGCACGTATTGCAAAATTTAAAAAGCATTTATTGAATTGAAACCTAATAAGAGGGACTCTATACCTAGTGTCAACACTACTACATTTTGGTGAGTCCCGAAATAAACTTGGCATAGCCAACCAAGCCAGGATTTGCTTCCATGGTGTCCTTGAAGGCAAGGTCATGTGTAACCGACAACGTAGCAGAGCATTGTGCATCAGTCATTTTTTCATGCAGAATCCTAACAGTTAAACTGATGCATCCATTTTTGGAAAGGCTCAGCAATCTTCTCGTCCATGCTAGCGGTCTTCCTTTCTGAAAAACAGTGGTACTTGTGTTTCGTCATCTAGAGTACACACAAAGCGTCGTCACATGTTAAGATTAAAGGTCACTCGAACCGTGGCAGACTTAAATATGTACAGCTGTTTTAGGGGCACTCGAGGATTGTTTGCGATCAACGGAATCTATGAGAAAACTATGGCGAGTTTGGTTCAGTGAAACTCAACTTTATAAAAGTGCTAACAACTGAGGAGTATGACCTAATTGTACGTGATTTTTTTCTGTTCTTGCATCGATTAACTAATCGGTTGGTATATAGCCTGGGGAATTGAAAATAAGTATATTGTAACTGTGTGGATCTCACTTAAAATTTGCACACGGTGTACTGTAGAAGTGTACGGTATACATGTTACAAACTCATTGCAGGGACCTGATGGCAATATTTGCATCCTCCATGTTTATTCAGTCGTGGTATTTAGAGGAGAGCGGTTTTGCACAAACCGGGGATCTTAAGCTCTTATCTGTTCTCCTGCTGGGGCGGACAGGTTCTCGCATGTGACAATGTATACTCCGCAGCGAAGGTGTTAAGGTACTTACCCAGTTCGGGCCGCGGGTACTTTTAACAGCACTCTGCACTTCTGGTTGGTGTACGAACCGTTGGTGTGTGACTGATTTTCGGGGATGCATGCCAGTGAGCAGAAGCTTGAAGCGCGTACCCCAATAAATGGCAGCTGATTCGGGGAATCCAAATTGCATTCGATCTCAGTGAAACGTCCTGTTTTATCAGTTTAGCCCTTATTTCTGAAACAATGAAGCAAATCAGCACTTTCATGCCCACTATAGCAGCTATCTATTGAAACACATTTAACAAACGATGTGTTCCAGTCATTACAACAAAGTTGTCACATCCACCCTGTGTAATCCCACTCAGTTTTAAAGTTTTCTATTCTGAAAAGATAATAAAATGATTTTTTCTGGAACCAGCGTTCACCATTTTTTGCACTATTTAACCCACTCAACTAATGTGAATAAATGAGACTTGAATATCTCATCTCTCCTATGGAACAACAAAAAATTTGAAGATTTTTTTATTTAGGCTGATAGAAACAAACGAACTCAAGTGGCTTTAGGAGAAATGGCGAACTAGGAGGGTTCGTATTGTGGCGGGCTGAGAGTAGAGCAGTCATGTCTAGTGAAGAATACCCAAAACAAACAGAGACAAATATATGACACCTGGTAACCCGCATTATTTGGTAGCAACAGCGCCACTTTAGTGGTGGATGAGAAATGCGGTCATAAGTGCGAATTAGTGAATCTTCCACTCATTCAGTTAATTTATGTTTCGGTCAAATTAGTTGTCATTAGCTGGACAGGAGCCTGTTGGTATAGTAAGCACAATACACCTTCGTCTTTTATGCTTATTTGCAAGTTAATTTACAGCCCCTGAATATCAGTTGGAGTATCGAATGACGGAGGGCAAGCGACGGAAAACTGAATGGGGACATGGAAAAATGCAAACGAAAGCCACCGGTGGCTCAGTGGTTAGAGCGCGAAATTACTAACTGGGAGGTCCATGTTTCGAACCCCACCTCTGCCCCTCGATTTCCCTTGTCTGGACTTGGGCAACCTGGCAGTACCCAAGCCCTCGTGCTTCCTTCGGGTTGCATGGCAGTTTTGCACCAGAAGGGTATTAATCTGAAAGCCTGCATTTGACGATGTATATTACAACATCAAACACTTCTCAAGCGAATACCAGACGGAGTAAATTAAAGCACAGGCTAGAGAAGCCCCCCGCAGCTGTTCAACTCTGTTTACGATGAAGTTCCTGGGGGTGATATCCTGTTTCAATATCAGTAGAAACGATTGACTAATTGCAATTTAAAAAAAGATTAAATGTCTGTTTCTAGTGTGTTGTTATTTTCAAACCAAAATAAGTGAAATCGGAAAGGATTTGCAGATGAGGGAATGGCTGCGAAAGAATTCGACCAACAAATCATATCTCCTATACAAAGAGCGATTTCAAACTTGCTGGTTTTCAGCAGTAGTGGTAGTTTCGAAGTAGTTTCGAATGGTTCATTATTTTTAAATGGTGTGCACCATGTTTTGATGCATTTCTGAAAGATTTTATTGTTTTTTTGCAACATGATATACATGTCGTGTAATGAATTGAAAAAATAAATTTAAGCTGAATCACTGCACAAAAAAGAGTTGTTTCCAACATTCTGGCATTGAGTATAGCAAAGTGAACTGAGAACGAATACGACAGCTTATTGGCTTACGGTGAATGTGGTTTCTCGACAACAATAACAGGTTTTGCTCTCAGGATCAGCGTAAATCATACCCTTCTTGGAAGCGTACTTTTATTGGGAAAGCAATATTTAATTATACTCACAAACTTTCCTAGGGTCACTTTACTCGATATGAATTTAAGAATGATATTGATTTGTCACCATAATCACAAGTGAGTGGGAAAATATTCCGGTATGTTTTCACTTTTTGATTTGACTGCACGCATTTTATCATACATTTGTTGCATAATAGCTAATAAACGAGTGGTGAAGAATGAACACACTGGCTACCAACAACTACCTATTCCAGCGTTAGTCTTGTTACTTTTCGTTCCCACTGAGTGGCATTCGTTCACCACGCAACTGACGCCGTCGTCTGTCGTGTGACAATTTATTAACATATATTCTAGCTAGTTCTACCGAAACCGAACCAGTTGTCTAATTCTATATCCACCGGGATAATTCAAAAGATCCACTCATCACTGTTGCCTGCCATATGAATGGTCATTTTGTGTTCCGTATAAATATGTGAAAGACCGCTTTCGACATAGAATGGGATGTCTTCTCAAGATTTTTCAGGTCAAGAATTTACGTCCAGAATGTATAACTCGGTATGCAAAGATTACTGGCGAATCTTTTTGAATAAGTTTACACGGGTAAAAACATTTCCTCTTTGTACTCACCATGTGCCTAGAGAAGCATATTTTACATTCAAGCTTCGTGAAGGGAACAGTGCAACCATCCAGTAGTTGTTCGTTATTTGAAGATCTGCAAACGTGTAGAAATAACGATATTCCTGATTCGTTTAACCGTCTAATTTTTCAAATTCCGAAGCTATTTTGAACCATTCATGTACTTGTATTGCATAAAGTTGCACTTCAAAGTGATTGTAAGTCAAGCGATTGAAACATCTCATTATTTCTTTTGCCTACCTCTGAGACCACCATCACTACCGTTAATCGATTTGTGGATTTTTTTACAGGTGCACAAACGTAATTATCACAAACTAGCCTAGCTGTGTAAGGAGTCCTGAAATTAGTGCATATTTTCTCCTGATTAGCCTTTGTAGCCTACGCAAGATTTCGGCAAGCCTGCCAGGCATTCAGCCGTGGCTTAACCAGACAATTCGGCACCTTCTCCGCTAGAAGTAAGATACTTATGCCGAAATGCTCCTGGATTGTAAGCAACCACTCTAGAACTTGAATACCGCTGTGAGAACAACAAGGTTGCTGGATGATTTTATTTCATATGCGCTCTTCTACAGTGAAACGTGTAAACCGATGTGGCACACGTGCCATAATACAGCTTGCAGTGCTTTTGTAAGTCAAAACAACGTGATAATCCAACAAAACCCTAGGGTTTTCTGAGAGTAGAGGGTGGACCTAAGAAGAGTAATCAATCTCGCCTAAAATAACTTCAATCTTCGTTGCTCCCTGAGTCATGCTAAGACTTCGAACTATTGGTTGAGTTTCATTCTGTTCCCTTTGTCGATTGCGTTCCTGGCGATTTACTATTTGATCGTGGATTTAATCTGCATTGGGTTGTTTTCAGTTGACTTGATATGGGGCTTTTTGGACAAGTTCTCTTTTGGTCGTGTTTCACTGTCAGTTCAACCGATATTCACGATAACCACAAATGAATGTGAACATTCAGTGAGTTGCAGCTTAATCTGAAATAGGCCCCATGATTGGCGGCCCGCGTAGGTGTTCGAAAACATCTGTGCCACATTGCGATTCTGGTGTAGGGATGCTTTTTTGTCCGTTTAAATAGGCTAAAAAGCTAATTTCGAAGTAAAATAAAAGTACCCAGTAACTTTTTTGGAACTGTGAATGTAAATTTTGGGGTCTGATGGTACAGCCAACTGACTGTTCGCTGTTTTTGACGCGATCTATTTTCACTTTGATGAGATGAGGAGAAACCAGTTCTGGCCGGAGAATCACTGTTTACGGGCTAGCGGTACAAGTGAAAAGGAGAATGCAAATGATCCCTCTGCGTGAAGTTCTAAGAGCAGCAGGAAAACTGTGATTCGACTTATTCGAGTGCGGACAATTATGTGCTGTTGCCATCCTTAATACGTCAGAAAACAGCGTTACCATCTTATGGAATGTTGCATAGTCACCGTAAACGTAATAGGGATTGAGCAGTGGGCATTACTAGATGCAGAGGATCCTCTTAACGGAAGTGTGTGTAGCGCAGTTGACACGACATATGGCACGTCTGTTGTCTTTTTTTACGCGGGTAATTGTACTCCATTCATGGTAAACTGAAGCTCGTGTCCTAAATGTGTTTTCTGACGTTTGAAAACATGTCATGTTATTTTTAGGAGTACCTTCCTTGAGGGTTATTCTACTTGTTCAGCTTCACCTATCCATGTAATTGGGTTATTTTGCTTTCCTTCTAGAATCACGCTATACTCGGCGTTAGCTTCGGGAAACATTCTACATCGAAACCAACTAGCTGGTGCGTGGATCAACACGGTTTTTTCAAAAGGGAACTTGGTTTCATCAAGATGTCTGAAAATTAGTTGTTTCACTGATAGTCGCTACAAAAAAACTTCATTCCATTTAGACCACACACGATTCAATAGCATGGAACAACACACCTAAAAGAGCTATACACCTAGGTGGGGCTGTCTTAAGGAAAGATCAAAACTGTAACCACACACATAGCCGTTCCATCAGGATCCCAGTCGTGGAGAGTTATTTACATATTTTTAACACCAGGCACAAGTGCAAAAAAGCTTTGAATTCTCTGGATGCAATTCCGATCACTTTCAAACGCACACTATCAGGACCGTCGCGCTTATTGAGAATTAATTTGGTTATTTCTTAGAATCTATTAAAAGCTGTTATTATTTACAGTCTGAGGTGGATCTATAGTTTCCTCAAACTATAGAATAGTAGTGTTTAATTCAATCCGGCAACATGTGGAGCTCGATATGATTACACGAATTAACCGATGGTGCCAGATTGCAATTAGTCTGTCAGTTCACATCAGACTTTGGCAATAGATGTGAAACTCAAACAACGTGTGTAATTTGCAGAAGTTCACTCCTACAGGGTTGTTGCCTCCGTACAACTCTTCCACGCATAAAGAAGACCTATTTATTTTCCAATATCCGTTTCTTCTTCACCCATTTCACGGTACTCATGATTCTAATCACGGACCGAGTTGGGTAGCTATTCTTCATCAATACCGGTCTTGATTGCTGCACTTTCAAGAGACAGTCGGTTAAAAATTTGCAGATCACATTGTAATTAATATGAGAGTTTCCTTCTCTTTAATACAAGAAAGTCAGTGAAAGTGTGAGTGTATAATCTACACTTTGTTGTAATCCTCGAATCTCACTACCTACAACAATAACCTCTCGGAAACTTAGCCATTGAGTGAGCTTCTGTTATATGTAGAGATTGAAATAAAAGCGATCTAGTTTGGAAAGACCCCCAAGCTTATCGAAGTAAAGTGATTTTGAATTTAACGTCAACGCACAGTCAGTATGTCGTGAATCGCTTGGTAAAGATATTAGGTGTCATCGGCATAAACAAACTATTGAGAATAAGCGGAGTCGTCAACGCATTTGTTTCTGCTTTCTGGCAGATTTGGTTGGCGAATATGAACTATATTCCGCGTACGGGGAAACATTTGAAGTAACCAGAAGTAACCACATCAGTCAGGGAGCTCTGGAACTTTCCACACAGTCTGTGTAACAACAAAACAAGACTAAGGGGGTTCCTATTTAAGAGCTTAATGTTTGGTAGTACCGAAACTGCTTAAAGGACTTCTCTAGGCTATAGACATTTAGATCCGAACTGGTTCAAGTTTGTTGGCAAGGTACCCAGCTGTGGTATTGTATGGTCTGTTAAATATGCTGGGACTAGATTTTAGAGACAAACCTAGTTTTGATACCTTGAAAAGGTGCAACCCCAGAAGGATAAAATATCATTTTAATATGCATTATTACTTCTGTCTAAAGTCGATTCCCCCAACGGCCCCTTCTGCAACATGCTGGGTGGTTTTAGTTGAACTTCGTGGCCAAAATTAGGCTTGATTTTTTCTTCCGAAAGGAAATAAAAGCTTTGGCCCGAATACTTTTAAAGCAGTGTTTTGATCGTAGTAGACTTTTGGCACGTAGCTATTACGCTGCTTTGAGGAGAAAAGATGAATGTCCGAGACAGGACAAGGACACTCGAAAAGCTAGATTAATGTCCGGATAGTAAACTTTCAATCAAGTGATTTCGTGCCCTAACCAGTAAGCTTTTTCAAGCTTGATTTTTAAAACAATGGTCAATGCAGATGCTTCGAATACTGCCACCTTACAATGAACTGAAAAACAAAATCTCTCATCCTAGATCGATACGGCGATGTTTTGAAGCAAAATTTTTGGAAATAAAGCAAATTAGTTCACTTGTGTTACGGCAACAGGGGTGAGAACATTATGGATGGAATCAGTAACAAAATACACTAGGATCTGAACTCACCATTATTTCCAAAGCTTTACACCAAACCTAGCATCAGGTAAGCCTTCTGCAAATTTAAAGTGTACTATTCAGCTCCCACTCACACCGAAGCCGCATCATACCAATCAAGTCTGTCAGCAAGTGCATCGGTGTGAAATAATAATCGGATTTCAGACCGACCATCCTGTGAACTTTTTCCAACGTTAACTGAGAATCGGTTAGTTCTCTTACCTGGACATAGAAAAAGTCAAGATATAAGATATATTGGTCAACCAAATCCGTTTTTGAAAGCTAAATCCATATTTCATCGTTACCAAGATGAAAGTCTTTCCCCCAAGTGTGACTCGGTTGGCACACAGAGGTGGGCACACACAAATAACTTAGTTGATGAGAGCGGTTTTCCAAGGAATTCATGTCTACTGGTGTTCGTCAAGTGCTTAAAATGAAGGACCAAAAATCAAAATCACAAAAGGGTGAAGTAAATGGGTGGCATGAAACACAAGGCCGGTTTGAGAACCACGGGGAAGGTTCTGTAGTTTCTGCTCTATCTCGCAAATCAATCATTGTGTGGTAATTCTATTTCACGTGAAATAATTCATTTTGACTACCCATTCGGATGGAATGCCATTCCCAGGATAGTCCACTTTGACCATGTCCCAGGAGTGGCTATCCTGAGAGGCAAAGTAGTGAGGCTTTAGTATGCTGCTGCTAGGCAAAAATTCAATACCAGACTCATGAAAAATAAATTAGTTTATTTTTGAATGACACTTACTGAGTCAAGATAACGCCAGTCACCAGCTGTTTGTGATGCACTCTCAAATGTAACCCTCTTAAGGAGAATATAGCCTCATAACCTGATTTGGCTCTTGGGTGTAATAACTATCATTAGAAAAAAAGCTTTTAACCAGCCCATCCTCCACAGTAAGGCCACCTCTTTCATAAGGTTTATTTCACTAGTGGATGAGAAGTATTGTTAGCGAGAAGTATTTTTCGTACCGGTGCAGGATCCGCTGCTCATAACTTGACGAGATGACGCGTCATCCACTGATTAGTGACCTAGCTCACCACATCCGTTGATTTTACCGGACAAGATTCAACCAGGTTAAAGGGCTGGTGTAGTTCCTTTGTCATGTCTAATCAAACCGCCCCACGCTGGGCATAGCCTTGCGTCCTACTACACACTGCCCCCAAACTTTGAAAAAGTATCATTCCGCATATTGTTAAACGTCAGATGTTTCTTTACAAAATCATGATTTACTTGTTTTTGTAGAGCCTGTTTTTCTGAATTCCACGTTTCATTTGATTCTCATTAGCTAAGTTGCAACTACACATGGCTTCCCTTGAATTAGAGTCCATAAGCACAATAAACCTGGTAAAACACAGTTCTGTGACAAAGCTGCCGACAGAAAATACAAAGTCATGAACAAATCGGAACATCTTTCGTAGACTGCGTAATGCTAATTAGGGACAACACTTGAAATTTGTTTTGATTCGCTCCAACAAAAGACCATGAAACTCAAGACCCGCCATATACCTGGGGGAGGAAGTCGTGCAATTTCGGAGCTTGAATAATGAAATCTGACACGCTTGTTTGGTAACAACTCATCAAGAAGTAGCTTGTGGTCCTGAAATTTAACAAGGACCGATAAAGGATTTATACTTACAGAGAAGTTCATGACTGTGTCCCAAAATATCCCCACAACACTCAGCAAATCTCCTTGAGGAAATCATGTTTTGGGGGCACAAGTTACCACTGTTATCAAAAACAGGTAACCGAGCTTAGTCTAAGAGATTATTAGCTTCTGTTTGAGCCATAAATAACAACTGATTTTACGAGAACTGGATGGTAACAGGCTTTGTAGCATGGTAAAATCATTCGCAGCTTACAAATCAAGTTCGACACCGAACAAATTTGTCTGAAATAAACCACTCCCAAAAATGCCCTGTACTCACATCAAAGTGTCCATTGGAGTCATTTTTTCAAGCGGGGATGGTATAATTTTACATCTTCGCAAAGTTGTATCGGATTAAACTATTTTTATCAATCTCAAAGTACACTTTTGCATCGTGAGGTGATAACCTAGAAGCTACCTACCAAAAGCATCTCAGTTTCTTCTTCGATTTTTAATAACTGAGATGCACTATTTATTATTAGCCAGGAAAGCTGCTTTTAAGTAACATTCATCACCAATGTCAAATTTTCACCATTACTTGAAAAAAATGAATTTCAAATCACTTCTATAGAATGAAGTATAAGCGAACACAACCTCGTTGTTAAAGACCATATAAAACAATGTCGCCATTTTCATTGTATTATGTAGTGGATATTATGAGGAAATCAATCTCTTTGGTGGTCTGTCGCTGATGAGTGTCATGCAGTCCCAGCCAGTGGTCAAGCTATTCGATACGACAGCTTAAACGTTGGTATATACGTACAAGTAAGTGACAATCTGAGTGGATGTCCATCAGCCATTTGAGTGGATAAAAACCGCCCAATCCCCTACATTCCTGGTGAATTCACATGTTCAAGAACATGGCACATGTTCCCAGAATCCTTTCTTCTCGTGTTTTGACTTGATTTATCTGCACCAAACTGTACTTCATTGGTTCGCATTATCGTTCGTTTATTTGATGGCGTAAGACAAATTTCTGATTTACTTATTTGACTTCACTTCTATTTAATTTATTTTAAGTCAGTATGAATATATTCAACTAAATTTTATTTTCCATTGGCGTAATACGCTACCCATAATGTTGCTGAAAACTCTCCGACAGCCCATCACCGGCTGTGTCCTTCTTGGGACTCAACAGGTAGGTGAACATGAGACCCAGCTAGGTTCCAGGTGACTCTCCCATCAAAACTAAATTGATGTGCAACTGAGTGCATTTCGCTGAACTTATTTCGTTCTATTGCCTATCCCATCCAATTTTACTTTAGTTCAAATGCTTTTTTAAATCATACTATCTTGCATTATATCTATCTTCTTTAAAAGGCCTGATATGTTCCGCCTTAAATCTTTTATTCACAAGGAGAGGCATAAACGCTATTACAAGTAACCTTGTACCGCATTGATTGTACAGATAAACTGAGAGTTTGCTAGAACAAACTAGTAATCAGCTTACGATCTTACACTGTCCTGGAACTGCCGAGCTTTGTCACTATCAACACACGCTTCATCTCTCAATACTTGAGGGTTTTCTAGGGTTCTCTATAAAATCAAATGAGTTCGCCTGCGCCTTCCTTTCGGAGCAAGATCTGCAAGATGGCTACAGTCACATTCATCTGCTTGAGAGTCTATTTCAGAAGTCACAACAACAAGCTACCTTCAAGACCACTAGTACTCATCGCATACATGGCTCAGTTGGTCTGTTAGTTCACCTGACTCTTGTTTGAAGGTCGTTAGTAATATGGCTACCCCGGATTATTCATATCACTTTCTTTAAAGCGAATGACGATTTTCATCGAACCAAACGAGATAAAACATAGAGGACTTTGACTTCCTGTTTGATTTGTGGCTGTAAGTGAAAGAATAGTGTGTGGATGAACTTGATCTAGAAAAGCGATTCTGCCATACACCTGCTACCTCTTTTTTTCAGTCTGAGTAAACAGTGATACATTTTGCCATAGAGATTTAATTGCAACTCTCTCAGTGAACCTCAACTTCAATGGGGAATGTCTAGAAGAAATTACTGTGTGTAACTGCTGATTTATAGTAAATTTTGTTGCGACTAAGTCACTCGAGGATCAATCCCATTGTGTTACTGTCTGTACACTAACGGAGGAAGATCATTCGAGGGGAAACCTGAAATAATTTCAGAAGTAACGCGCTGGACAACCGCCCACGTAGCTGGTTGATATCTCTCTGTAACGACCCTGTATTCAATGGCCGTAATTTTTTATCCGACATTCGGTCCATAGAAAAAGCACACTATACTTCGTTTTCTCCCATTAGCACCAGATTATTTTCTAAATATCCACAAACATTTTTCATGGACCTTTGTCAAAACATTTCAGCCATATTGACAAATATGATTAAAGAGACATAAGGTAGGAAATGCAGCCACTGCAGGACCAGGAAAGGTTTATGCAGTTTTAAGCATTCAGTTTTGTAGTACGAGATTCGCGAGCGATAATCCCTGGAGTTTTGCTTTTGCAGGCCACAGAAGATACCCGGAGAACCAGTCTTTTAAATTCCAAATATACTTTTCACAATGGAGCAACTACTCACCCCATTTTTGTACATCCCAGTAAATTGTCACCTCATGTGTCCCTGGAGCAGACTGTCCCTTGAAGAAACCGTCAGATTGATAGACAGTGTCAGGTTCTGCTCTTGTGATCTGAAATTTAGGCAAGCATCTGACGTAAACTTTCCGAGTGGCAGTTGAGAATCAGATTCATCGTGATCTGTAGAGTCTTTCGTAGATTTAGAGCACTGGGGTCATGCAAGTGGTTTTGGAAGACAGTAATCTGGTGCTGCTAGTTCAAAACCATCAATACATTCCTGTTACGAACGACGGCTCCTTATCTGTTAAGATTATTTAGGTACGATGCAAATGCTGAGATGTGTGTCCTTTGAGAGCCTGGTTAAATCCAGCGGCAGCTATCCAGTGAAGTGACAGGTGGACCGATGTGGTATAGAGCCCACAACAATCATTCTTCATGCTTTCATCGGACTTGCTTGTAACAGAAAGCAAATCTAAATTAGCGATAATTGACCTTATATCCAGTTCAAGCAGTGACCTGGCTTGTGAAAACATAATCAGTAAGTACCCTAACCAACATGAATTATTCAACTAAAATTTAATCTTGTCATGTCGGTTAAACCTATCCATGCTGAGAAGGCGAGAAGCACTGTACAAATGTATTATTCTTATTGTGAATAAGTAGCGGTGTGTATCCCAAAAAAAATCCTCATAGAGTTTCGAATCCACGACCTTCAGGGCAGTGGTTAAACACTATACCGTTCGACTAGGAGCGCCTGAACAGCGGTGTGATTATCTTCCACTCAGACGGGATATAGTGCTACTCAAATTATTCATTCATTCCACTGTGCATATGCCCGAAGTGTGAAGGTGAAAATTGCGCTCAAAGTGCGTTCATTAAAATAATTCGCATGAAAACACGCTCAATGTTCTCATTTTATCGTGTATACGTTACTCATCATACTGACTAATATGAACAACCGCGTGTTTTATGAGGTCAACTGGATCATCACAAAGACATAAAAATTTAAAGAGCACGAACCTCGGTTGTATGGGCGGTCACATAAATGATAGCTTCAAAACGAAAAGTAAGAGAAGTGGAAAAATAGGAATGAAAGCTTTATGAGTTCTTTGAGCGGACCAACAAATTACGTAGGCAAAAGGAATGATGAGGCACTCGAGCCCGGCTTACTAGAACCTAACACAGAACTCGTTTCTCTCCTGGAGCGTGAATGTCTGTGAACCTGGTGGTGAAATGGCGAAAAAAATTCGCTGTTGTGCACAATGCAGCACTCGGTCCTAGGTGCAGGCTCGGTAACAGCAGTCTTCACACATTTTCAAAAAAAACTTCCATTTCATGATCAACTGAATCAGTTTATACCCTGCATAACTTCCCCAAAACAAAAAGCACTTCCCTATGAATTCAGTGGTTCGTGCGTTCTTGGTGTCCAATTAGTGAGGCGCGCGTTACTGAATCTTCTCTTTGTTAAACAACTGGTTACTATTAAGGCATATTTCGGGTAATTCAACTAAACGAGACGTTTGATCGGAAGTAAACTGCCTGCTCTCAGGGTGAGTCTAGCGATCGACACAAGTCTGTTCAGTTGCAAATCATGAGGCAACACAGTCTGCGGACTATTTCTTTCTATATATCAAATGGTGTTCTTTTCCTTGAAGCCGCTCGGCCAGTTCAACTTCAGTGAACGACACAAATCTGCACCAGACAAAAGGCATGGACATTTTTCCGGCTGTATTTAATGCCTTTGAATTTTCACCATAAGGTCTTTTGAGTTATGGGTTATTATTGCATACCACACGGCATGCAAACAGTTGGTACTAGTTGGCTTGTTGCAATATTTTCAGAGTAGATCATATAATGACCGCCGAGGGACGCAAAAGTTTTGCAGTTGTCACACGAAAGTTGACCTCTTGGCGACACGTGGTATCAACTAAAATGTTACGGGCGTCGCCGTCAGGAATCACGCATAGCAATCGTGATTTTTGGGTATAAACACCGAGCACGCGAACTGTGCGCTGCTCATGCAACACGAGTTTAGTAACAAATCCAGGATAACGCAACCATGGTTTATGAAATCACCTATTCGTGGTTTTCGGCCAACACCCTGGTCTGTTTTCAAATAATCTGCAATGATATGGTACACTGGACATTCTCGTAAAAATGATAGTATTAATGTGCGTTACAAATTGGTGCAATATGAAGTTTTGAGAAAACTCCAAATGAGGCTAGTTTTGGAGATTCCCGCGCTTCCTTGCACAATACACCTCTGCCTCTCACGGCCTTTTCAATTTGCACATACAGGAGAGATATAGTGAGGGAATTCAGTGGGGGGTTGTCCTCGCATTCTTTTGATTCACTTCTGAGTTATTTGCATGTACTTTCTGGGCTCTTTCTCCCTAATCCTTAAAGCTTCGATAAGCTGTCACATTTGACTTGCACTCCTCGAGGCTGTGTGTCATTTGACCCGCAACACCCAGAGTGGACTAGACACTCTTTCCACAGTCATATTGAAAATCCCGGGCAAAAC
>NW_008751726.1:126351-170697 GCF_000715545.1 Opisthorchis viverrini
TATTGAAAATCCGGGCAAAACGACATTCAAGTTTATTGTAGCAAAAAGCCGGGCGTGGTTTAAGTGTATCATCATAGTTGTCTGAAGAAACGGTAAAGCTTTTGTTTCTTCCTACACTGTCAGCTTACAAACCATATTTAAAACTGCCAAACCGCTCGGAAAACTTTGTTTGGCATAGTGCCAATTTCTATACTGAGGCCGTCCTATTGAAACGCTGACTGGACCTAAATATAATGGGTTATCAACAAAAGTTACATTTCCATATAGACCACGGATTTTATTTCGAACTTATGACAGCTGGATTGGAATTTAACCATTCTGAATCTGCTGTTTGTGCGCATCCGCTGAGACATACGGAGTATTCGTATTGTCTCTGTTTTTCAACCTAGTCTGAAACTAAATTCTCACTCACTGCTTCAGATTGCCGTCTGATATGAAAGCGAACATGCTGCCAAAAGTTGCTCATATCCAGGTTTGAAGCGTAGCTTGGCCGCGGAGTTTAGCTATCTCCACTAGAAATACGCACGAAGTTTTTTTCCACCGTGCACCACTTCTACTCAATATATGGTCCTTGGGGCCTTCCTGTTTTGAGATACTGAATGATCTGGTTCTCTGATCCGTAGTATGAAGCACAACATATCAGCCTTCTCTACTGGACGTAAAAGTTGCACTCGTTGATTCTCTGAGTAAACATGTCCGGAAACCATATCGATACATGGCTGAACTAGGCAGACGGATATGGAGGATCTGTCCAAACACATACTTCATCTGCTTTAACATACCGTAGTTTCAGCTTCGCGATAAAGCTTCTTTATCACACGGAATTTCAAGGATTCTAGCTGTTACAGTTTCGTTCACTGAGATTGGGATGAATAAGGGAATGAATGCCACTCGCTGAAGATGATGGGCCCATTGGCACACTTACCACATAAATCTGTTTGTCCAGTATACCATTAGGTGAGAGCTAAGCGGTGAAGGCCATAGATTTGACTAACATTGGCTGTGTGATGCAGTCCTATCATTCCTCTCATCCCACGGTCCTCACCCCGGAGAGACTGCAGTTACCAATGCGACCGAGCTGACTGATAAGGTATTTCATTCTTCTTGCCAGGTGGCTGACACTACTAAATGTGTTGATCTCAGGAGAGAATTTGCCGAAGACAATTGCAAACCCATGGGAGGAGGCGTAACCGGCCTTAATAAATGATAAGAATTTCGGGAGACACCATTCATCGACACACCGTGCCACAGATTTTAACGTTCAATGGATTCAATGGCAGATCTGTGATCGGCAATGACAATCATAGCTTGCCACTGGCAGTGGGTCAGTTTCAGCACTTGTTGAAAAGTGAAGATATGGCAGATATAACCCCGGCCAGGGTGATACTCAGGATAATTCTCACGAATCCGTTTCTCCGTTGATGGCTCAACCCTCGTAAAATGATGCCAGGAAAGTCTAGTATGCCGTGGATACTAGACTGGTGGCTCGGTGGTTTCGCACAAAGAACTTGCACCCCTTTTGAATGTGGGCATCAAGGTCAAGTGCTCTGTCTGTCAGTATTCTTTCTAACACTCAGGTAATCGGAAATGAAGTCTTTAGAACAGACACGGGGGACTTACCATACTCAGTGAATACTAAAGAGTGCAAATCCTCTGGATCAGGCATTTTTTGCGGTGACGTAAGGATATCGCTTCCTGATTTTTCATCGATGCTGTTGGTTGGTTCTACGTTCTACTCAGATTCATTTGGTCCTTCCTGGGGTTGAGTCGATGGAGCCCAGCTTAAATGTCATCTGCAGTGTTCAGTTCTTTGTTCAAAACAACGTGTTTTTTGAGTAGAGTGGCGCACCAACTTTTTTGAAGATCGTTTCACTAGCGGCCAACGTCTTCAAACGATTTGATTGGTAAAGCTGATACAAGGTGTGATTGTTCTCCGTTACAAAAGCTCTCTCCATTTCTCGGGATTTTGCAAACTTCCAGTGCTCTCTGTCAATTCTCCAGCCTTTCGTTATTCGGCGGTTTAGGGATCTGTGTGTGCCATCGTAATCGTGTGTGGCTGGTACAGCTTTTGTCTTCAGACAGAGCTGTTGATTCTGACGAGATCCAGTGTTCGTTGAGGTGTGCTGGTAATTCAGGATGGGATTTAACAGATGTTACGAACACGGTTTCTTTCAACTTTCTCCAATCATCATTCACATTACCATTGTCACCGTCGACCTCTGGGAGCTTTCAGCAAACTAAACTCGGTGTTGTAGTGCTACCGAACTAAATACATTCGGTCAACTGATATGTTCCAAAGGAAAAGCGGTTACATACGCGTGTCCGAGCAATGCTACCACGGGGGTAGTGTACCATAAAATGAACGACAGTCTTATATCGAAGCTGTATACTGGTAGCTCATTGTCTCACGATCCCACACAGTGTACGGCTGGTTTGCAGTTGGTAACCTTCAAGTCGAACGGTGTGGTCGCTTGTGCTGAAAATTTATGCTGGCTAGAAGCAAATGACGTTCAGCCCTCCCCCGTTATCCGTGCGGTGAGCGTAAATACCAAAATGGCCACCATCTTGGGCTTCTTCAGGACTATTCAATCAACCTGGTCATTTATATAATTGCGAAATATGTACCTCTTGCTGACCGAATTAAACGTGACAAATCACGTTAGAATCTATCTTTCTCAGCCTTATAGCTGACCTCCGTTGGAGCGTATGCTCACACGCAAAGCGGACATCGACCACCATATCGAGATCGGTTGATCTTGATTAGACCAATAAATCTAATGACGCGAAAACTACTATTGAATGAACTCCACTTCAGTGACACGCATTTAGTCCTTAGGCTAAGCACAACTCCAATGCCGTAGTAGCCACTAGCCATTGCATCAGGATCATTGGAATCTGGTGAATGAAGTAAACGAAAAATGGGAGATTCGGGGGGTATTACCGAACTGGGGACTTGTATGTGTGTTGCACATGCAGAGGAATGGGTTTTCATGAATTATCCTACCTTGAGCTTCTAACTCAAAGGCATGACTCACAGGTCATTGGAAGAATTTGTGGTTTCATTCGGGAACTCTTTCTGTAGCCTGTGACTCAAATTCGTATTCTGCAAAGCAGCAGCTTTTGGGGCTTTATTGAGAGAACCTCCAGGGACATTGGCTCAATAACTAGTGACATGATTAAAAGGGGCTGGCTTCACTCGAGGTCTTAGAGAGTAAGGCATTACTGTCTCACTTTTGATACGAATGTGCGCAGCGAGTGCTTTTAAAGTAATATGACCGTACTAAATAATGCGCCAGGGGTCAATTTTGACGACCCGGCTGTGGAGGCCCAATCTTTTCTAAATATGGACATACTGTTCGCCTGAAAATAACGCCTTACTGAACTCATACACCTATCGCAGAGGACAGTGCGACTCAACCTCCAGGCCACCTACTATTTCTCCCAGCAGGGAACCCGTTATTCTTCGTTAGAGTGCTCCCCTTCGGATTTTCTGGCATGGTTGAACCTTTGGAAATTGAGCTCTAGCCAATATAGCAGCAGGTTTTTTTTGCACCCTTAAGACCGAACACTATGGCATAGTGACAAGTCTTGATCGGGTAAAGAGGTGTGAAGAGGACTTTGTTCTGTGTTAAATTGAAAGAGAAAAGTGAACTTTTCTGTGAGGTGATCAGGTTTTTTGTAACCCACACTAAGTCTATAAGCAACCCTAAGTGCGGAATAGTAAACTAACCAGAAATAGCTTACTTTGTACTCACCTAAGTAGAAATAAAGAACACTGACATAAATGGAGATAGAAAAACGTAGTTCTTAGGTAAGGGACATATAATCGCATCTCAGTCAGCCCAAAATCCACTAATATGAAAAATTTGGAACCAGTCAGGGTTTGTGATTTTGTGGTTGATGAATATCTATCTAAGGAACGTCCGGGTAATTAGATAAGTTTTACAGGCTGTGGAAAGATGTTTTCTTTCAGTCTATAAGGTCTTGTTTACCTGTGCTTTACTTGGTTTGTTAGGCAGATATGATCACGATTCAGCTGCGTGCTGTTTAGGGCACGAAGAACATTCTTGTAAATAATTAACACAATCCAAATATGGCATTCTATTTTAGTTGCGTGTTCGCGGAATTTATAAGGTCTTTTTACCTGTGCTTTACTTGGTTTGTTAGGCAGATATGATCACGATTCAGCTGCGTGCTGTTTAGGGCACGAAGAACATTCCTGTAAATAATTAACACAATCCAAATATGGCATTCTATTTTAGTTGCGTGTTCGCGGAATTTATGAGTGAACACAATAAGCCATTGCAGAACAGAATGACACTATTTGAAAAGTAGAATTGTTATACTCTTGGTAATAAGTCGCTTGCATGGAAAGTTGTCAGTCTTTAAGTGAATCAGCGTTTGTTCAGAGTAAAATGCCTGTGTATGATTTTTGTTGATTGCTCAGAATGCGTGCAAATCTTTTGGAGGAAATTTCCTCAGTTGATTGTATTGTATGACCCTCATCCTTTTGGATCCAAATGCAAAATATTTGCTGCCTGTAGATGAATTCAAACAGTTCCACTTCTGGTTCGTCCATATGAAATCAGAGAGATATGTTTTACGCCTGGTAGAACTCGCCATCGGTTTGTGCTTGCCTCCGTTGCGATTTGCGAAATTTCGATAAATTACCTTTGGAAATAACAGGTTACCATGAATCCAAAAGCACGTTGGTTATCACTTCCGGACAGACACACGCTCAAACTTTTGCCAAATAAATGGTTTTAAGGGCGGCTAGGATGACTGCGAAGCAGCTGCCTTACTTTTGTCGATCGATTAGTTGGCTGGTTGAAAATTCCCGGTCCAGTAATGCTAGGCGTGCCTGATAATTGCCAGGCAGTTTTTAATTTGTTGATGCTAGATCCACGTCATTCTCGCTGGAACAGTCCATCTCTGGGCAAGGCGCGGTTGTTCTGTTAGCACATACTAAAGTGAGAATATCCAAAACTTGATTTCTGCTCTTATTTGAGCTCATTATCGATGTAAGCACTTGGGCATTGAGGAATTACAACATCACGCGCTTGAATTTACTTGTTGGTCGAGCGGGAAGTCGAGTTCGAATGAGATGTTTTAAAACTCTCGTTCACTCGTTTCACTTTTGGGCAAAGAGTCAAGAAACAGTTGAGTGAATAATTATTGCGAACACTTATTTTATTGGGAATGGCTTTCTCTTGATTTTTGTGGAAAATGATTTTCTTACGTTCGCATGAAGAGACTAAAATATTCACTTACTAAGAGAATAATAACACTGGATTTCTTCCTCATTCTCATTTGGAGAGATCTTCTCGCACCAAGAGTCCGAGAACTTTTCTGTATCCGTATGTTATTGCATGAGAGGTGCTTGATACGACCAATGTAATCTGTTCAAAATTTCCTCTTTGGGACCATGATAACGAAAGCGACAACTATACCCTCGGAAAATTTGATATACACGGTATATTGTCTTCTAATCTGACTCGCGTAGGTGTGTAAGGCGAGCTGCATAAAAAGTACTTTGAGCTGCACCAGCGTGCACCGAGGAGGACACTGGGATGTTGAGATTATTGGTGGATCAACTTGACAGACGTTTCACGTATAACGACACTGACGCACTGCGCTTTTCAGGTAGGCTTCATAGAGGTAGCAAGTTGAATAAACATAACAACGCAATTATTATTTCGGCCTCGATCATTGAGGGTGAAATTGTGAAAAAAATGCACGCCATCCATCTACTCACACTTCAGTCCATGAATATTATGCCACGTCCCCTAAAAACTACCTTATCGGATAACTTGCAAAACGATTACTCTTCTACGGAAAAAAAGGCAAGTTAATTACTATTTGTCATGGTTTAATTCCGACTAGTGTCCACAGTCGAGAGGTAGATACATCAAGCTAAATCCTGAGGGTCTTTCATCAGCCTGAGCTGCTGTTTCCCGCTATATCACAACATATACCACTGATTCAAATTCCACTATTCATTTTGACCCCTATCATTTACAAATCCAGGCCTCATATGCGAGACTTTGTCTATATCAAATCGTTCACTAAGATCGCGATTGGTTGGATGTAGGCACTTAGCTACTCCGAGGCAGGCACATTTTCCCTCAACTTCAGCATACTAACTTCATCGTACTTCAGCGAACCAAAATAGTTTTGAGTAATTATGGGTACTGTGCGAAACATTTTGTTACGTTGCACTAAGCTCATATAAAAGCTTTAAGGAGAGTCGTTTAATCGGCAATTTTTCAGCCAATACGTCATACTGAATAAAGCCGGTCAACACGGAGCTCCGCCTCCAAAATATTTTGTTTATTTCCACCTATTTTATCTACAGCTTTGACTGATATAAATTGGACTTTTTTACACATACTTGCTAAGATTATCAGCCATCTGATCTACTCGCTGTTCACTTTTGTTCCGTCTGACCTTGACTCACCTTCTGCTGTGACAATTTGGAGGACTGTGCACCGCTGTGTTTGGAATTCACCCCAATGAAACGCCTAGCTTCACTTAGCTTGATATGACTTCTCACCAGATTGCCAGCTTCCACGTCAATGCCATTGAAACACTTGTTCAAATAGAGAGTTAAATTCTCATCTAACAAATTATGCTGCAAACTGATGAAAATTAATTTATACCCCACTGTCATTTGTGATATTCCAAGGATTCTAATGTAACTTCTTGGCTCAGGACGATTAAGTTTTCACGGAAAGCCAATTTATTGACTAAATGTTTACCGGACGGATCCGAAATTGGCTCATAGTCTAATCCATCAGGTTAGACCAATTAACGTTGCTCTGACGAACTATTGCTATTTATGGGAACAACTAAAAATCGGCCATAAAATCTTGCGTTCGCACGTCCAGGACTGTCTTATAGGCCACAATATCGTACCTTTTATTTCTCCTTTGTTTACTGAGAAATTCTGTCACCTTTGTTGTTGATGACGAAAAACACTGAATGGCTGGAAAGATGAGTTAGTATTTACGTCGCCCCTGGTGTTTTAGAAAGTCGTCAGGTCGATTAAAACATCCAAGGATTAGATGAAGCACTTTCCCTTCATCACCTATACCAAAATCATCCGCAACCGAATGGATCCATGAGGCCTGCTAATAGTAGTAATGACAGTAATAATAGTAGGTTAATAGCCAACATCTCAATGACTACCCAAACACTGACCCAAGACACCTTTGTTCATTCAGCCACACCCTGTTAGTTACCCTGTCATTTTCTACAGCCTACGGATTTGTCAATTACTGAGTCACTAAAACTACACTGTGTGGGTGGAACACCAAGGCGACCCTTTTCGTAGGCTGGACGGATTATGAGTGAACACAATAAGCCATTGCAGAACAGAATGACTATTTGAAAAGTAGAATTGTTATACTCTTGGTAATAAGTCGCTTGCATGGAAAGTTGTCAGTCTTTAAGTGAATCAGCGTTTGTTCAGAGTAAAATGCCTGTGTATGATTTTTGTTGATTGCTCAGAATGCGTGCAAATCTTTTGGAGGAAATTTCCTCAGTTGATTGTATTGTATGACCCTCATCCTTTTGGATCCAAATGCAAAATATTTGCTGCCTGTAGATGAATTCAAACAGTTCCACTTCTGGTTCGTCCATATGAAATCAGAGAGATATGTTTTACGCCTGGTAGAACTCGCCATCGGTTTGTGCTTGCCTCCGTTGCGATTTGCGAAATTTCGATAAATTACCTTTGGAAATAACAGGTTACCATGAATCCAAAAGCACGTTGGTTATCACTTCCGGACAGACACACGCTCAAACTTTTGCCAAATAAATGGTTTTAAGGGCGGCTAGGATGACTGCGAAGCAGCTGCCTTACTTTTGTCGATCGATTAGTTGGCTGGTTGAAAATTCCCGGTCCAGTAATGCTAGGCGTGCCTGATAATTGCCAGGCAGTTTTTAATTTGTTGATGCTAGATCCACGTCATTCTCGCTGGAACAGTCCATCTCTGGGCAAGGCGCGGTTGTTCTGTTAGCACATACTAAAGTGAGAATATCCAAAACTTGATTTCTGCTCTTATTTGAGCTCATTATCGATGTAAGCACTTGGGCATTGAGGAATTACAACATCACGCGCTTGAATTTACTTGTTGGTCGAGCGGGAAGTCGAGTTCGAATGAGATGTTTTAAAACTCTCGTTCACTCGTTTCACTTTTGGGCAAAGAGTCAAGAAACAGTTGAGTGAATAATTATTGCGAACACTTATTTTATTGGGAATGGCTTTCTCTTGATTTTTGTGGAAAATGATTTTCTTACGTTCGCATGAAGAGACTAAAATATTCACTTACTAAGAGAATAATAACACTGGATTTCTTCCTCATTCTCATTTGGAGAGATCTTCTCGCACCAAGAGTCCGAGAACTTTTCTGTATCCGTATGTTATTGCATGAGAGGTGCTTGATACGACCAATGTAATCTGTTCAAAATTTCCTCTTTGGGACCATGATAACGAAAGCGACAACTATACCCTCGGAAAATTTGATATACACGGTATATTGTCTTCTAATCTGACTCGCGTAGGTGTGTAAGGCGAGCTGCATAAAAAGTACTTTGAGCTGCACCAGCGTGCACCGAGGAGGACACTGGGATGTTGAGATTATTGGTGGATCAACTTGACAGACGTTTCACGTATAACGACACTGACGCACTGCGCTTTTCAGGTAGGCTTCATAGAGGTAGCAAGTTGAATAAACATAACAACGCAATTATTATTTCGGCCTCGATCATTGAGGGTGAAATTGTGAAAAAAATGCACGCCATCCATCTACTCACACTTCAGTCCATGAATATTATGCCACGTCCCCTAAAAACTACCTTATCGGATAACTTGCAAAACGATTACTCTTCTACGGAAAAAAAGGCAAGTTAATTACTATTTGTCATGGTTTAATTCCGACTAGTGTCCACAGTCGAGAGGTAGATACATCAAGCTAAATCCTGAGGGTCTTTCATCAGCCTGAGCTGCTGTTTCCCGCTATATCACAACATATACCACTGATTCAAATTCCACTATTCATTTTGACCCCTATCATTTACAAATCCAGGCCTCATATGCGAGACTTTGTCTATATCAAATCGTTCACTAAGATCGCGATTGGTTGGATGTAGGCACTTAGCTACTCCGAGGCAGGCACATTTTCCCTCAACTTCAGCATACTAACTTCATCGTACTTCAGCGAACCAAAATAGTTTTGAGTAATTATGGGTACTGTGCGAAACATTTTGTTACGTTGCACTAAGCTCATATAAAAGCTTTAAGGAGAGTCGTTTAATCGGCAATTTTTCAGCCAATACGTCATACTGAATAAAGCCGGTCAACACGGAGCTCCGCCTCCAAAATATTTTGTTTATTTCCACCTATTTTATCTACAGCTTTGACTGATATAAATTGGACTTTTTTACACATACTTGCTAAGATTATCAGCCATCTGATCTACTCGCTGTTCACTTTTGTTCCGTCTGACCTTGACTCACCTTCTGCTGTGACAATTTGGAGGACTGTGCACCGCTGTGTTTGGAATTCACCCCAATGAAACGCCTAGCTTCACTTAGCTTGATATGACTTCTCACCAGATTGCCAGCTTCCACGTCAATGCCATTGAAACACTTGTTCAAATAGAGAGTTAAATTCTCATCTAACAAATTATGCTGCAAACTGATGAAAATTAATTTATACCCCACTGTCATTTGTGATATTCCAAGGATTCTAATGTAACTTCTTGGCTCAGGACGATTAAGTTTTCACGGAAAGCCAATTTATTGACTAAATGTTTACCGGACGGATCCGAAATTGGCTCATAGTCTAATCCATCAGGTTAGACCAATTAACGTTGCTCTGACGAACTATTGCTATTTATGGGAACAACTAAAAATCGGCCATAAAATCTTGCGTTCGCACGTCCAGGACTGTCTTATAGGCCACAATATCGTACCTTTTATTTCTCCTTTGTTTACTGAGAAATTCTGTCACCTTTGTTGTTGATGACGAAAAACACTGAATGGCTGGAAAGATGAGTTAGTATTTACGTCGCCCCTGGTGTTTTAGAAAGTCGTCAGGTCGATTAAAACATCCAAGGATTAGATGAAGCACTTTCCCTTCATCACCTATACCAAAATCATCCGCAACCGAATGGATCCATGAGGCCTGCTAATAGTAGTAATGACAGTAATAATAGTAGGTTAATAGCCAACATCTCAATGACTACCCAAACACTGACCCAAGACACCTTTGTTCATTCAGCCACACCCTGTTAGTTACCCTGTCATTTTCTACAGCCTACGGATTTGTCAATTACTGAGTCACTAAAACTACACTGTGTGGGTGGAACACCAAGGCGACCCTTTTCGTAGGCTGGACGGATATATCGTTTCACCTTGTGGTATATATATACATATATACTAGTGAGTCGAGTACTGGTAGGTGATGCTCAACCAAGTTCAATATACATACATTTTATTGTCAAATTGTCAAATTGTCCGGAACATGGTTTTTCGGCAATTCAGCACATCCCGTTTCGCTGCCTGATTGATTTGTAGTACTTGACTGCATTTAACAATGTGTAGACGTGACAAACTACTCACACGGTTGCTGAAAAATTGCAAAAGTGTTTTCAATGTGTTACGTTTAGTCAATGTGTTGCGATGTTTAGAGAACCAAGTAAAACCTGGGGCGGTCTAATGCAGCCCATTCAGTTGAAGAAGACTGACTTAAACGAGTGATTCCGCTCGACTCCGTTGAACATTCCGTTAAAACCAACTTTGTGTGAAAATGAGAGCGTTTAAAAAAGTATATTTAAGAGTGTTCTAACCGTATTATTATTTTACGCTTCCTATTGACCTTTACACAGCGACCATTTCCCGGAGAATCATAGCTAGCTGTCTTGTTGAGAACTGGTTCGAGTAAATTACTGGTAGTCACGATGGATTCCAAATCAGGCACCCGGTCAGTCAGTTCGCACTTATAGTCGATAGTTCAACAATAACTTCTGACCATAGTTTTTTCAGCTAACGGCAGTCCATCATTTACAGCATTGTTACAACACTACGCATTTATCGAAGTCGCAATGATTCGACAATAAAAATCAGCTTCGTTCTGGGTCGATTTATTCGATCTTGGGCAAGTCTCATCTTTGGTATTGTACCTACTGATGTCTCCCTATACGGGTTAGTATTGACGGGCTTACTATCAGAGCTTCAGCTCTTCAGATAATCTTTGCGTGGAGTAATTTTTGGTCTCTCATTGAGGCCCAAGATTTCTACCGAAACTTCTCCAGAATTTTACACCCGTATCCTGCTCAAAATACAATCACTTCCTAACGTGAAATAGATGTGGACCATCACTATATTTAAATAGATACTTCCTCACAAAAAGAGGTAAAGATCAAACGGACGCGTAATCTGTTTCATCTGAGATTGTTTTCCGACAATTTTCTGCTGAGTTCGCCTCTATTTTTTTTACCAATATATATACCCATTACTTCTTCTGGATCTCGAACCTGGCGTATTCACCCTTTCCGCGGTATCAGTCAACGATTGGGTGTTCAAGCCAACCGTTTCCCTCACATCTTCTAGGTCACTTATGAAAATCATTTTGTATGATCCAAAAATGGTAGGGAATGAATTCACTGCCCCAAACAACCGCCTGAATTAAATCAGTCATCCTAAATGCTAATTAGAACTGCAATCTGATAGTCATATTTTGCACCATTCAAGCAAACTAAAAGATGTACTGCAGACTTTAATTCAGCAATATAATTTATTAAAGTTCTTGTATGAAGTAAATAGAATGTGTGGGTATAAGGGTGTGGTCATTTGTTTGTGCTCCCCAATCCCAAGCGGCTATAATCACAATTCTGCATATTGTTTTCCGTTATATTCAAAACTTCAATCAGTGCTAACTGGATCAATTGAGAGGTCATTAAGTGTCAGAACATATCTTACCAACAATCTGTTTCTTCCTGATAGAATACTACTCATAAGGTTGCTAAAAAGCACCCAACAATGCAGGACCGGTTTTACCATGCCTAGAGCTGATCACGTAGCGGCATTCTCCTAGTTTATGCCTACATTGTGTGACTTTTAAACTCAAATCGGACGCCATTCGTGAACCACCCTGATTGGCGGACCATTTTGGTCATCACGGGTCAGTTTAGTTTCAGCTTACCTTCTCATTTATGCTATTCGTCAACTGAATGGGCTAAACAAAAGTTGCCTCATGTCTCAGCAACTACAGTACTTTGGATATTACAGTATCTATGACAGTAAATGACGGAACATTGTTCATAAGGTTGATAGAAACCCTTGGATAACCCAAGACAAGTGTAGCCCGTTCTGGGATACCGCAGATGCACTTCTCTAGTTTCCTCTAAGAAAACTCGGACTATTTTCGCAGCATCACGAACGAAGTGGTTTTTTCCCCTCAACCATGGATGATTTTCCTACCCAAACAAGTGACATGCTTCTTAGAGGAAGTCTGTGGGCTTAACAAAGCATTTATGCCAAAATAAATCCTAATTCAAAGGGGACTTGTTTGCACATCTTTTTACTACTTAGGTCTAGTAGGCTGAGCAAAGTTTCACAAATAATAATCTTTCCTATAGTGCGCTTAAAATCCTTATAAGGCTACGTTCCCCAAATTACATGTGCGTTTTCTCAACCAATCAGATGAGCTGTCGAAGCAATGAGACCTGTATGGTGACTGGTAGTGATAGAATACTCATGAATTAGGACGACGGTTTTTATTCTACGGTGGTTGCAATTCATTAGCAGTGATTTGTCAGCGTTTCTGAGGATCCAGACAACTATGTATGTCATACCAATTTTTCATATCTCGAGGCTACTTTATGAATTCTTCATGGTAGATCCCAGAAGGGTTCGATTGAGCATCTAGAAGCATTACAACAACACACGGAAGCGGCAAACACAGGTGATCACAACCCACTTTAATTTGATGTTACAAGGTAGACGTACAGGACAACGCAAATGTTAGGTGACTGCACGTGACTTTTGTTGTGGAAAGTCTGTTGAGCTGCTATATTCACCATTCAGCATTCAGCATATTCAGCGCCAGCAAGCACACTTCTTCAATACGGGGACCAAAAATCACTCCATGGATCAGTTTATTGCTGCAGTCTCTAACGAGGGTGATATCAGCACCTGTAAATATTCTGGATTTCTTTTGGCGGTAGCACTCATTGGAGCACTATGGAAGGACAGAGGTGTCCACAAACTAGGCCAACAGAACAAGAAGGATTTCTCTCCGAATCAACCAACAATCTGTTTTGTCACGGCTCTTGCTGTACATACTAGCCACACATTCACCGTGCCCCTAACTGCTGTGTACGGATTCTGCCGAAATAAGAAAATTAGTTGGGTTACTTGGCTATTTTTCTAGCCACATTTGCCTGTTAAGTGCCTTCTCTGCAGACAATCCTTCTCAGCTAAAGCCATCAAACCACGTCATCTGTGATTTGATTTACCCCCTAAGTATTCCGATGAGAAAGACAAAACACAGGAATCCTTTGGAGGTATACACCAACAACCAAACAACCGCTAAACCAGCTGGAAAACAAAATGTAGCAAACAAGAAGACGACGGGCTGACTAACTTATGTTTTAATTGCTAAAAAGATCACTAAAGTCGAAGTTGAAAATCACGTTGATTTTCCCGTACACGTTCTGCAAAAGTCGGTCTCTTTTGGAGGTAACACCAACAACCAAACAACCGCTAAACCAGCTGGAAAACAAAATGTAGCAAACAAGAAGACGACGGGCTGACTAACTTATGTTTTAATTGCTAAAAAGATCACTAAAGTCGAAGTTGAAAATCACGTTGATTTTCCCGTACACGTTCTGCAAAAGTCGGTCTCTATTGTGATGCGTGAAATTTCATGGAATATTTGGATTGTTGTGCCTGGCTCAGCCTTGATGAAATAAAGAACTACGGGTTGTTGAAAGTTAGGGTTAAAGAAATCGATTCCACCCGGTAAATCTCATAAACATTTGGTGTGTCAATTATTTTTGTATCCACTAGCAACCAATAGACGTGAAAGAAATATTGTAGCTCATCTTCTGGATACCAATGAATTCTCAGTGTTATCAGTAGTGTGTAAAACTGTGTAAATCATTCTACAACAAGTACCAAGTTTTTAATGCTGATGGTGATGATGTTGTTGGTAATACTGATGACGATGAGATGATAACGACGGTGTTAAAGCTATCAAAGTGGGGTTCTTTGAATGAGTAGTTACTACAGAAGCTTCACCTCTTAATTCACGATTGAATTCCCAGGCACCACACGGTTCAATTCCTTGGTCACAGATATCTAAGCGTCAAGTGTCTGGATCCATATTTAAGTGCAACACTGAAGATGGGCATCAAAGCAAAGAACACAATCAAGTCTGATGCTAGCATTTATCCTTCGAAGAAGGTGCGTGGCTCTCTGATATTCTGATGAAGAGATATGTATTTCGTCTGAACGGAGATACTTAACGGATCCGCCCGGTAAGGAGATTTCTGGAATGATTTTGCAATTTTCTGAGAAGTGTGAAGGTTCCAGCCTCGGTAACTGGTAAAACATGGTTAACAAGAATGCTTTTTAAAGGTCGCTGGGTCACACTTGACCAAGCAGCTGTTCTACAATGTTATATTACTAAGTAGAACTTCTGTTAGCAGATCTCTATCCCCAAACCACTGCTAGCATAGATGCCGTTCATGAAGAATGACAGATTGAAGTATGCAATGACAAGTTTTGAACAGCACATCACATTCGGTACAGGTACGTAAAGCCTTGGTGGTGCAACCGGATGACGGTTGTCTACGCAAGACCGCGGGGTCGGTAGCACACCTATCTGGTAGAAATTGGCTCCAATGTGTTAGATAATCCATTGGCGGGGGAAGAATTCACTCAAGTAAATCTAGCAATGGGAACTTCCAGGGGACTTTCTGTTCTTTTAGGCGCAGGTTTAAACGTTAGTGGACAGATACAAGGCGCAATGCATTCAGTAAATTTTGTACATCAGGGAATGTGAATCACGAATTTCTAACTCTAGCTCGTCTGTTGCACCTTCTGTGATCATTCCGGTTTCAATCTCCAAAATGAAAGTAGTCCATTGTCGAGAAGCTTACCCAGTGTGGCATTTTTGACTTTAAAGTCTCGTATAAAAACACGAGTTCGTAAATATCTACCGTTGAGCGAATTCCACTTGACAGAGAAAAAGTTCCCAAAGGAGTGCTAGAGGAAAAATACTGAAGGCCCATAGTCGACAGTAAGGTGGAGTCGTTATTGGAACCTTCCATACCTGTTTTTAATCTGCGGTCACCAGATACGTGAGGCAAGTGTTGTTACTAATTCGTCATCTGCCACACCTCTCGGATTCAAAACCTGAAAAAGAGCTTATTCAAGTTTCTCTCATATCTTTTCGGTTTTGTGCTACCGCGCTAATACCTGATTGAGAAGCAACATTGTCATGTTGGTCATCTCCACATCAGATCACAATAAATTGTAATGACGGTCAACGCTTCCTTGTAAATCAGTCATACTCAAAGATTTTCACATACACACCAGTTTTAGTATGTTGCATTAGGATTTACTGTCCCAGAAAAATTAAAAAAAACTTACGGTGGTAGATGGCAAAAAGGCGGTCAAAGCTTCCTTGCAAATCAGTCGTACTCAAAGTGTTTCATATACACACCAGTTTTAGTATGTTACTGTCCCAGAAAAATTAAAAAACTTACGGTGGTAGATGGCAAAAAGCTAAGTGACAATTTCACTTACACCCTGTTTTACAGATGTAATTCAGGGATGGTATAAACCTCAAGTATAAGAAATGACTTAACTCAATTTGAGAGCTGCATCCGTTGATGGTAAGTCCAAGACAGCATATTTGTTTTGGTTTGTGGCAGTAGACGCAAGGGATTACTTGTTAAGGTACAAGGCATATCTGCCAGTCACCTTCCTTTTTACACTTAAATCTTCGACCGATTTTATAAATTTAACTTCCTTGGGTGTGTCAACGTAAACGGGAGCAATACATGAATGACTATCCCATCAAAATCAGCCTCACACTTTATAGGATAACTGTTCTGAGTTTGTCATTCCAAATCAAAGTTGTTCAAGAAACCAGCTGATCGACGTCTGATCATAGACATACAGTAAGCCAGATGCCGTCTGAACAATATCATCATCATGGAAGCAAATGGTCTGTGAATCATATTATCGATACTCCGTGCAGCGATTCACAGTCACACTGCTTTCTGACAGGACGCATAACTTTTTGTGCTACTGGCAACAGCAGGAGCGTAACAACATAACCGAGAGACGATGTCCTGAAACCTAGCAGTAGCCATAGGCATCTGACGGACAGTGCAGTGATTCCTTTGTAACTTATCAAGAGTTGGGATAGGATAAACAAGGCAGGACAGTTTAAATCAAACTTAATAAACACAGCCTTGACACCAACTATCGTAAATCTGCCTAATCACACAATAAGCTGTAGATCGATAAGAGAGGGCTATCTGACGTTTGAATCATAGGTCGAATGAACCGCCTTAACAAGTTTTGCTCTAAGAAAGTCAGAGTAAACAACTTCTTAGGCCACACACATCTCAGTTGAGACTATTCCTAAATATGTGACAGTGTTCGGAATGCGGATCCAAGCCGTGAAAGCATACAAGGTGGTAAAGGTATGGTATGTACGAGTATAAAGGGCTACAGATGTAAAGTGAATCAATCAGCAGGCAAACCCATTGCTTTCATCCCCACCGGAAACCTCCGAGTCACCCTCACGGAAACTTGTGGTTCATTGAAGCATACGATTTTGTTCGTTTGTTTGCTACGAGTAGCCTTATCGATGATCTACATCTCCTTATTCCATTTTTCTTGTTAGTGTGGTACGCGGCATCTTCCAGTCGGTAAACTAAATAGGGTAGAAAACCAAAACTAAAGTGAACTAGGTACGGAGACATTGGTCCATACATGCAGTATGCTTCATTTCCTGAAGAAACAAAACAGGTACCCTTATGGTAGAAGTGAAGTGTGCACTGAGCATTATCACATAGATTGCTGCGACTGTTTTTAGAGTAATTCGGTGGCTTCATGATGTTTATTGGGTACTATTTAGTTGGACTTTGAAAGAATAAAGACTGTATACTTGCCATCGTTATACACAACATCAAGAGCATCTAAGCGCGGGTGATTTTATACTGAGTGCATCTATATGAAACAGCCAAAGGTCTTTGCTGACTTACTCCTGTCTTCCTGCTTAAATGGACCCGAGGAACAGCAGTTACAAATCATGGTAGTTTGCCTACTAGCATATCTGCTGTTCCATTTTTAGTAATATAATAACCCGAACTTGTGTAGTCTGTCCAGAATGGAATCGGATAGATGATAAAGCACACAATGTGATTACAATCGGTACGGCAGGTGGCTGTTCCGAGGTTGACTCGATGCTCAGTCGGGAGAAATGTGCTTGTTTTCGTAGAGCAACAAAGTACGAAAAATGCATTTTCTGTCTATCTTCTTCCTATGGAGTAACTCCACACTATGACCGTGTCATTATCGATGGTAATCAGAACACTCTGTTCATCTAGTACATGTTGAGTAATTAAATAGGTTGAATATTTCACGTAATTATGTGGTCAATATAAGAGATTTTCACCATCATTATTTAGTGTTCCTGGTCACTCACATAAGAGCACAACTTTCCATAGCTAAAAGTACAGCCATCACAAGCTTTCGGAAGTGGGAACATGAGGTAAATGTGAAGGATAGTTTAAATCTACGTTGAACAGTTTGCTGAATAATTTTGAGCATTGTCTCCCAGGTAAATAATATGTCAACAGCCTTATCGACCGTTCGGTCGGAGGGTATTTTAGGCTCCACAGAATTTCTTGTGATGTCCTCCACATGCATAGGATCTTACACCAATCATCAACTTGCATAGAGAGTTTGATGCTCACGGTGAAAAAATGACCTCCATCTAATGAATTCGACGACTGCGGATATCTTGATAAGCACAGTGTCCTTCTAATCAACGAGAGAATGTATAATAGCACTAGTTTCATAAAATTACTCAGGACACCCTTTCCTTTCGAATCCAATGGTTTTGAAAACAGAAGTCCACACAGCTTCATTGCTTCTGCTCACTGTATTCTCAATCTGGGACACTTGTGAGCAATGGTCTTTCTGAACTTCTCTAACAGCTTAGTGGTTGGTCTGTTCGCCTAGCTTAGCAGTTGGACTGTAAACGCTTCATCGTCAATCGCGGTAAGATAGTCAGCGCAGGATTGAGTGGATGAATATTTCCTCTTCTGTCTGTACCTATACAGTTTCTAAAGAGCACCTGGTAGCTCCAAGGCGGTTTTTCGGTCCAGAGGCGGCCCTCTGATTGATTGGTCACCTGGGAAGATGAGTTGCGTTGTGGTCTCACTCCCTTTTCTCTGGTTGGTTCGTTGGGCATAGTTAATTTGACAATTCCGTTCCTACGTTGTGGTTGGGCCGTTCTGTTTTTGCTTTATGATCTGAATTTGTTCACCTGATTGATTGGTTCGGCAGCCTTCTGTTTTCAGTAGTTTTCTCTATTTGATCCCATTGGTCCGTTGGCTGTCATCAGACGTCTTGATTTCCAATGTGGTTTGGAGTTCCTTAACGTTGTAGTTCCTTTGCTCCTTACGGTTGATAGACTAGATGTGTTTATTGATTGTTTTTGTGTGGGGTACTATGGCTCGGCCAACTCAAACTTGCGTTTTGTTTTTGCTGGAGCAGGTATCTGAACATTGTCCCAACTGAACTGATGACGCAACGCAAAACAACAGAGACGAAGAACAGGGAAGAGAGAAGACTCTGCGAGACATTCCAAAGTAACGGATACCTGAGGAATTAAATGCCTTTTTGTCACGGTTGATCCAGGCCCTGGGATCACCCATATTGGCATGTAATGACCCTTGACAATCGTTCTTAAAGTCATTCCTGTCCAGGTTCCGAGCAGAACGTGGAGGTGAACACAAAGTCGGCGAAAATTCCCATAAAAACGGGAGGGAATATAGTCATTTTCGAAGTATCTTTGAAACTCGGTTCACACAATATTTTTTAACCCATATGATCGGCGATGACCTGCTCTATTTTCCGGTCAAATCTAATGTGGGATATCAGCCCTAAAACCCTTCACAAAGCTTCTTCAAATCCTCCTTGAAAATCCATCCGTGTTTCATTATCAGCAGCTTCGTCGTGGTTATCATATATCCGCCCCTTTTCTAGGAGTTCCGTGCATCTTTCAGGTTAGTCACTCATCACCTCCGAGAAGGACCGTTTTCTTCGGAAGTGGCATGTTGTGGTGGCGGTTGTCTTCGTCTGTTGTTACCTATTGGTGCAGTGTTCAACTATTCAACACCTGTTTATCCGCTCTAATCCTTTTGCTCTATAGTCCAAGCTAAAACCAGATGGCCAACTCTATCTTGAGGCAGTTATACTGAGACCAGTCACTCGATGGTACGATCCACTGGGTGGTATGGAGTTGGCCCAGCCTGAGGATGCAGGGATAAAGGCTTGCTTGTATGATTCTAATACTGCCTTGAACCTCACCTTTCTAGAAAGTACTAGTGTTAGGTAACTTTACAACGGTACAGTTTATCCGTTGAGCTTTCGGAATGTATGGTTATAGGGGACGCCCGTTCCAACCAGTTGATTCTTGGAAGGAGGGCGGCCCCACTTCTTACGTAAATATGGAGACTTTGAATGTCTGTTTGGAAACACCTGTCGTAGCGCGATTGCGCTGACTTTCCCCCATTAGCATTCCTGACATGGTAAAACTTAAGGAACCAAGTTCCAGCCATCCTAGCCTCCAAGATCATTGTGGTACTCATGGCTACCACCAGGAGAAGGGGGTACGTGCCTCACTTACCTGTGGTGCTCATTTTAACGATACCTAACTTTGGCCTACATATAAATATTTCTAAAACGTTTGTTTTTTCTAAGCCCGCACCGTGGACTCCACAGTCCACCAAATAAACTTATGAATGTTTGGGAACTGGCATGCGGCACGGAATTCTACTATCGTGTAAGAAGACTATTCACAGACCTGACTTTTGACTCCGGAAAATGCACGCATGGAATTCAAGGGCCAATATGGCACTTGGTCGTCTTGAGAAGCGCGTCTAGGCAATTGCCACTTGAGCGTAAGAAACAAACTGTTGTGGATCGGGCTTTTCCGCTACATTTGCTCGTCTGCAGCCTATTGTCGGTACGTTCCGATCCTCCTTTCAGTATCCGTGCAAAATCTTCTGGATGAGATGGAATTCCCAAAACCAAATTCCTTGAGAGACCAAGTGCCGTTGGAACTAAGTGAGGCTTTCTGCAAAACCTAACTCGTTTACCAGATCACTTGAAACGGATAGCCAAAACTCCAGTCCGTAAACAACTTGTCTACCGTCATATGAAGACCGGAATTTGTAATGGTGAATGCCCTAAATTTCGATACTGTAACAGTCTCCAAATAAATTTTCATGTAGAAAACAACTCACAAGTCTGCTGAAAACTCTGGCGTCACACAAACGGTTCTACCCTTCTTGGGGATCATCAGGTAAGCGTAGTTCCCAAATTTCCATCAACCTTATGCTCTACTTGGATCCAAAATTGTCTTGAAGATCTTCTATCGTTCGCCTCATTATTCCATCAATGGTCAAGTTGAACAGTAATGGAGAAGATCAGCAGTTATTGTAGGAAAGCGTTCAGAGAGCGCACTATGCAGTCCCACATGACTCGAAGTATGTGAAAAATAGGGACTGGATCGTGTTCACAAACTTCTTTGGCACCCCCTGTTGAGCAAGTGTGATTGAGAGTAATTCATAGCTGTCTTTTAACAGAGCAGATGACAAGCCGTCGTGAATGGGAGCTCAAAGTTTGATGTAAACCTGGACATTCTGAGGCTGAATGAGGTTCCATATTCACGGGACATTTTTCTGATAGAGGTCTGTGTCCATACTGGAGGTAGCACATGACCGGGTGATTTGTTGTTATCAGCTACGATACTGAATTTACAAGTACTATGCGGTTTAAGCCCTAAAAAACTTAGCATTTGATAGCATTGTTATCAAAGATATTCCAAGAGAGGTCAGTTAGTGGAGAGCCTGGGTTCCCACCACACCGAACTCGTATCCAAAAGGACACAATACGCCGTTTTTAGTTCCAGGTCTGCTCTCTTTTGTTGCTCCAACGCGTAACTCCCATGCAACATTGGACCAACCAAGCATTTGAAGCAAAGCAAAGATCACTGACACCTCTCTCACTGGTGGCCAATATTCCTGATGTCACAAAACAAGCTAGTGAATGAATCGAAATTCATTGTGATCACATTGAACTGTCCATTTCCGAGACTGACCCATAAGAATACGCTTGACGAAGCCTCCCGTAACTCTCTGGAAGGTTAAACTTCATGCAGCCTATTTTTGGCTGGCTACGTCCGCTCGCTTACAGTCCAAATGGATGCACCCACGCCAAAATTGACTCATATCCCAGCAACTCAGTTCTGAGCACAATAACCACAATAGAACGGACGCATGGAATAACCTGCTCTCTAGGTAGAGACGGACACTACACTTCATAAAACAATTCGAGATCTGTCTTAGAATCCGGATTGAAGGTATGCCCACGAATATTTACGAAAATATGGTTTCTGTGAGGGATTAGAAGCTGTATATCGGTGTAGGCGGTTCTGAGGGTCAGCAGCTCAACTTCTTTTAAATCGAGGGTTTGTCTTTCCAGACTTTTCACCTTGTCCTTATCCATGACATCCAGTTACGTTTGAACCTACTGAGGATGGGATCAACAATGAGATCATAATCATTATCCCTTATCAAGACTGACATAACCTCCTTTAGGAAACTGCTAGAAATGTTGAAAACCTGAGCATAGTCCCTAAATTTCTAAGGCTACAACCACTGGTATACGGTTGCTCACCATTTCCGACTTTCTACTCGAATGCAACAAATTTGTTTTAGATACCCGGAGTTGGATGGACTTTTTTGCCAAACCCTTTCACATTTGACACTGTACGTGTGTGATGTGTTAGTTTTGGCCATTCAAGCGGGTTCTAGGCCTCGAATTGTAACGAAAACTGCATGTCCCTCCTTTGACTTCTGGTCCCCATCCGTGTATTCCCAAGTCAAATTTTGCCACGCATTTCGGGAAAGATCCACTGCAAGTGACTGAGTTTCATAAATTGACGTTCTGGGAGTGCTTTCTGTTGTTCACGCCCCTCTGTACATTCTCTTTCTTACATCGCTTTTGTTTTTTTCGTGTTCGCGGGCAGTCATTCCACCTATGTAGTCTTATAGATTAGAGTGCAGATACGACACACATTTATTTTCACACAGATCACTTGTCGTGACTATAAGACCTTTCATTTCCAGAACTCTGTAGTGTCTATGGTCAAAGATCATATAAGGTTTGGTTTCCACTCCACAGCGAGTCTGTCGAAAGAATAGAAAGGATCGACAAGTCATGCTACACATGAAATTTTTGACACCGCAATTAACGAGAGCAACCTCAATACACACAATAGTTTTGCCGGATTGCACGATAATTAACAGGGGAGTGGTACATAAACCATGGTCCGGTGAATAGAAGGATAATGTGCGGAACGACCAAGGTACGTACCAAACCTTTCGCGCAATGTCCAGCCAGGCCCGGTCTGCTTTTCATTAGTCAAGTCTATCTTCCTCCCTATTCAGGAACTCTGATTATTCTGCGTGATTTAGTGCCTCGACGATGAGCAGATCTATCCAGAATTTCGACGCGTTTATACCAGTGGATGTCGTGAACTCGTGTACGTATCTTCACTTTGCGGTGTATGTGATTCGGTAAGAGATGTGGTGCGGAAATACGTATAAAAAGGAATCATCATGTGCACAGGAGGCGCAAATGATCATTTCTGCAGCATATCGGCCCTTTGTTCGTGCCGAATTTCACCGACAACCTGAACATACTGTGAATAGCATTTTTTTACTGGCAGAAAAAATATCCAGTCTGCCTGTTAGTCATCAATAACAGATAAGAACTAAAAGTTTTGCGAACAGTCAAAGCACGAATTAACATAAATAAACAAAAAGAGGACCATCGTTTGGTCCCATCCTTCTATCTTTCAAGACTATTTCAGTTTAACTGGTGACCGTTTGTGTTCACTGAGTGCCGGAAATTCTAATGACTAAAAGTAGACGGATAAGTGTTGTACATCAGCCACCATAAAGCACATTTCATCCCGATGCCGGTCAACGGATCACCCACTCTGGCTCCCAAACGCACTCGCGTGGTGCGCCTGTGTAAACAATGTAACTAGAATGTCCAGCTCATGCTCTTCTCGCAGATCCACTGTCTACTAAACTGGAGTCAGAGTTACCCTCCAGTCCATTTTCAAAGAAGCACAGAAGAGACTGAATCGAAGGCAGGTAATGATTCCAGAGTCAGCAGTCACATATTCGAAACAACTACAAATGCTTTAATACACAAGGACAGCTCGTGTAAGGCCATTCATAGTGGTGAATATAAAATAAGGCACCTACTGGGATTTGCCAAACTGCACCGACCATGAAGTGCACGGGAGAGGTAAATCTCTGATGAGTAACGGAAACGAACGGAAAACAATGCACCAAACTTTAATTCCAAGACAGTCAGTCACGCCACGCGATTGCGCGAGCGTGGTGGTGAAATGGCAATTCTGATACCAGTTCATACGACTTGTACGAATCACTTATCATATGCATTTCACATCCAGGTTAGCAGAACTTGGGTGTCCCTAAACGGTTGAAATTCAGGGAAGTTTATCGCAAGAAAAAGTTGTAACATACTCGAGATGAGTTTTCAAATTAGCCAGCACACAAACAGGTTTCAGCTGTTCTCCTTACTTGCTTGGTGGCTCCTACCAGAGAAACGATATTTGTGCTTCTCCGTTCTGACCCAAGGTTCCCCAGATAAAACTGCAGATTTCCCCTGCAACTACTCTCGGGCGGATAAACGAATAGCGCTAATGACAAAGTTTCCAGATTTCAGTTACGACGATAGTATATATTACAAACTACCAACGTAGCGGACAAAAGTTAGTGATACATCGTTGGAACTGTTGCACCGGAGTAGGCGGACCGTAACCATCCTCTTGACATTCATCCTGGAACATAATTTGCAACCGCACGTTCGTGAGCTTGGTTAGACGTTATCGGAAAAACAGTTTTCAGGAAGAGGTCGGAACGACCAAAATCTCATTGAATGTGTATACTTTACCATGTGAAAACAAGATGAAACCGGACACGTAAATTCATCAACATAACATCGCCGAATCAGTCGGTTTAGGTGTAAATAACTCGGGAAATTGTTGGGAAATAACCAAGAAAAAAGGACTGACGCTCGTCGAGTACTCTCCCAAAACCGGGGTGGAATAAAGACACCGTGAGCTAAAAAGCTCAAAGGCTGTTATAAGACATTCCTTTCACCAGTCGGTTTTCTACCTCATTAGCTATTCCGTACCGGTAACTATGCAGCGGGCTTAGAAGTAACTCGTGTTCAAAAGCTCTCCAAACCATGAGGGTTGTATCTAAATTAGCTGCACCTAGTCCTTTTGATGTAATGTACCTAACAATGATCTTTGGCTTGTTCAATGAGCTGGGCAATCTGATTGCAAACGTTTCATCACCAATCGAGGTGACATTATCAATGCGTTATTGGGGAGCGTAGTGGTGGATTAGTGGTTGTGCCAACCACGGGATAGCAGAGCAACCAACTGCTCGATCAAACCGCGATCAAACTAATCGCGGTCAAAAGTCATCCCTGGCTAGCTGCACGTATATTAGCACACACGTACCATTACTCAACGCACAACCACTAACCCACCGCTACGCACCACCGCGCTCCCCAATAACGCACTGATAATGTCACCTCGATTGGTGATGAAACGCTTGCAATCAAATTGCCCAGCTCAGCGAACAAGCCAACGATCAATTACGCCACCTGAGCTACCAACGTTTTCCTCGATAGAATACCTAACAACCAAAGATCAATTGCATCCGTACAAAGAACGACCACGTGTTACGCGTAAACCGTTATGTAGCAGTCTCGCACATTTTACGGACAAACTGTTTCAAATGAAGCATATGGTGACGTAAACAGCTACGTCTGATATGGTGTCACTTTCATACAAACAACCTTGTCTGATCAGTCCCAAAACCATCGTTCAAGTAGCAACATTTGTAATGATAGAAATCAAAAAAATCTCGACGGTTCACCATAAAATGAAAGATTGAAACTGTTTGGCACATATCCAACACGGGCAAACGAATGAAAGTATTAGAGAACTTTTCCCGAGGACAGTAATCGGGTTACATCAAACAGGTTCGAAGACGTATGTGCCGGTGCTCGATCTGCTATGTAGTTTGAGTGTGTAAAGAAAACTGTGTACATTCAAGCCGGATAGACAAAAATTATCAACCGATCAACGAAGGAACAGATGCTGCTCCCCCGATGTTGTATCACAGGACATGTTATGGACAGGTATGCAGAACGTGAGCGGAAGAAGTTAGACCGCACAGTTGGCAGGATTATGTGGTACGTCCGCATTAGGAATATCCGTATAAGGAACGGTGTGTCGCCGAAGGTGTTTCGTCAGGTGGTCACTGCGGCTAAATCGTCGCGGGCACCTTGGACATATGAAATTTCGCTCTCCGGTATGTGCACGACGATGCCTTGACAATTCATCTGACCGTGCGAAACGTCGACCACATAGTGGCCAGTCACAGACATAGGGTCGTTCGCCTGAAATGAAGAAGACTCAGTGAAACCAGGAGGAAACCACCGACCTGAACAGCGTTAGGGTTTAAGAAAAAATTTTCAAGAACGGCCAGTCAGAAACAATGGATGGTGTATGGGAAAACGGTTAGTGAAGCTGTCGGCTACTTCTCAACAGCCAGGCGATTGAGGTACGGACGTTTACAGACAGTTACCGACGCCGTCGGAAGCAAATTTCACCAACACCTAGAGTTGAAGTACGAACTACCTTTCGGTTGCAAAACCTAGCCTTACTAATCAGAAGATCCTACAAGTCTTCAAGGGTTTAATCACCAGCATATCTGGGGCAAATCAGAATTTAACTGGCTTTACCGTGTCTGACACGAAATGGTGCCTAAACGGGTATGTGTTTACGAGACCGAAGGGCAAATTAATGTCGTTGGGACACCTACCAAGCATGACTAACACCACATACCAGATAAAACTCTGTTTTCTTCCCTAAAATATCGTTGAGAAAAGGATCTCGGAAGAAGAGATATGGCACACAGCATGGAATGAAAGCGGATGCAGTCAAACTGAGTACTGTGTGATCTTCGCATCTTCCTGACCAGAGCCCACATGAGGCTCCTCGCGTAAGCCCGGAACCCTTATAGGTTACGACATCCCAGCATCCAGCATGATGCCATTTCCTGGCAGGACTGACTAGATCAAATTTGACTGTCTTTGGGCAATAGCTCATAACGAATGACTCTCAAAGAGGGCACTGCGACAATCTGGTCGATGCAGTCTCACGCTAACGTAATGCTTAGATCTGTTAATTCAATGATGATCAAGCATGCATACATTCATTCTGGATACTCTCACTTAAGGACAGAGAACTCCCTTGCAGTACGTTGTACTACACCGCATGTATCGCATCGTACCTATGTTTTCGACGATGGTGGTGACGATCATTGAGATGTCGACGGTGAGGATGATGACGATGTAACAACGGAATGAAAAAATGTGGCTACTGTTGAGCACCACTGTCAATTGTGACCGCGAAAGACTCCGTGCGGTGGTCTGCATCGGCTTTGAGCCTTCAGTGGTGACAAGAGAATTGGGTTTGCATACCTACGCATTAGAGCCGACAAACGGCGTGAATTTGAAATATACAGTCGCTGATCAGGGTTTGTAGGTCTGATTGAAAAATGGCACAACAGAAGCTCTTTACACCCTGCCTCTTTAAACTGAACAGTTTTCGTCATTCTGCTGGTCAACAGCGAAGTTGGATAACAATAGGATGAAAAATTTGAATTTCATAATGAGAAACTACACTTAGGAGTCCACCAGAATGTGCCAACTCTAACTGTATCGATCCCTCCGACAGTGCCGTTTCGGACAGGTACGTTCTGTAGTCACTGAAGGTAGATTCCGCCGTACGAGCCTGTGGTTCAAAATACGACATACGTAAAGACAATGACTAAATGTTTTAGCATTGTCGTACTCCTCACTTTGAACAAATTCGAAAGCCTATCACCATCATATTAAGTATGATTAAGACAAACGAATGGTCTGATTGATGGTCGTCTGGGTATTTACATTTTCAACTACGCTGGCTAGATGAGGCACACCTCGTTTTCGGTTACGTTCTGGAATGCATACGACTGACCGTGATATGAACGTGGCACACAGCTTTGTCTGTACCTGATTTCACGTGACGACGTTCATGCGTCATTCTTGCGTATACGTGCGCAATATACCATTATTTCCATTTTTTGTAAGTGAATTTATTGACGAAAGTTTAGACTACCTAATAATACCCTCAGACAAAACAAAATTTGAGGGTCATGGAGCCAGCGTCGAGGAATAAAGAAATCGGTTCATTCTTGTAAAAAATACCATTGAACGGCGCACACAATTTTATGTGTTTTCATATGTCAAAAGGCCTTGTAAAACGCATCCGACAATAGCGATCACCACATTGGAGTGGCCAGTCCGACCCATTCTAGCTGTTTTCAACCGAATTTTTACTTTGTGGTGACAACCAAAGGTGCCAAGTACAAGCGCCAAAATGACTGAGTATTTTGTTGTATGTACTATCTTCGCGTTGTAATACCCTTTATAATGTACAGTCCCCTGAAGCGGCCGTATTCCCCTACTCCTACCACCACGTACTGTGCAGCGTCCACTCAGCCGGATTAGTCACCCAAGAACATTCCTGTGCCCCTCACTGGAGAAAAATACATAAAAACATACGAAACATTTGCTTACTAAACAGGAATTGTTACGGAACAGGTGGTATTTATAGATGGAAGGAGGAAGTGTTATCTGAAATAGAATCGATCAACCAGAGCTGCTTGAGACACGGCTGAGCTCTAAAAATCGTACTGCAAGCCATGTGGCGATGATGGAACCATATAAATTAAAATTAATCAGCGGCCCTTTATGATGAAGCCCCTTTCTAACGATACCCAAGTACCTTTTTCGTGGGGTGTCTTCTGGGGAAGAATGGTTGATATATACTAACACATTAGCGCTAGTACCAGAGGGTGAATAGGTCATCGGCTGTGGCGAATTTTATGAATGTATACAAGTGATGGTTGTTTGTCTGTTCACTGAGCTAAGCGATCTGAATGCATTATCGTTAGATATTTCAGCTGAACGAACAAACAAACGATCATCTGTGCTACCAGAGCTGACAACATTTCCGTAAATGGGATGATGAGAATATCCCTTACCTGTATGGACACGTATATGCGCTTTCAGGTGGGAACTTTTGAAGTAGGCCTTTTTGCATCCTTCAAATTCACATCTGTGAGTTTTCGCACGGGTCGTAGGAGCGTCCGTTTTCGCTGGAAATGAGTTATTTGCCGGCCACGATAGTCTATCGAGCGGCGGGAAGGATTCGGAAGAAGTGGAGCAGCAGCTGTCAAGGCTACCCTGGAAATGAAAAAAACGCCGTAGAGCGAGCATGAGAAGTTGAGGACGACATAGGGGTGATTGGAGCACAGTTACACCTGACGTCTGTAAAGTGGATAATCGTGCACGCTTTGTGGATTTGTGTGCTACGACCAAGTGGGACCAAAGAAATCAACCGATTTGCTAGTAACTGGTGGGGGAGGTAAATATCACCGATTTCTCTGGAGTCAGCATTTTGTTATGATATGCAGTGTAAAGCAAGTGACTGATGCAGTCACCCTTGTCTTGGGAGCAGAACTGTAAAAGGAACCCTTTTTGATTATCTGTATAAACCTCATCAGTGATTCTAGCGAGAATTTACTGGACCGAGTAACTTGGTCTAGCGGTCTGATAATGATATCATTTGTATTCTTGCTTCATATTGTTTGCAATAGATTATGTGATACAGATTATTGCTAGGCTGTTGCGCAGTTAGCTACAATCACCCCTAGAGACTCTAAACCACTAACATTCACTCCATGAAACCTGTAAAACCATGGTTGTTATTTCAAATTATTCTCCTGGAAAAATGAAATGCACACTTGCGGCAAATAAACAGTAACCAGATTTCACTGTTTGTGTGACTCACCGAAGAGGAAGAAGAAGATAATGCTGAGAACGGATTCATGTAGGCTAAGACTTGTTTACTCGGGAGATTCGTGGAAGGGATAGAATTGCCATGACCCCAGGATTCAAGAGAATTATCGTGACTCCAATACGAGGATTCGGAATGGTCGCTGTGATAATGTGGACTGGGCGAGCTGGGAAGGTGGAAAACCGGTCTGGAAGTCACATCAAATGATGGAGAAATGCGGCCTGACATTTGGGCCATATAAACTTCTGGGCTGAGTGAATCGAAAGAAAGAAGTTGCAGGGATTTCTGTGTTCTATGTAATGTTGTCAGCTGAAATCGATCGGTCAGAGCCGGTTCAGATGTAATGCCAAGCTCCTTGGTTTGCGGGTTGCCCTGACAGGCCATCGTGTTATACAATGTTGATAAGTGCGACGGTCTGATTTGCGATTCAGGATATGTCCAACTGTTACCACGGGGACCCTTAAAAAAGCAAGATGTTAGAAAATATGAATGCTACGACAATAAAGATTTCATATTAGGCCAGGTAGATAACCAGAACAAGAAGAAACGATACTAACCATTAGTAGGAAAAAAGCTTGAAACTGATGAATAGGCTTGTCGATTTTCGATCAAGTATTTAGAAGCGCAGGCGGGAGAAATTCACCTGAGAATTGCATCGACTGACGAGACAACGAAAACTCACATTACGGTGCTTCAATCACCAACAGCAGCTTGGGAAGCTGCAAGTGGTAAAGGTTCGTAATGGAATTTGATGCTATCAGCCTACACTAAACTCAAGGCAGAATCTAACCAATTGGTACTTCCCAAATGACTTCGTAACGGCCCGTTCATACTAACAAATCTATAAATCCAGGGCCATGCAAATAAGTAATGGCTCCCGTTTAATAGAAATAGATATCGTTTCACATCGAAAATCGCTTTTTTATTAAGCACAGCATCCTTCTTCACACAGTCAACCCACAGTCTGGTAATCCAGCAATACTACGAGCACTCAAAACAATCCACAATACTCTTCACTGAGCTCAACAACATTCAGCAGTACGGAACTGTAGGAACATACTCAACGAGATTTTGTACATTTGCCCCGTAATGGCGGAAAGAGAGATGCTAGTAGCCCAAATGAGATGGATACATTCTTCCCAATAGATTGTATAATCCACCGACAACGAAAAGATCCCACCGAATAAAAGCAATGTATAAGCTGTATTTAATAAATCGAGTGCACAAAAGGCCTCTCCAGGTTCATCGGGCAAACGCCCAGGCAAATTTATATGAAATTCGTTGAACAAAAGCGCAACACATGGTTCTCACGTGAGATGAAAGGCTTCAGAGGCCGTTACACGTCTTGTAGGAGGACTGCATTACCGACTACGAGGATGTGAGAGCATTCGTTGGTCGGGTTTTTAATCATACCGTAAGCGGATGTGATCTCAGGCACTTGAGGCCTACCCCAGTCCAATCTGTGTTAGTCGAAGCAACGATATCAATCTCCATTTCATCTGGGAAAGGCTGATCTAAGAAACGAAGACTACGTAGCACGTAACCGACCTTTTCCCGACCAACCTCACTTACACGTCCATCCCAGCTTAATGGCCTTGATGCAAACACCACCGCCACCATACTCACTGTTATCCATAATGACCGTTTACCAATCAGATTGCAGGATAATCTGTATCACTTGTACGACTTGTATGGTATTCGTTTTGAACGATTATCCGTGATAACCGAAAGAGAATTTTGTCAGACGAAATACCGACTACCGCCATGTCTTTAGAAAGGTTCCAAATCTAAATTACGCTGATCCTATGTCGTAACATGGGGACGGCCATCGATCCAGACTGTTTAAAATTGCTAACTCATATTTACGGATGGCTTACTACTCCTATCTAACAGTCCTCTCAGTGCAGATCTGGAAGTGGGCCCACCAGAAGTAGTAGTAGGTCTCGTACCCTGTTCTTTGTTTCACGCTAAGGCCTTCATCGAGGTACGGCAGCACTGATATCGCTGACCTCAGAAATGACATTCTCTTTCAAGTGATCGTAAAGCCATGTACGTCAATTACACGAAACAGGCTGGTGGTTCTCTCCACAAAGGTGAACCTTTATAATATGACCGGTTTCTCGTTCTTAGAAGTTGCTGGAGAGAAGCACCGTATATAAGCCGACAGCAGCCAAAGGCTCCGTTGGAAGTCTTGGGACTGATACTAGTCCGATGGAAAATGAAGTCTCAGAAGACCTCCGTATTGAACGGTGCTCGAGTTACAGCCATTGCCCCGATCAGCCTTGACTCACAATTCAGAATTCTTACCTGGTGTGCCCACTTTGGGTAATCTCACTCACATCCGCTCACCCTTTCTGAAGCGTACACAGCTGCCACTAACAGAGCCAAAGCGGTGGAAAAACTGACAGAGACGTCGTGTTGAATAAACGAATAAAATGACGCACACAATTAGCGTCGGACAACCCAATATGGTACGCTGATCAGTTGTGGTTCACTAAATAAAAATAAAGCTAGAGGCATAAAGCACCCAGATTTCATACTTGAAAAAAGCTCGAAAAACTCTAGGCAAAAGTCAGGAAAACCCTGTTTCCCAATATATATATCGCATGTGCTCATATGATAAGAAATAAAGCTTAGTCGCTCACCACGTTCATTGCATTGTTGCTCTGAACCAAAGGTCTGTTCCAACTGGCGTTGTCCAAACCGTCGAGAGCGCGCCTTGTTCGTTGTCTAAGTTCTCTTCGTACCCGATGGAGTTTGAACTTCATATTTCGATGGAGGGACCGTTCAAGGGCAAGTCGGATTTCTAACCCGACATCTAGATCACTTGACCTACTCCGAGAGTGTATTCGATCAGCCCCTGCGGGTGAACTCTTCGAATGCGTCAGCAAATCAGTTGGGGTTGTACTGTCGTGATAGTATAGGACCATTTTCTACAAAAAGATCCATTTAAATCTGTCAGAATCGTTTTGATAAATTGATGGGAAAAACAATAAATTATTCCGTGAAATGACAGTTGTCCGAATGCGACCTGGAGATAGTAATTTTGTTTCAAATTATTTGTAGAGGAGACAGTGCTACTCTTCAATTTAAGCTGCATAGATATCATACGACAAAGTCCCGGCCTAATGAGTACTTAGTGTTTGTATATCATGACAACAGTTCTTTCCCGCTGGAAGGATCGCCCAAGGGGCCTGTTCAAAGAGGTGGTCACTTCCGGGTGCACTGTTGAGTTACGAATCAGAAATGGTTCCTTCTATGGGTATTACCTCCAGTGAAAGGCAAGTCAAACTAGATCATCCATTCGTATTTATCCATGCAAGAACGTGCTGCTGCTCATTGAAACATTGCTGGGGTAAGTGGCTTTTCGATACTTATTCGTATAGCCATCCGACCTTATTTCCTGGATACATTATACGCTGGACAACATCTTGAAGCAGTCTATCTTGGAATAGTAAGACGGTGAAGTGGCTTGCAAGTATTAACATAGGTTTTCGGAAGAAGCGTCGTACTGGAATTGATCACTCACTTTCTCCAGAATTAGTGGAATAAGCAGGTAAGGATACACCCACCAAGTATAGCGAAACTAATGAGGGCGACAGGCCAGCGATGGAAACCAGATGACAGTGAAATTGCTTATATATGTTCTGATCGAGCGACGTACAATCTGAAACGTGTGAAGATTCGGCGACCAATCGCCAGGCCGTGGCAATGATAAACTATCCAATCAGCTGGTCGACAGCTGGTAATCATGCTTTGCCTGAGTGACAAGGCGCTATCAGCGTGGCGTGACCTAGAAAGTCTCAAGGCCACTACAATTCAGGCAACTGCGTGGCTGAACTAGGATTGGTTGGCATACGTGGGTGTGTCGAATCGTTCGCATGCATCGCTGTCGTGATAGCTCAGTACTAGTGCCGCGGCCCCATGGTCATGCGTGGTCGTATCATGCTGGCCAGAAATAGGTCAGCGTGAGTCGCCTCGGTTTGCTAAGCATCTGCCAAAATCGCGCTCTTCACTTGATTTTGAGTCGGTGTGCTCATTATTGGTTATTGGAATTGGTCGTCTTGATCAAGATTAGTCCCAATGTTAAAAGATGTAACATTCATTGCACAGTACTTTCAATTACTTTCAAATAATAGAAGTACCACTTACGTATGCATGTTACGTGAATGTTCCGTTTAGGACGCGGCGTTCTAGTAATATAATGTAATATTCCATGTGTCCAAGCTTCTCAGGTAATCTTCCCCATGGATGTCAGTTCGTGGGCTGAAGAGTAGAATAGGGTTTGGGGTGGACGCTCTCTGGTATAAAATGAAGGGTCTGTCCGATGCAGCAGTTAGGGTTATCTGGGGTCGTCTTTTCGACTGGTCACCAACAGGCGTCCATTCATTCGTGAAGACAGACTTACCTAAATGGATGAGTGCTGGCACCATCACTACGGTTCACTAGTTGGTTTGGAATGGATCTTAGTGTTCTGTACATGAATCCAATGTATGCTGAAAAGTCCGGAAGCCCTGTTTTCACAACTATTGCACATCTCACGAAACTCCAACCAAGCCACGGTCTCTTGGCTAGTAGTTTGAACACTTAACCATTCGACGATGAGTGGCAGCAGTGTGATTAACTCGCATCTATACGGGATATATTCCCTCTCATGCTACTAGCTCATCTGTAGTTAAATAGCACTTTGAGTGCTCACTCTGGCTCTGATCCGCAGGCTGCTTCTTTCAACGCATGTGGTTGAAATGCAGATAAAGTTGGCTCTAGAAGTGGGATCCAATCAACAGGAGCTAATACTTTTCTAGTTCGTTTTATTTTAGCCCCCTTTTTGCTGGATTGGTTGACAAGTTGCCCACTTTTCACCAAAGTCATGTAGCCAGTTTGTTACTCAGATAATGGTGGTGGCTTTAGCAGACGACTAAATTTGCTGTTCTGCTGAAAGGTGCATTTTTATGGAAGCGAGTGTTTAAAATCCAGCATCAATATCAGAAGAACTGCAGTGATATATAGATTAGTTACTTCACATTTCTACAGCCTCTGTTCATGAATGACAGCACAGCTTATGCCTGCGACGTTTGGTGTTACAGACTACCTGACCATCGGCTTCATCCTTCCGGCTTATCATGGCTAGAAGTTGGTGAGGTAGATGATGATAGACCTAACTGTGAGCGTGTTCTCATACGTTGACTGTTTAGTTTCGGTACCTATCATGAACATTTTTCCTGAATGGGCGGTGTCAGTGCCGCAATTTTGAAGCGGAAAGAAGAAAGCGAATTCACAAAATTGCAACTTGGGTCTGTACACAGAGTAACAGGCAACTTTAATCACTTGCCAAACGCAAATCGAGACAGCCAGTGGAAATACAAGTGTAATAAGCGATAAACACCCGGGGTAAAGTCCCAGCATGGCAGTGATTTTTCGAGCTGTAGACCGCAGTATGACCAACTATTTTCACTTCGGGTCGTCCTGAGGTGTAGTTTGACTAAATGGCCAACAAGTCGGGAGGTCTCGAGTTTGAGAGATATCAAATTGATAATTGAACTTTTCCTAATACTATGCGGAATTGTATGGTGAACTCAAAAGTGCCTGAGTTTCAAGTACAAACTAATCAACTAGACAGCTCCCTCAGTAATAATACACACCATGAAAATCATGGTTCGTTCTTCAAAAGGACGAGTTACATTGAAGGGCAATTAAGCCGTCCTGAAGAAGCCACAGAGAGCGATGAAGAATTCTACGAGCATGTCTGAGGGAAGCGCTATGAGGTTAGGTTATGAACACAGTCAACCATCCGATCTTGATGTATGCCCGAGAAACATGTTCAAAGGTAGGCACACCTGGATGTCTTTTATCAGTGGTAATGCCCTCACTATCAGTGGCAAGAGATGATAACCGGAGAGATGCCATGATCTACCACACATATCTCACCTCCTTCTACAACGTCGTCTGCATCGCTTGTCATTTATTGTGCAGGAAAGATGCCGGAACCACTGAACAAACCTTGGCCGCAGCATTATGTGAAGGGCAACTGAGAACTTGACTCAGTACGGTTGACAGCGAAATGGAACAACTGGGACTTCATGTGTTCCACGGAGTCTGTCACTGGCGCAGACACTGGGTCGCGGTTGTGTAGATCTGAGAGCCGATTGCTGCGACTAGACATCTTGTATTCGAGACGATTCTGGAGCTGTCTTGTCCTGCCTCTGGAGATAGTCATCTGACATTAACTCATGTTACAATTTTCCCATTGCACTTAATCATGCTGGAGCATGGTCATGGAAGGCCTGCAAAAAGCCTCAAGAGAATACCCCCCTATAAGGGGGTATTTCTGTGCATAAGAATTCGCAACACGCATACAAATGCGACTGAAGGACATATGGACTATCTTCGGGAAACGGCGCTTGAAAAGTTCTGCGGTTTTATTCATTTCTGTGATACAGTAGGCACCAAATCAATTACCGCTACAAACTTTACAGCAGTTCACCCAATGTTCCACAGTATCTTTCCCCGTGAACATATGAAACTCATTCCACCTTTGACAGACAGCTACATCGCATTTCTTATTATGTGATCACCTAAGGATTAGGGAAATCCCGCTAGTTTACTAGCCACACAAGTGAGTTTTCATCGATTGATTGAGATCAAAATACATTTGGGTGTTCTCAGAGCCGACTGAGCAGCTGAGCCCGCACTCCTTCATTAAAGATAATTGCACCATGCCACAAGACCACCATTTTTGCGAAATTATAAGTTGACAAACTCAGACATCGTGTCAGTAATGAACACTGCTAGATTTAACCTTAGCTTTGAGACAACCTGGTTCACCACAGCCAGACAAAAATAATTGATCCTGAGAAAGAATATTCATACTTCCAGAGGCTTAACGAAGGTGGTCCCTATTTCTTTTGAGCAGGACTGAATTTGCCGGATTTCTCCGCCTCCCACTGGCTGTGCGATTTTGCACATCAATCCGATGGTAAGTTTTGCGGTGCCGAGGAACAAAGTGGTCATTTTAAATCTTTGAGACACGGTTACGAACCGTTAGAGACACACGTGCATAAGAGCTTACTGGGCTATCGCTGGTTTACACAAGTTCAGCTTTTCTCCAATGTCACCCACTTCCCATAGTAGATAACATTTCCGTAGAACTTTTTAAATTCAACTGATGTTCTGCAACTTAGTCTTGAATGCTGTAAACCAAAGATTCACTGGTAGCTGTCATCATTTGATTGTGGAAAAGACACTGAACGTCCGGGACTCTTGATCAAACACAACTAGTTTGTTGTGAACCGATGTATGATTTCGGCTGACAACTCCATGAAGACGTATAACCACAAAGCTCCGAGCGAGACGATATAAAAACTAACTGTAGCAGGTCGGATCGATGGGAAACCAAACCTCTACGCGACATTCCACCTAGGGACTGGGTTCCTAAAGCACAGAAAGACCGGAAACCTTATGCTGTGGATTCGCCTTGGTTAATCTGTCAGAGAAATTAGTGGGAGTTGTGATAAAGCTGACACCACCTGTAAATGGAGGAATGTCATTAACAGCTAAAACGAGGAACACGCAGTAAGTATCAGTCCATGATTGGTTTCCGATCTAATTATCTCAGATCTCTAAATATCCTGATCACGGTTGTCTGTTGGGTTACATTGTGTCAGGCACTCAGTTTTCATCGCTAATCCATCAAGGTTATGTGTGCGCGCCTAATGAACTTGACGCCAAGTGCACCGGTCTTGATTGACCCATCTAGGCTTCAGTTAGCTGACCATCATGTCACATCAGCTCAATCGAATTTGACCTGATGTAATGACCAGCGGAAAAAACGGACTGTGTAGTCAGCGATACGCAGTACAAAAATAGCACGCAGTACTAAATACGTCCTACCTACTTATAAGAATTTTCAAACCTTGCGTTTAATCCGCAGCATGATCTGACCATGATATGTTCATACGCATATAAAACATCTTCACCTGGAGTGTGAGTGTGGGTAAAGTTATGGTTAAGAAATAACACTGCAGCCACCTAGTCAACGTATATATTTCCTGTGACAAGCTTACACGACCACATATTTTCCAAGAAAAAGGTTGCAAAAAGCCCGTGTGCTAAATGTGTATCCCCATTGAATATCAAAAGCCTTACTAGGGAAGACTTTATTAAAAAAAACTGTCTGTGAGGGAAGTATACGCCTGTATGCTTCGTTACCAGTGAAAGGAAGGAGGCCTTCGCTGCGGAATTATTTATCAGAAAATGCCAACTGACCAGCTACAGAGGAGCAAAACTCTCATCTGCATCTTATTTACAAAGACTGAACATCCATCTTCTCTTGAACGCGTCTTCCTGAACTTTCCTGGATACTCATTGACTGTTGCTCGAATCCAAGCAAATACTACAAAGCGACTCCACAAATTCCGCAATAGATATCCCTTTTCAAGGGACGCAAAGCGAATTTACAATAGAAATGTACTACTCTCACGTCTCCCTCATCAATAGTATCACCGTTACACCAGTAGTGTGAAAAAGAATAATCTCCGCGTGGACATCAAACCTATGCGCCCGGAGATTGATTGAAACTGCATAAACTATGCGTCTTCATGGATAAACCCTGGTACTTTGGCTCTAGATTTCGACCGGATTTTATGGCGGTGCATTGGGCGAGCACAGGATCCTTTGTCAACTTCTGTGAGGTCAGTGGTACTGAAACGCCATTTTGGTACATACAAAACTATTCATCGTGTTGTTCACAAGAATCTGAACAAGTAAATTTGTACACCCGTGTCAAAAGCACTTTTCAGTATCTAGAATTTCTCTAGGAATCAGAACCCCCATTCTCGAATATAGTGCCCTAGCTGAGCTTGACCATCGAAACCTATTCATCATTATGTACAGTCACATTTTTGACAACTGGAAGGTCCTTCTTCTTGGTCTTCCAGTGTTCCTGTAGGACCACGGACACGGTCAATGCAAATGTGAAAGAACACCCAGGTGACATTCTCGCCTAGTGTCAATCGCAGTGGTTTCTACAAATTCTCAGTGGACAAGTAATTTTCCGGCTCTGTTTGTCTGTGGTATGCTATTTGTGTGATCTTCGGATGACAGAACAAAGCCAGGGAATTGACATATCACCATTTTTTTCACCGCAAGACTGCATTAGTAGCAAGCTTTCTGAAGACGACCGTTTTACCACGAAGTATTACTTTAAAGGCATGGCCAAGCGTCCGATTGATCAGGTTTCATAATTTCATCAATACCAGTATAAGAAAAACGGTACCGAAGATCGTAGGAAATACGAGACTTTCAGCCAAATCCAAATAAAGTAACAACCAGAGGAAGTGAAATTGGCGGAAATAGTCGATTAGGATGCCTCTCCACATGAGGGAAGTCAGTTTTGTTCGGTTACAAGACACCTGCAGATGGAAAATAATGGAAGTCACGTACTTATTTCCCGGCCGTTTTACCGCTACCCGTCTATTGTATAACTTCTGGGAATATGGGAGCGCTAAAATTGGACAAACATGTGCCACTTTCCATTGCTGTTCTAAGAACCTCATGTCTCAAGATTAAAACTGAATAATTTTCTCTTGATGCAAATGAGTGTCATAATAGTTTACCGCGTGTAGTGAGTAACGTGTTCATCATTTCCAAATTATTTTCCTTACGACCCAGGCCAAAGATTTTCGCTTCGAATAGGGGACACATGAAAGCTCACCGTTCCACAGACGAACACTTGTTACCAAGCGATCACATCAGTAATAGTTAATGTGGCGATGTTGCTAGTTCGTCGTTTGACACGATGGGAAGCGACGTCTCCTGTACACAGAGTCCAGAAAATTTTGCTGGAAATATGAATGGAGTCTACACAACCGATATTGCACGACGACTAAGTAGGACGTACCATCACCAAGAAGCTTGGTGGTCGTCAATGTAGGCTCACAAGATACTGCCGTGCATCTTATCTAGCTGGGAAGTTCAGTTTCATGACTGAACTACCTGCTTGCTTGTGAAGAGATGTATGCGCACAATCCCAACCGGATGAGAACAGATTGCTTCTTTCAAGGCAGTGGTGATACATAAACCTGCCAGTTGAGTGGAGACATGATGAAGTGGAAATTTCAGTGACAACTGGATAAAAGTAAATAGAAACCTGGGGAGGAATTGAGACACCAACATTCTCAGTGGTGTGTTTCACCAAACGAGCTACTGAAGACGCCACATCCGGTAGACAGATGCAGTATGTGGTGTCTTCGATAGGCCATCTGACAGAACATCCATCATAAGCCACTTTACAGGTCTACGTTTGCAGCCCTTTTACTATAATCTTAAAGTAGAAGAAACTGGATGGAGATAAAGAGAAAATGTTCTCGGGTTGAACATAACGACACAGATGTGGTTTTCGCCCACAGCAACCCTATTCACAACCATAAGAAACGAACCTGCTTCATTTCCAACAAAAATTTACGTCTTAATACGACAAAGGCAGTCAGCTGCTAAATCACCGGATGTGAGAAACAAATAGGGTTGGCTATAACGCAAAAGAATGATTGTCGTAAGTTGAGAAAACTCAGCGAACCGAATGCACAGCCATAGCGTGTGGCCACGACCACTTGCTGTTCGTCGGCGTGACGCGAAGGTCGACCAGCCCATCACGCACACGGTACCTGCGACCGTACGATTAGTTGCTCCAAAGTTAACAATGCTGGTCAGAGGTGGAAAAACAGTGACATGCTAATTTTCAACCTGAGATGAGGCTCCTCGACATGCCTGTGAATAAATAAGCCGTTTCACAAAATACTGTAGTGTTGTCAATGCATGGTGCGACACTTGTGGTGCCACAATCTAATTTGCACCAAACTATCGTCCCCGGTTATGCGTTGGACAATAATATCGTTTCCCTGACCGGGTTGATGGGTAATTAGATTAAAGGGTAATTTACAGCTCATTAACGTTTGAGGTAAGCACCTTGAGACCAAGAATTGTCACTACTGACCGACATTCGAAAGCTACATTTCTCGTTGAAAGTGGAATTTCATTGCTGTTGGTGTTCCTTCACTCACATACTCGACGAGACAATTCAAACCCAGTCACTCACCAGACCAGGAAACTCGTTTTTTTTGTTCTCCGCTCACGAATCACGCCGCACAACCATGGATCATCTGACCTTTGACTGTCTGTACCGTCTGGTGCGAGTCGAAACAAGCAATGTGCACACATCGCAAATGTACCTATATATATAGGAAAACCGAACATAGTTCACAAAACACAACACTACGCACCTCATCCAACTCGGTGTCTAGCCACGCAGGAATTACGCTGAGCAATACACGAACAATCAGGAAATACGCGTAGCTGCTACAGCGGCGAAAGAAACACAAAGCCTGCGTTCGGACAAAAGGCGGAAACTATCAACTCGTGTCTACAATACAATAAGTCTCCCCTTACCTATATAATATTGTAATCACTTCGTTTGATAAAAACGGTCCTTGTTGGTGCTAATTTTTTTTGGCGGCATTGGAGTATCAACAAGCTTTTTATTTAGATCGAAAAAAATCAGTAAATATCTGAATTCCCCGGAGAAAGGAACCCCAATGGGCTCGGATTACACTAGGAGTGTTTGGTTACATGGAGGCGACGACAACGAGCTTGTGAATTTGTGTGGGGCGATTGATGAGTAAATATTATTAACAGTGAAATTAACGGTCCATACGTATTCAGATGGGAACCGGAGTCTACTGTATTTCACTGGAAAAAAACTGTCCACAGAACACCAGAAGCCTGTCTGACTGTTCATCACTGAGTTCACTGGTTTTGTCTCTCGTGGTTCGTAAGCGCTGTTTAACTCATCAGACCTCATAGCTATACCCTCACTTTCCTAAGCTGTGTACCCCCAACCGAGCATCTGACATCGCTCAGGTATGACTTTAGTCAGCGGTATGGCTATTCCGATCAGACCCATTGATTGCGAAATCAGTGTCCTCAGTTTAGAGCCCCTATAGGTGCAGGTGGGTAACATGCACACCAAATGTGTTGGAACAACATTTGAATACGCAAATGAAATCCACTTAAGGGTCATATCAGACAGCACCTCATTTGATCGGCAGAACGTGCTGCCAGAAAAATGGCTGTGGAACACATGTCTGACAAGTCTGACAGAAGAGTACAATGTGGAATCGGCTGTGTTGAAAGCCAATTTTCAAGTGCAGTAAATTGGTACGCGGACCGTTTTAACCTATTGTAACATTCTATTCTGAAACCCAACAAAATACTAACCATCGGGTGCAAAGAAACTAGTTAATACACCATCACGGACTACAGAAATCTACATAAATAAGCATTTCAGACTGTCTAAAATGTATTCATCGGCCTGTCGCACATCTCATAGGTGCCGCCTCAGCGTTCTGATCCATGTATCTGGAAATATTGTGTAAATTAAGTTAGGTATTGCTTTGGGAAGTCTTTTATCAATCGAGCTATACCCTAGGCATGTTTTAACAGCATTGATGTAGGTTGCATGCTGACGAGCAGGGTCACCAGTTTGGACGCAAAATAGTCAACAACATTGTAGGCTTACGTGATCGCTGTGAGATATTTTGCACATTTGAGTGCTAGTTCGTATGAGCTTTATGCATTTTGGGCCTTTATTGTCTGGTTTTACCTTGTAATAGAGGTTGAATGCTGATAATTTTTTCATTGCAATATTTTTACTGTGCGCTCTTACTGGATAAAATACAATGCAGCCCCATTCTGCATGACTTGTTATTTTATTATTATTATCTCGCGAAGTCTGAACTTAAAAATCTTGTCATTATTTAAGGAAAAGTTAGCTAGTGGATGTCATTTCCCTCAATGCTCCGGGATGATATGTGATAGACGTTTTTTATGTGAATGCTAAATAAAATGCCTTGCATGCGAAATTGAATTTGTGTGCTGCTGAGCATGATGTTCAAAGTCGAGGAAATTCACCGTTTCGAATAAGACCCGCTACATCCTGTAATTTTCTCCGGACTGAAATCGATTAGCCGGAACAAAAGTGGATAGAAAATTACAAACTCCAGAAATGGCGAATGATGGGGGCGTACACCTTTAGACAAACTGCATAAAACACAAACTCTTTCTTAAACTTTCTCAAATAAATTTTGGTATCAGATAAAATGCGGCCAGTGAAATATAATTTCAGGTGTCAAGAGCTGTGAAAGTGTTTTAAAAGTACTTTTGAGCATCATTTCTAAAATTTGGCAGCGATAAGCATGGTGAGGAACTGTCTCAATAAATTTTGGTATCAGATAAAATGCGGCCAGTGAAATATAATTTCAGGTGTCAAGAGCTGTGAAAGTGTTTTAAAAGTACTTTTGAGCATCATTTCTAAAATTTGGCAGCGATAAGCATGGTGAGGGAGGATACAGAGAAAATGAAAGGCAGAAATCAGCAGCATTTTCCATTATCCGTCTGTCAACTTCCTGTTGCTTGCCATCACAATAAGACTTATTTCTTCTCTTATGTGCACTCTCAACCCCAGATAACTAGTATCATGTAGATTCAAAGAACTCGTGACGTTAGGTGAACATTGAATTACTTAAACCTGGTTCTTGTAAATAGATTTTCACCTCTAACCACGCTTTAATGGAGAACTAGCACCCTGAGGCAGAGAAAATACTATAGAAGCGAACAATTTGTTTTCTCTGTGGTTATGGGGCACAAATATTTATAGTACCATTCAATTTTTTTTAATAATCTTGTATTTTTTTAAATGTCAAGATGTTTTCCACTGCACTGCAGAAAACCACTTAAGATTATTGAATCAATCAATTACGGCCCACAAAGGCAACATCGCCTAAACCATCTGAGTGCCTCTCTTCTTGAAATCTCGAATCGACTAACCTTCGCAAGATTGTTGAACACCACCGTCGGGATCTTCCTTTGGAGCGCTCTTTGGAGCTCATCAATACTAACTTCATTCCATCCATCCTGTTTCAGTTGCTCAGCTCGTGTTTGCGACCCTATTTATTTCCCCCGAGATAACCTCCCTTTGTCCTCTGAAAGAAATATGGGCCACCATGTTTTTCCCTTAGTAACACAACTCGGCGATTACCTGTGGTCATCACCGCACACTTTACTGGTTGGGATGTAGGATCTTTGTGTAGTTACAGAAGGTGACAGGTGTCATGGTTTTTCAATCTATGCTTCCGTGTAATTTCCATTTTTCCCCATACGAATAGGAAGTCTGAATTATGAAGGACACGTTTTAGAACAGATAGATTGCACCAAATAACAGAGCTATTCAACTCCTTGCGCTTACTTGGCCATCTCTTGCCAATACCTATACCGAAGGCTTTTTTTGCATATACCTGTCTGGTTAAGCCCGGCAAACAACTCTGAACGAGATGTGTCACCTGTCCTCTCCCGTACCCTCTTTCCACCCTACAATATGAACTACTGTAAGCTCAGCGGCAAGCCCTATTGAGTTTTGGACTATCTGTCAAGGCTTACAGGTTGCTGGTGCTTTGCTATTTCCTGCACACTCATACGACATGTTTACAATGACAACTGAAATTCAAAATTCTCGTTCCGTCTCCGTGTATTTCTTCAGTTAATCTGAATGCACACTTCAGTTCAAACAACAACAACAACAACGACAGCATAACAAACAACAACGATAACATCAGTGTTCAACACCGATGCTTCACTGCCGTACAACCATGACTTATTTGAAAGCCTTATTGTAAAGAAAAGAATAGAATAAAATGGGGGAGGGACTTAGTGCTAGCTTAACACAATCATTCCGAGGTGCCTACACCTCCAGACATTCACTCAGGCAATCTGGACAGAAACTGACAACAAGAACGCCACTGACATCGGTTGGCAGCCATATCTTGTAGTGTCTCCAACCAGGCACAGTGAGGATCACGTGGTCCCCATCCTGGAAGGCGAGTAGCACCGACAGCACCCAAGCGTTTCGTGATCTCCTTCATACTCCTCTGCCAGGTCATGGGTTGGCCACC
>NW_008751726.1:171880-216074 GCF_000715545.1 Opisthorchis viverrini
ACTTCACCCCCGTCTTTGAACAGTGCAGGTGGAAGGTCATCCGGACCGGGAGCTCGGTGGCGCTTGAGAGAACATATGCAGTCGTAAACCTCCGAGGCCGTAGGTGGTTCCACGTTCACCGTCCAGGGTTCCATTCGATTGTTGACGATATCACGATAACCGTAATGGGAACACGTGCTGTAGTGTGCGACATTTGCGAAGCGTATAGACCCATTTAAACACAGTGTAGTGGAATAAGATGTTATACTGTCGACGAGGGCAACCAAAACGTCGAATCCGCTTAGTTCACTGCAAATTTAAAAGTATCCACATTACGACGAAGAAGGCGCTGATAATTCCATGAAGGAGGTGTTCTGCTCAGCGTACGAGGTGAAGCTTCTACTCCGGACTGGATGTTGACGAGGCATCTGGACCAAATGATCTGCATCTGCGGATGTCCAAGAAGGTAGCGGCGATACTGGCCAATCCTATGATGAATCGTTTCGAGCAAGGCAGCTACCAGACGACTGGGATGCTGGAACTCTAAGACAGTTCCACAATAACAATATCTGACACATACAGAACGACTAAAGATCGACCTGCCCTACTTGGACGGCCCTTAATGTGTGAGAACGAAATGCTAGTAAGGTGCTAGGCTATAATGTACACATAAAAAAAACAGGAAATGCTCACAAATCAACATAGACTCATTACTGAGCGTTTATATGGCAACAACTCGATGCTAATTCGCGCGGTTTGGTGCGAATTTAGAGAGTAATAGCCAGTTAACCACGGAGTATTTGTTGACTTCAGCGAAGCATCTGATCGCGCCAAGCATGGTATACTGTTGAATGAGATCAACAAACTCGAAATACGTGAGCCGATTCGCGATCGGATGGTGTAAATCTTCAAGAGGTATGCCAGGTCAGGGTAACCCAGGGCTTTTCACAGGAGGGACTCAGGATTGCTGAAGCACAACAAGGCATGGTCTTGTGTCGGCAGTTGTTCACACTCTACATCAACACCCCACTTCACTGTGTCTGTTGTGCCGGCGATTTAATGATCAGCAGGCTCATCAGAACCCACACTGACTTATTATACTCATAGCCTTCTCCGGATAGACCAGTTGAATTATGTAGGGAATACCAGCTACTTATTTCTTCCAGGATTTCTAAACTCGTAACAGCGAGGCCTGCACGGAAGATGGAATGATACAGTACTGTTGAGAGCCTATCTGACTAACGCGTTCTAGGCGCGATGTGAAAGTACCTATACATGATGCATGAGAGCGTACATTCAGGCGGCCTTGGTATGTCCCAGGGTACCTAAAGTTTCATGAATGACAGAGGGAACTTTGAATGCATTAAGCCCGACGCTCTTTGGGATGCGGTAGGTGGAGTGTTGACAGCTGTTGTACTGCCCGTGCACAACTGGGGAGATACTGTATGAACAGTTCCAGAAGCTTGGCAAAAGTGTGATGTCGAGAGTGTGTACACTATCATAAACACAGATGTTCTAGAGCTTTTTATCCCCCACAAATACAGACACAGAGGATTTCTTGCACTCTTTGAATGGAAACACAACGTTGTTAAAACGACCTTTCCTACTGGCGAACGTCACAAACGACCACACCCACATCGACACAAGGAAGCTATTGAAAACATTGCTAGATCAGCAATTCGCATCCGCAACTAATGGAGTACCACTGGGAATGGCTGCTCGCTACATGTAACACCTCGATCGGCAGGGTAGGATGAACAAGAGAAGCCCTCGTTAGAAGAACCGATAATCGAATTGTCTCCACCCACCTCTTGGGGATAGAGTGTGTGTAGTTACGTGTCACACACGTGTCCCGTAGAAATCTGACACCAACCACTACCACGATAGCATCGTTGGAGCTGCGGTTAGGCATGAATAATAGTTCGCGCACCCAACAATGAGTGAGTGGCTGTTTCACCGAGTAGCTCCACCGAAAGCACTGTTAAGGCGACTGACATAGGCTTTTATGTCATCACATTGTGGCATCTGAGATAGTAATAAGAATTCCTCCCTTTCAACCCAGATGAAGGTGTGTTGCATCCTCAAAAAATTTACGCCACCTCCGTGAAAATACGTTGACGAATGCATTTGCATTCCATTCACGGGCAAAGATAGTGTATACCACGTGCTCTGTGTCCTAATTTGGTGCAGTGAAAGTTTTTTTCTGTAAAATGCAACAAAATATTGCACATTTCTTTTTTTAAATGGTTCGAAAGCCCAATCATCGTTCGGGCACATTTGTTCCTTGTAATGTCCTGCAACAAGAGACTTTACCGCAATGTTTCTGACAAAAGTGCGCTTCGAAATGGGAACTGAACGCAAACATCAGGTCTGTTTGTCCAGAAAGGCCTTCAAAAGTGGAATAGACCGATCCGTTATCTTTTAGAAGAAGAAAGGTTTATCAATCCCGCAGTTTGATGAACCACCAAATGTCAGTGAAATCAAAATGTCTGCTGATTGTTGCAGCTAAAAATAAATACAATCGGTGAAACAATGAGTCTCGAATGTTTAGTTACAGTAACATAGCATTAAAGGCTCCCAGTGATTTCGACACCGCTGAAGGGGTAGTGCTTTTCAGGAATCATGTTCTTAACGTAGGTAAGCGTTTTTGAAGATTCGTGGGAGGTTGTCTGTATTGTGAGTCTTCATTATAAGTTCGGTAGTTGCTATAGTGGCAGACAGCCCACAGTGGGAGAGAAATAACTGCCTGTCACCGCTGGAAATGATGATACAAAACTAGAACAGTTTCGCTATTCTTTGCCCAAATATATCCAGTCTAAATCAATCAATGTTGGCTTCGAAACCTGAAAAAAATAACCTGATTGATTGAATATCCAATGTTCATGAACGATTAAGGATTTCCGGGATAACTGTTCTCATGTCACTGCCTCGCTATCTGAAACCACAATAATGAAATTTGAGATACGGTTATGACCAGCTGACACATTATGGATTAGGCTGTTTCAAACTTAACTAACCCCAAAAAAATTATCGGTTGTGGTTCCGAAACGTTAAAACTTGTTCAAAGAAATGAAAACTCTGGCATCCAGAGCTGCGCATCTCTAAGTACAAAACACGAAAAGGAATAGATATGATAATATTTTTTCTCGGCTTCAAACACAACTGGAGCATAATGAATTGTAGCAAATTCGATACACCGACTTAAGATATAGGACGTCATCCACGTCAAACCACGTATGATAAACCATCAGTATACGGTTAAGTGTTCACACTACTAGCCAGGAGGTCGCGGGTTCGGGACTCATCGGAGTTTCGTGAGATGGGTAATACTGATGATTCCCAATAAGGATGAAACAGCTGTACAGTGCTTTTTGGCTTTTCAGCATAGATTGGCTCCACGAAATCTCCACGAAAAGTTGGAAACTGCTCAGTAACCTCGAAAAATTTCACGAGCGTTCATGTTGACACATCTGCTACCAATAAATTTCCGGTTCGGTCACGCGCACGCATCTCGCATCCGGAAGCAAGTGTTGGTAAGGGTGAGTTTATGTGTGCCTGCCCCCGCGAGCACGGTCACACTTTTGCTGACTGATATTTTGACCTGCGGCCAAAGCATATGGCTGCCTTGTCGTGTTCTAGCCTGCCTGCATGACCTTGCATTGTCTTGCTATTTTGTTTACGTCCTACTACCATTGAAGTTTTACTGTGATCAACCATAAAAACTGTGTTTGGATCCGTATCCAGAGTGACTTTATTACCATCAATCTTGTGTTTCTTCCGGTCCAAGTCTGCAGTGAAGTCGGACATTATAAGCGTCCGTACGTAATAAACGTTCGGTATGCAAAGTTAGTTAGTTCTATAAAGGGTTAGCAAAATAGTATGGCTTTCTGATCGCAGCAAATAAAGACCACTCTATTCAACACCTATTCTACAGTTGCATTAATGGCCTCTTATTGAGGTAGATAGAAAGTCTTCATAGAAAGACTGCCCAATCTTGCCGTATTTATAACTAATCTTGGTTCACTATAGGATGGTTCCTTTGTGCGCCCCTTTACCTTCTGCGTTTTATATGGAATTTTTCATATAAAGTCAAAACACCGCGTGGTGGAATAGGTTGTTGTAATCCGACATGAGCTAACTTTCTCAAGGATTTCTACAGTCAATTGAATACGAATCAAATGAAGCGAAATTCGGGTCCACTACCGTGTCTTCCGACTGGTGCATCCCTGTGATCAGCTGGCAGTCAGATTGAGTCAGCGTGCGTGCGTGCGTGCGTGCGTGTGAGTCATGCGATCGTGTGTGCACTCTGATTGGGATGTGCTTCCATTTGTTGTGGTGCAGACTGTGATGCGTCATTTTTTGAGATCCCTGCTCGACATCTGGTTACTATGCCTACTAAGGTGTGCAGTAAGTCCAGTCCAGATAGACGGGGTGCTGGTGCCATCACTCCGGTTGATTCAGTTCGGCTGTGTGCTGATCTCTAGGGCCTCAGTGCACGTCCGTTCCACATATGACAAATCCTGACTGAATTATACGTGTATGGTCGACATTGATTTGATGGTTTGACTCAGGTGCGTGGAGTCGCGTTCTAGTTTTTTTAAAAAAAACTATCGGGTTTCTTGGATGAAAACGCACACATCGTTTGTGCTGCGCGGTGTATTTTGCTGGACATTCTACACAAGTACGACGCGCCTGAGGTGCCCAGTGTGTAGGGCATTCTCAGAGTGACCATCGGGTTTTTGCCGTCCTGTTTCACCGTTCCGAGTAACGTTCTTCTCATTTGTTGGTCAGTGAGCCTCATGGAGTATTTATTTTGCTGTATTATCATACCGACTCGCGCCAGTTCGTCTGTTCGTATGGATTCGTCCAAGCATAGCTTTTTGATGCGATTTGTCAGCCATCCGACAACCGCGCGTTTGACGTAGTGTGGATTCGAAGACTATGGAATTTTTAAAGTCAAAACACCGCGTGGTGGAATAGGTTGTTGTAATCCGACATGAGCTAACTTTCTCAAGGATTTCTACAGTCAATTGAATACGAATCAAATGAAGCGAAATTCGGGTCCACTACCGTGTCTTCCGACTGGTGCATCCCTGTGATCAGCTGGCAGTCAGATTGAGTCAGCGTGCGTGCGTGCGTGCGTGCGTGTGAGTCTACTAATCGTGTGTGCACTCTGATTGGGATGTGCTTCCATTTGTTGTGGTGCAGACTGTGATGCGTCATTTTTTGAGATCCCTGCTCGACATCTGGTTACTATGCCTACTAAGGTGTGCAGTAAGTCCAGTCCAGATAGACGGGGTGCTGGTGCCATCACTCCGGTTGATTCAGTTCGGCTGTGTGCTGATCTCTAGGGCCTCAGTGCACGTCCGTTCCACATATGACAAATCCTGACTGAATTATACGTGTATGGTCGACATTGATTTGATGGTTTGACTCAGGTGCGTGGAGTCGCGTTCTAGTTTTTTAAAAAAAAACTCTATCGGGTTTCTTGGATGAAAACGCACACATCGTTTGTGCTGCGCGGTGTATTTTGCTGGACATTCTACACAAGTACGACGCGCCTGAGGTGCCCAGTGTGTAGGGCATTCTCAGAGTGACCATCGGGTTTTTGCCGTCCTGTTTCACCGTTCCGAGTAACGTTCTTCTCATTTGTTGGTCAGTGAGCCTCATGGAGTATTTATTTTGCTGTATTATCATACCGACTCGCGCCAGTTCGTCTGTTCGTATGGATTCGTCCAAGCATAGCTTTTTGATGCGATTTGTCAGCCATCCGACAACCGCGCGTTTGACGTAGTGTGGATTCGAAGACTCATTATGCAAATACCTGCCTGAATGTGTAGGTTTTCTGTGGATTCCCACTGAGAGTCCATGGTTAGCGTTAACTGAGAGCATGCAGTACAGAAAAGTGATGTTCCTCTGCTGGTTCTCAGTTTCAATAGTGAATCCTATACTGCTGCATTGTTCATTCAAGCAGTTGAGAAACTGATTGTAGAAATCTTTGAGAAAGGTAGCCACGGTAACCGAAACGACGGATTACAACAACCTATTCCACTATGCTGTGTTTTAATTTTATAATTAAAAAAACTCCATATTATACACCGCATGGTGCTGAATCTTTTTAGCGCTCTTTGGGCTGATTTTGACCAGAACTCCTAGAACTTTTGCGTTTATTTCCATTTTTTTAGTGAACTCCTTTAAGGAGTGTATATTTTAATGGACAATCAGTTTTTCGTGTTCCCATTTATAACAACCGTTGACCATTTGTGATAAAAATAACTCAACGCAACGAGTTTGAGATGACGAATCACAAAGGGTTCATGAAGAGTGGCAGTTTTGTGGTGCTAAATTAGTCCAATGACCTAACTTCGAGCATGAGAACTGAGCCTAAAAACAAGAGGTTTTTAACCACACACCACATTAAAACTTGGTGTAAAATTCGGTAAAATCCTAGCACAGAACACAACAGTAACCCCTGTTGATGTCATTGCTGGTGTTGAACTGTGTCTAAGCACGACGTATTTCACCTTTAAAAACACGCTCTACAGACAGACTGACGGTGTCCCTATGGGCTTTCCAGTATCGCCCACAGTGGCAAATCTTTTCTTACTCCAGATTGAAACTAAGGCCCTACGTCAAACGTACCGTTACCGGATCGCTGACGAATCGCATCAAATAGCTATGCTCAGACGAATCCATACGAACAGACAATATGGCGCGAGTCGGTAGGGTATTACAACAAAATAAATACCCCATGAGGCTCATTGATCAACAAATGGGACGTTACTCGGAACGGTGAGACACGAAGATAAAAACCCGATGGTCACCCTGGGAATACCCTATAGAGTCGATACTTCAGACGCCGTTCGAAAAACACTTCGGGATTACGATACTAAAACATTTTTCCGAATCGACAACACGTTACAACGACACCTAGTGAGCGAAATGAAACACCTTACAAACTGCGTCTGCCAAATTCCCTGTGCGGAATATCCAGCAAAATACTTAGACCAAACAGCAAGGTAAATTGACAATTTATCCGGTGGCTGTTGATCTATTCGCCGAGCTTGGCAACTGATTTGCATACGTTTCGTCACCATTCCAGGAGACATCTTCAGTGCGCTGTTGGTTGGGTGTCTCCTCGAATGGTGAAGAAACGTTTGCAAATCAACTGCCAAGCTCGGTGAGCAGATCATCAGCAACCTGATCAATAGCCAACTAATGCAGCACACATTACCAGCTAGGCAACTCCAAACGGCATGTGTGTTTTCCTCCAAGAAACTCAGAAGAGGTGAGAAAACCAGAACGCGACTCAGTCATTGCACTCCACGCACTTGAGTCAAACCATCAAATCAATTTCGATAGTACATGTATACTACAGTCAGGATTCAAGTCAAGTGTGGGACGGACGTGAGCTGAGGCCATCGAGGTCAGCACACAAAAGAAACTAAATCAAGCGGAGTGATGACGCCAGCACCCCGTTCATCTGGATTGAACTTACTACACACCTTAGGAGGCATAGTAACCAGATATCAAGCGAGGATCTCAAACAGGACGCATCACAGCCAGCACAACAACAGACGTAAGCATATCCAAATCAGAATGCACACACAATCACACGTGCACATGCACGCACGCACGCTGACCCAATCTGACTGCCAACTGATCACGGGGATGCACCAATCAGAAGACACGGTAGCGGACCCAAATATCGCCGTATTTGACTGGTATTAAGCTGACTGTGAAAATCCTTCAGAAAGGTTGGCCAGGGCAATCGAAACTTCGGATTACAACAACCTGTTTTTACTTTATAATTAATTAGAAACTCCCTTAACGAACTAATTGTGTACAATCAAAAACGACTACTTAGCAGTATTCATCTTGCATGTGTGCAACGCATACATGACTTATGCGTGGATTCCAGCCATTCCCCCTGACCACCGAAACACAAGTGGTAGCAATACATGTCCCTGCGCATAATTACCGTTTTCTGACTGTTAATTTATGATATAAAAACATTCCCCTTTTTGTCCAAAGCCTCAAACAGGTTGCATGTACTAATTTGATTGCCATCGTGTCTTTCCCGTACTAATTTCACAACGGAACCGGTTTCATCTCTAACATTCAGAACTTTATCCATACTACCGCTGGAACAATGTCATTTCCTTACATTGATCTCCAATGATTTGCAGTGGTTTTCTTAAATTACCTAGAAAAACAATATTGGATAGATAAATCTAATCATACGACAGAGGTATCGCGACTACTCATGGTTGATTTTACTGAGAGAACGGATAAGAAACATCGGTGCCCGCTAAATAAAGATTGAATAAATAAAGATATAAATCGGGAGAACTAAACGAAGTGAATGAGCACGCAGAAAAAAACATGTCTGCCCAAAGTAAACCACTTTCAACACAAGTGGGTTCCTTTTACTCCTTAAAAAACATGCTGAAATCTTGCAATGTGAACGCGGGACGCCTCAGGTACACACTATGAAAAGCCTGCCATAAAAGAAACAGCTAAAATAAACCACGAATAGGTGATCCAGCAAAGTGTGGGACGGACGTGAGCTGAGGCCATCGAGGTCAGCACACAAAAGAAACTAAATCAAGCGGAGTGATGACGCCAGCACCCCGTTCATCTGGATTGAACTTACTACACACCTTAGGAGGCATAGTAACCAGATATCAAGCGAGGATCTCAAACAGGACGCATCACAGCCAGCACAACAACAGACGTAAGCATATCCAAATCAGAATGCACACACAATCACACGTGCACATGCACGCACGCACGCTGACCCAATCTGACTGCCAACTGATCACGGGGATGCACCAATCAGAAGACACGGTAGCGGACCCAAATATCGCCGTATTTGACTGGTATTAAGCTGACTGTGAAAATCCTTCAGAAAGGTTGGCCAGGGCAATCGAAACTTCGGATTACAACAACCTGTTTTTACTTTATAATTAATTAGAAACTCCCTTAACGAACTAATTGTGTACAATCAAAAACGACTACTTAGCAGTATTCATCTTGCATGTGTGCAACGCATACATGACTTATGCGTGGATTCCAGCCATTCCCCCTGACCACCGAAACACAAGTGGTAGCAATACATGTCCCTGCGCATAATTACCGTTTTCTGACTGTTAATTTATGATATAAAAACATTCCCCTTTTTGTCCAAAGCCTCAAACAGGTTGCATGTACTAATTTGATTGCCATCGTGTCTTTCCCGTACTAATTTCACAACGGAACCGGTTTCATCTCTAACATTCAGAACTTTATCCATACTACCGCTGGAACAATGTCATTTCCTTACATTGATCTCCAATGATTTGCAGTGGTTTTCTTAAATTACCTAGAAAAACAATATTGGATAGATAAATCTAATCATACGACAGAGGTATCGCGACTACTCATGGTTGATTTTACTGAGAGAACGGATAAGAAACATCGGTGCCCGCTAAATAAAGATTGAATAAATAAAGATATAAATCGGGAGAACTAAACGAAGTGAATGAGCACGCAGAAAAAAACATGTCTGCCCAAAGTAAACCACTTTCAACACAAGTGGGTTCCTTTTACTCCTTAAAAAACATGCTGAAATCTTGCAATGTGAACGCGGGACGCCTCAGGTACACACTATGAAAAGCCTGCCATAAAAGAAACAGCTAAAATAAACCACGAGTAGGTGATCCAGCAAATCGGGACTGTCACCCAACTTAGTATGACGTGATAAAAGAATGCCTTAAAACAAGTATTTCTGCTGCCCGAAAATCAGACTCAGACATTAGATCGAAATCCGGAGTTGTGCGAAGACGCAAGCAAGTGTGAGTGCAAAGTAGTCTGCTCAGTAGTTGGCGGGTTCAAGTAAACAAACAATTGTGATAAGCACTGCTTTGTTTGGCCGTTGTAGGCCAGCGGCTTCCAGCAAAAGGCTAAGTATAGTTTACAATCAAAGAGTCGAATGTGAAACTAAAACTCGGGCACCGAAGTTAACCTTCTGTTGAATCTTGACTCTGTCACACACGCTCCAGCGGTTTTGATTTAAAAAAAGCATTGCCAACGGATTAAGGGCCAATATGCAGCCAGCTAATTCCCGGCCTGCTAAAAGTATAGATGTTCGGATTTCTCAGGGTGTTCAATGTCCTGCCGCTGCTCTTACAGTCATCCTGTCTACAGGATTATAAAGGTTTATTGGAATTCGCTCCTGGTCTGAAAATTACGAGTTGGCCTGAATTGTTGACGTACTAATGTGTACGATTAATTTCCCTGTTACAGTATAATAGTTGTACATATGGGTGTGAACCATGTGCAGAATCAAAGGCCCATTGGAACCTGAGACGAAGACTAACTGTTGGTGAGTCACAGCTGTGGCAATGCTCAGTGATTTGAAGAAACTCTGTTTGATGCACTTCAACTTGTTTTTCATGTACTGGAGTTACGTGCGTGCTACGTACCGCGCTATGAGAGGTGTAAGTCTCATAATACTATGATTAGAACGTTTGCCTTGGATGGACTTTCGAATGAAGGAACTATGACTTACTGGTTTCAATGATAGGAAACGCGTTCGTAGTCCAAAATGCGTTAGGACAGTACGGTCAAAACAAAATAAAAGATTTTATTCTTCGGTCCAGTGGTGCAGACATACGTGATAATACAATGTAAACTAAGAGAGGACAGATTCACAATCCCATGCTCAATCTAACCGGCTTTACTCAAAAAAGACGTACAAAGGCAGATAGCCAACAAAATTATTTTTGAGAATATTATGCTCGGCTATCTAGACGAGGGTTCTTCTTATATATCATCAACATCATTTTTAACTCGTTAACGAAGGGTCAATTAGATTATGTTTTGAGGGTTAGCTGAAACAACCTCCGTGCATCACCGACCGCATTCGTCCACTCTAATCCACAAACACTTCTGATTATGTCACATTTCACTGTTCGTACATGAGCTTGGCTTAGGCTAACATTCAACCGACCGTCTGGCCTCTGTCCTCTGAGCCTGACGCGAGATTTTCATCGAATAAAAAGTGGCAGTGGTAGTTCTGATATATGGTTGTTTCTAGATGCGCGTTGGGGAACATTACAAACGAGACGTCCTGTATAGCTGTGGCCATCTCATTACGGTTACGATCAATGTCTTCCGATAGAACTGCTTATAAAGGACTAGATAGTGCGTTGAGACGTGCTCCTCTAATCTCTGATGCACGAAGCACCTCCGCTCTTGGATAGCACGTCCATCAAGCTTCCCAGTAAAATTTAATATCAAACGGTTTAATTTGACCCATGTATTTACACCCCAAACTTGAAAAGAGAATATCGGTGGTCCTCAAACTTTGGCTCGAATATCTAGGCACAATACAGCTATCTTAGGCTAGAGACTATCACAGTGGTCCAACTTCCAGGGGACGGGTTGCTACGCTGGTTTCAGCCCCGAACCCGTGCACACCTGGTTGGGAAGAGCAATGAAGGTTCCAAAAATTGATTTTTCGACCGATAAGTAAAGATGCATAGTGTTTGGAGTTTAACCTTGACACGGTAAGGTTGATGAATTATTCATTCAGTTCACCATCCAACCACAATGAAAATATCAGAGGCAGAAACCAACACAACCAAAATTCGAGAAGTCAAGTTCTGAAACGAGCGAAAAACCCTGGTAATTGAGTTACTCCTTCTCGACAAGTGACAGCACTTTTACAGTCAACTTGTCCAGTTTGCTGAACAAATAAATAGCAGATCAACAGATTTTATCAGCAACCAATATGATGTATAATTGTAACAGCAAGAAGATGGACAAAATTATCTCGGTTTGGGGGCTAGGTATTCTTTTCTAGGCGGTGTAGTCAGGTAGACATCTTAGGGTTTCTCGTGAAAAATCGAGTCTCTGTGTGTTGAGACAGATTCAGGGGGAAAGCAATTTTCTTGAGGTCTGTTTTGACTCTACCTTTCGCTATCTTCTTCAAGAAAAATCATGAAAACTAAAAAATGTCGAACAACTGCCACACAACTATGGACGAAAAACATTCTGGTGAATAATGAAGAGCAGAAGGAAGAGAAGGAACTGACCGCAAAACCCTTTGGGAGCAGAGAGAGCGGTTGACAGCAAGGTGTCAGCTTCCTGTAAAGCCCTGGAATAAAACATCCGAACGTCGTGTTGGAACAAATCACTGCAGATTTCCAAGTTCACAGCCTAAAGTGACAAGAGACCATCAGTTTGGCATCTACTCACTAAGCACCTTGGAATGAGGGACTTCCAGTACCCCGCGGAAAACACCCAGTACAGCTCATTGGCTAACGAACCGTCATACCACAACAAGGTTCCGTCTTTTCGTGACTTGTCTGCGGAAATACACTTTTGAGTCTAAACTAAACTCTTTCTTCTAAATTCAGAAAGCTTGTTTATCCGATGGATTCATAAACTTATCGTAAAATAATAATGTGAGGAATGAATAGTTTATTAACAGAAGATATCACTACCCTAATGCCCAAGAACGCGCACGGTTTTGAGAAATTAAACTTGAAGGAAGGCCCGTCATCTCCTTGGATGGTAAAGTTGAAGATGCCAATTTAAAAAGTGGTGCCTCAAAGTGGTGCGTCTCAAGACCCGGAAAAGTACAAATATGGATGCGATACTTTCACGCCTATGCCAGGACCACTGACATTTATAGGATAGCTTAGCAGGATGATTTTGGGGCTCGAGATTGGGTACTTCAATTTCACAGCCAACAATGGTTGACATAGGAGAAACAGCAAACAAACATGTGTTCTACTTCTGTGCGGAAAAGAAATTAAGCGTCAGCTGAAACTGTAATTTGGTGGAAGAATGATCATGATTGTTTCACCGAAATTTTTACGCCGCACTACGGACAAAGTAATTCTATTTTTACTTGCACACTGACGAAGTCTTCTGCTGAGGGATACTGGACGATCATGAAACAGCACCTTACTGTGTAGAGTTTCCGATGGAAAACTACCAACAGGATCGCAGAACTCATGTTGTTTCAGTTATCCATCATCTCGAAACAGTTGTTAATTGTATGGTCGAATACTTGAAGTCTTCCATAATAAACACCACAAAGAAGGAGAATCCAACAAGCTTCTGTCAGGATTCATATGTCATTCCCACCGGTTAGTCACAGCATACTTAATCCATTTGAAGGGGTAATCCAAGGATAACTGGAAGTAACATATAAAACGAGTTGATTCGTCGAATACAGTGAAATAAGAAGGATACAGTGACTCCAGTGAATAAATAGTTCCTTTATTTACGATAGGTAAATGTAACGGGCATGATATATGATCGATTTCCCCAAATCTTAGAATCCACAGAATTTCGAACTGGGGTTTATCTGAAACACCAGATGAAGCTGTACTGCTTATCACAAAGACATCATTCAAGGAACAAGTTCTCGTAGAGAGTATTGCGTTTTCACTTCTGTGCGTTGATTATGTTTGCGCGTTGACTGAAGATTGGCTTATCTGCCGACAAATCTAATTTCATTGGTTGTGGGTGGGACGATCTGGACAACGATGGTCCTGAAAAACACGGCTATTCGTTTACTAATGTTGACTCTTCATGTAGAAGCGACTACCCCTGAAAACACAATGAAATTCCTCAATGTTTCGGATTAGCAGCAAACATCTGACGACTTCACTACTATTGATACATCACGACTCCTCGATACATTTCGTCTTTTCTAACAGGATGCCGTAAGACGTCTAGTGAGGGGGAGAACAAAGTTGACAGAAAGAAAAACTACACTCGTGCATTCGGGACTATGGTTGTACAAAAAATGTCTCTTGAATTTGATCTGTAATGCAATTAAGACGCAGCAGGGATATTTACAGCCCAAGAACATTCAGATTGAGAGTGCCTCTGCTTACTTGGCCTGAAAATTAGTGAATTCATTTCTCACATCCCTGTGCCTTATCATACCAAACATTCCTGTCATCAACTGTCAATACACACTTGAAAGTATATCCAAAAATCTACTGAGAAAATCTTAGTTCCTCTTTAAATTCCTTCCCTGAGGCGTGTTAACTTCTACGAATAGCCATATATGTTATCCCTGTCTGCCTGAGAAACACCATCGCACAGACGTAGAAAAGCCTCGTGCTTCATCACCACAGCCACCTGGTTCCTGTTACTAGTTTGTACGCTTGCCCCTTCACTGCTTTGTTTAAGCCAGTTATTTTGAAGTGAAATGCAGCACCTTTCCTAGCACAAAACAAATGTAGTATGCAGCTATCCTACGACGAAATATCGGCGAGTAAATTGAGCCCACCGGAATGGTTTTGTGCCCCCGGGATAAAAGGCGGATAAAAGTGCGACAATATCGGCCTTGATTTTTCGCGACCACTGTCATATGAATCAAAACGGATCATTTGCATCTAGAAACGACACATCTTGGCTCCCTACACATGATAAATGTGTGACGGCTTTTGAGGTGACTTTCTGCGAACAAACTGAATATTACCTTTAACAGGGCGATCATGTATGTGCACCTTGGGTGCTTCGTCTGAATGACTCAGGTTACCTTGTCACTGCCAGTAAAATTTCGATTGTTGAGCATATCGATAAGTAAGCAGTGTTGGAGCATTTCCATCATTGAATCCTTCTGTTCAGATTCACCGACTGAGTTTATTCTGTCCAGTGAATCCGAAAACAGATAATTCTACCAGGATGACCGTAATTCGAGGGCTAACCAGACTTCGGCAGACTACCCTGAAGGTAGCATGGAAACTGAAGGCATATCAGCAACGCCATTTATTGAGGCAGGACACTGGCGGTTACGGAGAAATTCGATAGTACAACTTGTGCACCTTCTTAGGTATTCATGTTCGTGCAATACTTCCATATCAGAATATATGGGTTCAAGCTTTATACTAAAGATGACTTGGTTTACATTTACGCCCAAGTCTGGCCTGAAAACAATATCCGAAATGAAAAGGTGCGGTTCGGTCGCACAACGATAAACGTACAGCAGCCTCATTGGAATAAACCGACAAGGTGTCATATCCACCCTGGTAATCTCCAAATACCGTGGTCTAGAAGTGAACATTTTCTCGCAGGGTGACATCACAACAAGTCTTTGTTGATGAGGTGAAACGTAAGCTAATCAGCACTTTTATTGTGGGTCTAAGAAATGGGGCATCCAACACACAAGAGCCACTTATCGTCAAGGTGGGACTGACTGAAGCGATCGATAGTCCCGAAGCAAGCAGAAATAAGTGGTAAGACTTCTACATCTAAAATTGGTCGCAAACTGCCGGGACGAAAGTCAACACGGTGATATTGGAGGACGGATTGTCACGGAGATTCAGATAATTCGAATTTGCATTTGAGAGCTGCAGTGTTGTTTTGTTGTCACCAACAATTAGTTGTCTGTGTGGACGTGCTCACTACGTGGAGGTCCTGTCGACTGATCACACTCTCCAGTGGTCTATACACGTTCTTGCACATGATTTACTATGGGTTAACCATTTTCACCCAGTCACGCAGTTAGTAATACACTTACACCTTGTCTGGCTCAAATCTTACCCCGTAGCAACGTGCTTACTTTGTTATATTCACTGATCCGAGCACTATACGCCGTGGCATACTAAGGAAGGGTGGTGATTCCCAACAACCACCTCGAAAGATAGATAAAACTGGAAATTTGGCCTCTAAAGTTCTCTCTTCGATGAGTTTTACGCCACCGCCAGATATGGCACTATCTGGTTTTTTGACGTACCTCCGACTTAAATTACTTGAAATGAGTGTGTAATTTTTCAGGTTGTGTTGATTCGCCCTACAGATGCAATGCAACTGGAGTCAAATGACCTCCATGCATCCATTATGGAATGAAAGTCGTTCAGTGATTTAATCTTCCTCTTTTGTAACGTATCTTTCACCGGAGTTCATCTGATGCGTTCTGTATCGGTGAGTGAGGCTTTCCGAAATTACACAGATTAGTCAGACACATTTCCTATTTTCTTACTGACGTTGCACAATAATGTGCTTTGTGCAGTTGGGTATCCCAGAGCGTGCGATGATAACATTTTGGGACAGAACGAATTCTAACCAATAACAACAGCTTGACAATAGAATGTTGGGATAACTGACGATTACATTCGCCAGTCACCTGAGTTAGAAAGGGTTTGACAGCTATCTTGAGGTCAAGTTGAACAGATGCCATAATCGCCTAAGTATTTTCCATCAATAAAACATACTAAACATAAGACTCAACACTCAACCTGGTGACAATTTGCTCAAATACTCACTTCCTCCGTTTTACTTTGCTTGCAATTTCAACCCATCTAATCAATGAAACTCCTGTGGTCTGCAGTCTGGAATTAATAAACATGTGTCCTATCCCTACCATCCGAAAAGTCTCGATGAGGACAAAAAGCCTCCTACGATTAAACGACTGATCTTTACTAACCATGCCCATTGCTTGATAATATCCAGGTAGTTCTTGAGGATCACTGCCTACTTAGTCTGCAACAGTAGTCACATTGTCCGAACGAGTTGACAGTTATTGACATTCAGGTCAACACATAATCCCATCTTTTAGCCAAATGCCAAGCCAGAACAAGTGGCGTGAAAAATCCCCGGACGTAAACTTAGATGATGATGATGATGTTTGAAAAGATTGAACCTCCCGTCTCCAGTTGAGTGGACTATGCATAGCAGATGAGCATCTCTGCGAAACTGGGAGCAGTCTGTCACCAAGCCTTCATCAACTAGTTATATTTTATAGAGACAATGCACCACTCATACAGTTGCAGAGAACGCGTCGACGGCCCAAGACCGGTTTCGGGCAACTCGGGGGTCACCAGGTAGGCGCAATCCCCGAGTTTCCTTCAACCTTGTGGTCTACTTGATCCCAAACCGCACAAAGTTGGCATATCGATTTGGCTTTGACGGGAGATTCACCTGGAACCCAGTTGAATCTCTCGCTTATTGACAAAAACCCTCATATCGACCAAACTGAACCTCGAGGCGGCGTTTGCGCGACGGTCATTCGAAGAAAATCATAACATAAAATATTATCTGCGCCACACGTTAACATCATCTCCGTTTGCGAATGATGACTGGGCGCCACACACGTATAATTTACTCTCACGTGAGATATTGATCGAAGGCTAGGAACAAGGTAATTTTGATGAGCCTTAAACTGAACAAAATGAACGGTGGAATGCTGATACGCTTTCCTCAACTGTATTAGTCGTAGGCATCATCATATTAATTAGCTTAGTATGTAGATAATCAGAGGCTTTCGAAATAGCTTGCCTTACTCTGATAGGTCTTTGCAACTGCAGTCGTGCTGCACTTCTTTCCAGATTTTTAACATCAACAGAGATTCACAGTGACCGCACTGCCAAGCAGTTATAGGATCTCAGTCATACCATCAAGTTTTATTTGTCAACTTAATCGAAGCTGGATGAAGGCTTTACTGGCAGCAGTGGATTCAAAAATGGGGATTCTATTTCAAGAGTTGATTCAACCTAAGCCTGATGCCATGAATCGCAGCCTGATTTCAACAGCGAAATAAAATATCGGCCTAGGACTTCCAAATCCCACCAGTGCGCGTATATTCGGTTCAATAAGGTGTAGGAAACGGGTAAAAAGCCGAGTTAGTGAATTATCATGGAGCTTAGCACTTGACGAACACAAATGAAGGCCTCAAAATTTCCCGGCTGTTCACACTTACATCAATCTACCCACGAATCGCGCGGCTAAATGGGTTCGACTTTAAGGTAAGTAGAGAACATACCATCCCAATATGTGCTTACGTCTAGAATAATTTTCTAAACGAAACATATGAATTAAAATACTTCCCACAAGCTGCATGCACCAATTTGAACAGGTCGAGTATATGAGCCACACTCTTCTTCAAAACGGAACCTCTTAAATAAGTGAGGGAGGAGAAAGTGTAGCTGTGGGAATGTCATACCGAGTCGCAACAAAATGAAGTACTTTATCTTTATCATCATCATCATCATCAAAGACAGCAACATCAGTGTTGGCACTGATACTTCACTGCCGTATTATCTTAGTAGTCTGGGTACGTCGGTTCACCGTGTTCTGATAGTGTGGAGTTATTCTGCTTTTGTTGAAACGTCGGATTACTGACCACTATTGATTAGATCTAGTAGCGCTTTTCGTATAAAAGATCACCAAGTGGGGAAATTGTGCTCACCTATTTGCAACAGCCACAGCTTGCGTTATAATGAATACCGAAGATTTCAACTACTTATGAGTAGTGGTATAGCACAATACAAAACGGAATTGCTTCACCAGTTCTACGCCGACAGCAGATTCACGCAATAAACTTCGGAATCCGCTTCTGATGAGACTAACAAAGGACGAGAAATATCCTCTCTTTTGTATGCGACATATGCATTCAGGGGCTTTAGGACTGGGGAGGGGATGATGGGTTACTAAGGTAACTTTCGATTGCGATCCAGGTAGCCAGAGTGAGGCTCGGAAACATAAAGCAATGAATGGGAAGAACAAAGGCGCTTGACGTAAGCAAAACGTGAACGAACCTATTACCACCCACACTAATGCGGAAATCTGGCAGTGAGTGGGGCTCTCTTAAGTGCTTTTGCATATATCGGTGCTCATTATACAGGAGCGAGTGGAACAATACGATGAGCATAGTCGTGGATGAGCTGGGTATTCCAACACGAACTCGATCCTCCCAGTTACGTATGAGATGGAATATCATCAATAATTAAGTATCCTACAAACAAAGGCTACTCGATTCGTTAGTTAACTAGTTGATTCTGTCCTACTTCAACCGAATGAGAATTTAGTTTGGCGTAAAGTGCTTACAACCTCTGTGCAATGTCAGAAAAAACACGAATTCGTGGGCTCTGTGGTGGAACCATTGGCGAAGAATTAGCATGTACAGTTAGTTGCCGAGTACGAGATCTTGGATAAAGCACAGGAATCAAGAAGACAATGAGTAAAAGTTCTGCGCAGCCAAGCGAAATCAATAGCATTTATCAACATCGAAAACACTGTCTCACTTAAGGACGCGGAACAGTGGGTCATAAGGTAGTTGTTGGCCAAGCCAAGAGTCCTTTTCTGATAGACATACAATATCAGCTTAATTTACTTCTGCCGTAGAGAACCTCATGGAATGAAAATGGACACTCGATAAACAACACGCCAATTAGACGTATTGGCAATAATAGTATAGGCTCAAGTTATTTTAGACCAATGTGAGTGATGCGTTTTCGGCAGAACAATACATCTACGTGACGAAAGAAATGTGTGTTGCGAGTGAGCTAACCGACCCGACTCGACAGTGACACATCTCATGGCCACCTAGGAGTCGGAGTTGACTTGAGGAACTAAAAACGTGACAGTGATTTCCATGGGAGTTGGGAGACTGGTAAGCAGAAATCCACCGTCTCCTCATAGCGCGGAAATTTAAAGAAAATGCGGAAAGTAAAATTTCGCAGAGAAAGATGCGGCTTCCTGAAACCAACATTCAATAAATACAAGGGTTGCTAATCAAATGCTTCTTCATGGACACATGCAGATGACGTTGCCCTCCTTGGTTTCGTTCCCGTAGATACACAAACCGTTTTTAATGGTCTAAAGTATTCTACCGCACCCTACGCCAATGGGAGTGAACGGTTGTATAAGCCCAGATGGACTGGGTGACAGCGAGACAAGCTTGGGGTAACTGATCAAGCTCCGACACTTATGTCACCGGTGTGAAGTCAGTTTGTTCGTAAAGGAAGGAGAATACAGTGGGGCAGTACGACTCGCCAAGTTTTATGAATCAGAGACGTGACTAACTAACGTAAAAAGTATACGAGAACTCTCGGGGTTTGACCTTATCTAAAACATCGTCTGAGTCTGTTCGGAACATCAAATTAACAGGGACCTTTTTGCCCAGTCCTGAATCGAACGGGAAGATCGGCAGACAGTCCGCCACCTGGCGACGAGGTATGAAAACTCTAACCGGTAATCAGCTAAGTGGAAAATGGCAACTCGTGAGCAGCGACCCCAGGACTAGATGTGGCTCAGTCACGCAGTCAGCGGCACTCCTGAACCAGAATTATTGGCGTCAATGTGTAAGTGTCCAGTTCTCTAGTTCAGAAGTTAAACAAAATGACTCAATCTCAATTGATACATTAAACTGTTATCGCTAATGTCTGATTTAATTTCCATGGCTTCCCATTGTTTGGCGATCGAAGGTGTAGCAGCTTAAATCAACGTACCCTTGGTACATGATCTATGACTGGCTCATTAAAGTGAGCTGTATTCTTGAAATTTCCCTCTTTTCTGTTTATTGAATGTCCCCCTTCGCGACACTGTCTGCATCGCTTTACTCTCTAGTGCACGTAAACCATAAGCAACGCGTTCTTTTTTTCCTCCGAATTGCGACTACCTCCATCACACGAGAGGAATCGCTTCAGTTCTCAAGGAATGGCAATTTCAACACAGTGTTAGTACTTAGATAGGGGCTTAATTATCAAGGGGCACACAGAACCTTTGATTTTAGTCAACCATTGGTTCATACTGAACAGAATAAATTGGGAATTGAGAAGTCCTATGCATGAGAAAATAAATCAACACGTTCGCTCGAAAATACTGAGCGCGGTCGACCGAAAATTCAAGAGTGCATGACGCCAGTTTGTTGGAATTCGAGACAGTTCAGTGGTTAAGTCGTCAGGTTACGGACCGAAGGTCCACGGTTCGAATCCGATCTCAGCATCTCGACTGCTCCTGTCTAGGCTTGGGTAAACTGACATTATCCCAGTCCTCGCGTCTACTTCCGTTGGCAACTAGGCATCGAAAGGCAGCTACAGCTGTATTGTGTTGTCAGTCGGTTGATAACTAGTTCGCTGCATTGCACGCTAGCATCGCGATGCTCCTGTCTAGGCTTGGGTAAACTGACATTATCCCAGTCCTCGCGTCTACTTCCGTTGGCAACTAGGCATCGAAAGGCTGCTACAGCTGAGCGATTGTATTGTGTTGTCAGTCGGTTGATAACTAAGCTACAGCTGTATTGTGTTGTCAGTCGGTTGATAACTAGTTCGCTGCATTGCACGCTATCCCCACATACTGACTTAAAATCAACTGACTCACGAAGCATTACCTTAATTTGGAGAGAGACTTAAAGGTCAGCAATCTGAACCACAAAAAGAGCGGTATATAAGATGTGAGGAGTGTAACTAGTCAACGGTTAATCCTGATCTGGTTCGTAAAATTGCCATTCTTACGACATGCCTAAGTTTAAGCGCGATAGAAAAGCCAGAGAGTATCAGAGACACAGTACCAGAACAAAGTTCAGGCATAATGTCTTGTTCAAATGTGGAATTGTCACATTACTAGAGGGGGCTGGTAGTAAGAATAGAAACCTTTCAATTTCAATTATTCTTCGTACGTCATATAGGTCATGCAGGATATGACAAATTTAGGTTGGCACACTAATTAGCAGGACTCTCAATCCGACTATTGTCTGCAAGCGGATCGACTATCCACAACGAGCTCAGGTTAATACTACGTGGATCGGATTCATCTTGAATCGAGATTATAGCCTCATGTAGCGGACGAACTCTTGGGTCAGTGCTAGAGCCTCGAACCAAATCTAAACGTCTGAGAGTTTCTATTGGGCGTTCCGCATCAAATACGAGATCAAACAAAGGACCAGATCCACCGGTGAAGCTGGAAGCTGCTTTTGAAAGTGACGACGGAATAGGTATATGAAGTTTCGGAGAAAGACGTTTGGCAATCCACGATTCCGCACGAATTCCCAACTGGGTGGGGCTGATCGCAGATCCGGCTGTAAAAATAAGTGGGGAAAGCATACATTCCGATAGTTCAACAACGACAGGCAACGAGTCGGTCGGCGACATGGATGCTGCCTGCCTACAATGGTAACCAGTGCTTAAATTCACAAACTTTTTACAGTTAAAAAGATTAAAAACGGGAGGAAACGGCTTATGCTTCCACTTAAGTTAAAAAAGAGTAATAAAGAAAACTTAGGCGTGGTAACAGCTCTCAGTAAGTAACGTAAGCGAAAGAGAAACATGATGCCCAGTTTATTCATTGAATTTTCCCTTATTTCAGCAACAAGAGAGAATCCGAATAGTCTTACTGCAGAGAACTATGTGTCCCAGTCGGAACGAGGGTACAAAACATGGCTTCGACGACACGTCAATGCTATATTGAAAAAAACGTGAAGAAAGAGTGCATCTTAAATCGATCGATGGATCACTTCACGCTCACCAGCACATAAGATTCCTCAGAATAAACGGTCACGTGACAATTCTACATTGATCGAATTCGAATATCAACATCACATGTGGTAGCATTCTGGGTCGGGATCGGGATATGGCACAAAGGATGAATTCTATCAAACAACAACTCCATGGGAGAGAGAAATTGATTTGGATCGACCACGCGAGTTAGAGAGAACCAGTTTTACCGTACATCATCATTGGAATAAAGTAGCTGAAAGCGTGCGTGTACAACATCAAGCCTAATTTGGAGTGTTTGTACAGGTTAATGTTACAAATAGGTGCACCAAGGCCGCTTCAGCATGACAGTAAGTAAACAAGTAGACATCTGCTGAAATCATTAAAGATTTTGTTGATTTACAGTGATAGTGAGTTGTGACGACGACGCAAAGGCTAGTTTTTGATCTTCATCGAGGTTCGATTTTGGGAGAAAGTTGGAAGACCCCTCAAAGTTAATCCCGGAAGCGGGTAGCTTGGAAGTAAAACACCCGGCAGTAACGACAACTGAAACAAAAGCGTCAACTGACCTTCGGATGGTCGCAGGAGAAGCGCGTAGGTCAACAGAGCCGCCTTAAACTCCTCCTCTTGTGCCAATTTCAGTACACTATTGAGAGCCCGCGATCCCGTTGTCTGGCCGCATTGGTAATGCTAGAAGATAGAAAAAGAGATGCGACCGGATCTCTGATGACCAAGCAACAACATAAAAGAATAAACAAGCGGACGCCAACATCATACGCGAAGCGTTTACTCTCTGTGTGAGGTGAATTCGGAATTTTTCTCTCTGATTTCATTATTAAATGCAAAGCCAACCTATGCAGAAAAGCCGAAAAGCAGTGCGATGCTGTTTCGTCCTTACTGTAAATCAAATCGACGGAGTACGGATAAGTAACCTCGTGGACATGAGGTACAGGTGTCTGATTAGTAAATTGATGAACTCACGATTAAATGCGTCAAAAACCCTAACCCCGGGAGTCGGCGAACGGTGCTTACACTTCTGGTCTGTAAGTACCGTAGGGAATACGAAGTTTCAACCAAAATCATATCACGCAAGTGGAGTCAACCTATGCTGAAGAGCCAAGAAGCACCGCACAGTCGTTGCTTACTAGTTGGAAATCTCGGGGAGGATTCGAACCCGATAGTTTCCGGTTAGTTGTTCAACACAATACCACCTAACTTCGAGTGTCTGGTCGGCGGTATGCTTAGTTCGCGCATAGAGAGAATATAGCAATACCCTCAACCACATCGTTCATCAGTAACTAAACGATAGTGCTCAGAATCCTACCCAACAGTTGTGGGTTCCAAGTCACCTCAGGATCATCGGCTTCTATACAGAGTTTATGGGCTTTCTAATGCAGACTCTGATTTTCAGGATGAAGTTAGGAACTTCAGAATCTGCTTCCCGTTCGCAAAATATAGGTGAGTCGTTGAGTTTGAGTGTCGCTAAGTTCTTGTGGAGTAAAAACCCAGGTTACGTTTGGTGTGGACAAGCTTTGAAATTCACGTAAGGGCTTGAGGACCAAACTCACAGCACACGTTAAACTTGGAATGTACTGTGCATGATAAGTTCTGCACCAACTCCTAACGTCGATCATTCACATCACAGAACCAAACGGAAGCGATTCACAGACAGACTACGTATGTTCACTGCCAAGCTGCATGTTGAGCAGTTCAGTCAGAATTCAATCTCAGGCGCACTGTGCAGAGGCTTATCGGCTCCCGAGTATAAAGTGGGAGTAGTTGTTGTAACACAAACAATAAGATTTCGTGCAATAACTGCATATAGGTCAACCGTAAGTTGTGAGGTACGTGCATGGGCGCCCAGGTGTTTTGAAATACACCTCTGTGAAAATGGAATACGCTGCGCTTTAACACAAAGTTACTAATCGCGTGAGCAGAGTCCTAAGTGAGCAGAACTGGAAATTGCCACCATTTTCGATGATTTTCATGACACATGCTATGAGTGCCATTTGTAACAGGGCTAGACAATCCTACAAATGCCCACCTACAACTCAGGCTACTGCTCTGGATGGGAAAGTTCCACCGCCCAATCACGCTTACTTTCAACTACTACTACTACTTACTAGCCTTGGTACGGGCGAAGTAAGAGTCACGAGGTGCCTACGAAGAGCCTACCCATACTACTGACGGGAGTGAGTTAACAAATGCATAGTAAGCATCTGACAGACTTCTCAACTCGTTTCCGTTGTGTGTACAGGTAGAATGCTCGGAGACAGGTGTAGTAAGAACAAGTGAGCGCAAAAAGCCTTCTTTGAGGACAATGGTTGTTCGGAGAATAGAACTATATAAATCAGAAGTTCCGGACAGAAGTACTTCTGAACCATCTATGACATTTCTTGGACGACATGAACTTCATATTTCCTGCTGTTGCCTTCACTCCCATGTCCCATGAATTGGTTCCATAGGACATATATCATCAAAACCTAACCAGTCACACTTTTAGGCAAGCTCTCCAAATTCCGACAATATACCCAACGTGACTAAATTCAACATGAACGGGCACGGGAAATCACTTCCGATCATCTTCTCGTTCATTTTCTGGTGGCTCTTCTCAGGCTCCCGCGAGTGAAGTACGGATACAACTGGGATGGTCGAAACTAGAGTGAGCAGTTGCAGTCTAGACGAATCAGACATCGAAGAAGTGACGTTGTATGCGTGTTCGAAAACACAGACGCGACTAAAAAGATTCACACCGGAACCTTTAGAAAGAACCTTTTTAAAAAAAACAGCTAGCCAACTACAGAAATTTATTGAGAGAAATGGTTACGGTGACAAACCAGGATCCTGCAGTCCGGCCTGACAGTACATCATTTGTTTTTTCATCCTGGGTCGATTGTTAACTGAGCATCTACAGTCAAACTGAATGCTGTGGGATCTTCAGGTCGTTCTGACTAGGGCCCAAGTGATCCAGCTTGCGGGTGGCTGTAACCTTGCAGGACACGGCACGCATGCTGTCATCTCCTAGTCGAACTGCCTAGCTAAAGTTAGTTTATCGTTGTTCGCTGGGCTTTGATCGGGTGAGGTTTGCAAAGGACGTTGGATCAATCCCGCTGACTCTCGAATGTGTCTCTTTTATTGCTGTCCAAAGATTTAAGCACCTTATTCTTGATCATTTTCCTCAAACAGATAGGGCCTCATTGAATTAAGTCTCTACCATTCCGTTTTCTACTCTTCACTAAGGCCTTTACTCCTGCTTGATTGGCAGTTAAGCACCAGTATGTAATGCTGGCGTATTGCTGTCATTGATGATGACAGTGATAACGTCCCCTAAGTTTCCAGTCTATCCTGTGGTTTCTTTTTGTTGCGGGACAACAGAATAAACGGCCTCACCACCTTCCTATGAAACACACACAAGGCAGCTACCAGCTGCATTATCCAAGATATACAGTATTAACCATGTTGAAGAATTTTGTAAAAAAAAGCACGATTGTATTCGGAATCTCACTTGCATAAGTTGATTGACTCTTGGAGGTTAAAGACTGTCAGTACTGTTTTAATCAGCTATGATCGTACTAAATAGCACCGACGTTCTCTTTAAACCAAATCGATCCGAAAAGGTCACCCAAATTGGAGTGACAGGACAAACGGAACCATTCGACGTCAATGAACTCGTTGGGCCATCGCCTTGATCGGGTGGCTATCATGGCCTTATTCACCTCTGTGAACAGAGCTGTAGCAACTGGAAACACTGTATTTTGATGCACGGTTTGAGCTGAAAAACCGACTGAAAGCTCCATTCACCGTGTTCTTTTCGCAACAGTGGATTGATCCGGAAGGTCTTGTCATAGGTACCTTTGTGAAAGTTACGTGTACACCCCTGAATATACAGAGACCATTACCCCAAATAAGGGTAAAACATTTGTCAAGTGTCATCTCTACGTTCCACGAGAAGGTGCACGTACGCGTTATCGACTCTGAGAAGTGAGTGAATTGTCTTCAAGCAGGATAGAACAAGGTCATGGCAATACTGCCGAGTGAATTAACATAAGCAGGATAAACTAAAGAAAAAACGAGGGCGACTTAGAAAAAATAGTGCAAAGTTCATTCGTACGTTTGGTGGGATTCTGTGAACAAAAAATATGACAGGCCACAGCGTGAAGCACCGCTATTTAGATACCGAAAATTTATTACCGGATGGTGTATGGGGATAACAACACTTGTTCGCAACTTTAACAAGTAAACTGACTCAAGATGGCAAGTGTTGGTTCACCGTTCAGAATTTCCAATAACCACATGAATATGAATATGTTATATGCGAACAATACTAAGAGATATACACCTGCGTTAACAGAACCACAGAAACATACCAACATTTTGAGCCAATGGCCCAATCTCGCTCGAGCACGCCAGTACCGAGCCCAAACGAGACTGGCCGTGGCAGCTGCGCCTGCAGTCGCGGCCAAGGACCATGCAATAACGAGGTCTGGGTTCGCTGTGAGCAGCCACGCAAGCGGAGTTACAACGCCAATACACCCTACAGCAGTAGCAGAACTGACAACAACGATCATGCGACCAACAGGTGTGAGGGCTTGAAAACGAACATCCGGCAGTAAATAGACAAGATTATCCACGTAGGTTGATTTACCGGAAAGCTTAGGTACGGGAACATCCTGAGGGACAAAAAACAGTATAATAGGTACAACTCAGAGGTATACACAGTAATCGAAACCGGCTTAATTTGTATTGCCAGTGTAGGGTGTAACGTCGGGAAGATGTAAACCACACTATTCGTCAGTGATATCTGTCATACGCAACATACCTCACAATGCAAAAACGCACAACTCTGGTAAACATTGTGCGTGCAGTTAGAACTCACAAACAGATATCACAGAGACAAAAGAACGATAGTTCGACACCATGAAAGTTAATGGGTCGACGTTCTTGGCTAGGGGTAAACCAGTCACATCGTTCACGTTCATCGGTTTAGAAGTGCGTATAAGAATGAAGTAGTGGCTACATCCTTATGTGCCCAGTGTAACCACTTTTTGGTACGGAATAACGAGAACTGCACTAATACAGGAAAAGGATTACCCGAACGAAAGCAATGGGAATGCAAAAAGAAATACACGAATGATATGTTTCATACAGACCGTCCGAAGAAAACAATCTTGATTGGACGCACTAATGTCTGATGAGAAAGACTGGTGAATAGACGGCGAACTTTCTGAGGTATCCTGAGTCAACTAAAGCCAAATAGCTTTCAACTGAATGTACCACACAAAGGCTGCTCCATATTTCATATTCGAGATATGGAAGCACACTTTCTTCGCACAACGGACTGATTACAGAGATTTAGACTGGATCCAGTTGAATCTCCTGTTAACACCAACTTCGTCTGCGAATTAGTGTATCTAACCAATTGAGTAAAACTTCGCGTTCAAGTAGAATACAAGTTCGGTGGAAACTCAAGGCCTTAAGAATGGTAAAACCCAAGCATGGGCTACCGAAATGATCTTAGCAACTTTGTAAGCAGTGTGTTATGCCAGGCCTTCACTGATGTTCTAATTAGTAACTGCTCCGCGTCCAACGACAGTTACTCGGGAGCGAATTAGGTTTAAATGCCTGTATCCTACTCAATCCTGACAACATTCCCTACATATCATTCAAGAAACCAAGCGGACCATTACACTCTCCGTACATAGAAGCTTGTAACTCAAGACGTCAGTCCTCAAAAGCGTCCTCACAAGCACTGGCTCCTACTGTAGACTGATAAGTGTGAAGGCAGCTCACATGATGCGACTTAATATATCGATTGCGGTCCTAATGATGACAGTTGTGAAACCATCATCGTCAATATCATCACTGACAGCAGCATCAGACAAGAACACGGATGCTTGATTGTGGTACAATCACGTCAAGTTATTTGGAGAACGTCTTATAATGAAAAGGAAAAAATGGGACATGGAGGGGGGACATAGAACTAATAATCACCATTTAGCCTAGCTGACATGCCACCCAAAGGAAGCACGAGGGCTGGGATACTGCCAGGTTGCCCAAATCTAGAAAGAGGAAGTCGAGAGGCAAAGGTCGTGTTTGAACCACGAACCTTCCGGTCAGTAAATTCGTGCGCTAACTACTTGAGCCATAGGACTAGTCTATGACAAACACCTGAGATGAATAAACTTCCATCACTCGATCAGACAATACAGATGGAAAATGACAGCATGAATGCCACTGACGTTTAACCGCCAAATCGTTCAGTGTCTCCCACTAAGGACGAAGGGATGAGGTGAATCAGTTCGATGCAGTTCGAAGGCGAACTGTATCAACAGCACCAAAACTTTTGGTGACCCCTTCCTTTCTCCCATGACGAATTCTGTCCACCTCTAGGTTTCTGCCACTCCGAACTAGGTACGGAAAATAGCGCTCGTCTCGACACGCACACATGGCCGAGTCAACTTAGCTTGCAATACTGGGTGCATTCTTTGAGTGAAGTATGGCCTGCTCCACCGAAGACCCATCTCTCAGTCACCCCCTTTCGAATTCGTTAGTTCCAGCTTATTCTGGCTATCCTTCCGAAACATAGGCGGCCAAAGACCTGAAGCTGTTTCAGGTCCTCCGCTCGCATTTGCCACGTCCCACAGCCGCACTGAACTCTAATACACGCGTCCCTTGAGACCCACTGACGTGCCTTTTCGATGCTTGACGGAGAAAAAGGTATTCTTTATTTTCAAAGCAGTCGACTGTTCGAAGTTCACTGTCCAGGGCTGCGTTGCGGGTCGGGAATCCGATGCAGCAACTGCAGGTGGCTAGCTGAAGTGTGGTTGAAAGGGTTCAATCCAATAATCCATGCACTGTTCTTCTTCTGAAATAGGTGAGCCGTTGTTATCAGCAATCGTTACACTCATCGGAGATATCTTTGGGTTCGTTCCGGGTATAAGCTGGAGCAGATTACGCACATTTTGAATTTCCTGTCTCATTCATCTCTTTGGCCTTCTGAATCCACAAAACCACTTGACCCGCAGACGCTCTTTTCATCTGAATTCTGACAGTTCACCGAGTTACACTGTACTCTCGACTGGCGGTAACTGGTATCCGAGCTTCAAGCAATCTTAGTGTTGCTCGAGATTGAATGCTTACATCTATTTGGACTGATTTATTCCAAAAGTGGGGCGCCCAGCATCGTGTAGGGTTGCGGATAGTATCTTGGGGTAGAAGCCAACATTGGAAGACGTCTTGTCCGAAGTGGACTTCAGCAAGTGGTTCCGGTAAACTTTTTCACATCAATAGTCAGGTGAGGTGTGCAAACTTTGCGCGCTCCTTAATAGCAAACAGGCGCGTGATGCGAATCCACATAGGTGTTCCAGGACGAGTGACACTCCGCAATTGACGCACGCCACCTATAGCTAATCGCCATGTGGTCTATCCACGTTTGAGGTAGACTGTCATGTGCGGGCACCATATGGCCAAGCGGCCTCGGCTGTTTTGGAAGTTAATGTTGCACAGAAACAGTCCTTGGTCGGCACTAAACTGCAGCAGACGTTCGCTGTTGTCCGTGTGTTTCGATTCCAGTCCAAGACGACCATCCAATTGAGCCCTAGCAGCGCACATTCATATCTCCGGCAACAATAACAAAGTAGGTACACGCTATGTGGCTAGGGGGCAGGAACCAGTTGAACTGACTGCAACTAGTCATGACAACTGCAGATTGTTGAAATGCATACACAAAGGAGAAAATCGCATTGGAATGTGGTTCCTTAGTGAGAGAATTTTCCGCTGTTACTGATGTTGACTGGTTGGCAACTATGAACTGCTCTGTGATATAGAACACATGTTCAGCTTGCACTGTACCTCCGAAGTACCACCGCCAGGTGTTTTAGACCTGGTAGGCTTGTCCAGATACTGAAGTGGTTCTCGCTATTCTTTATTGTTTACTGCATCACGTTCACATAAACCAGAGTGGTAAATCCGTAATACCAGCGTGTGTTACTTAGTTTCCGAATGATCACAAGTCCAAGTTGTTCCAAACCTCTAACTGCTCCAGGGTTTCAAATAATACTATACTGACTCCGCCCTTCCTCACTAGGTGGAAGCAGTCTAGTCTACGTCAGGCCGTGCTAACGGCGTGAAAGCCGCTCGGCTTGCAGGTATGATTTCACATAAGTAGTCATGCTTTCTGTAAAGATTAGGTAAAAGCAAACACTACGACCGTCTTAAGGCTGGCCACGACCCAAAACTACCCAACCAGCAGTGCGGCGATGTTTGAAGGGAGTCTACTGCACTCAACCATAAATAAATTTCCATGTACACACACACGTTCAGTCACCCAGCAATTGGCTTTTTCGGGGTCATAATGGCAGACACTAACGCTGTCAAGGTATAGAGTTTACAATCAGCTTCAGCAGACAAGCAGTGTGAATATTTTCCTGCTTCCTGTTAAATCATCCAACATACAACGAGGGATCCGCACTGCTCCCAGGTGCTCTCTCCATACAGCATATACGTCTGGGTCAGCTGAGTGTTCCCCTGATACCTGTATCCAAAATCATATCAACGATACAAACAGATGTCAGGGATCCGTGATGTACGGCGATGCTTAGTACAAGCACTCTCCAAACACCAAACGCACATTTCTTGCTCAGGGAAGTCATTTGTTTACCATGGGTATACGCTGTCATGAGCAAAGCTATCGTAGCCAAAAATCTCGGAGCAGCAATGTAAAGAAAATCGCATTGGAATGTGGTTCCTTAGTGAGAGAATTTTCCGCTGTTACTGATGTTGACTGGTTGGCAACTATGAACTGCTCTGTGATATAGAACACATGTTCAGCTTGCACTGTACCTCCGAAGTACCACCGCCAGGTGTTTTAGACCTGGTAGGCTTGTCCAGATACTGAAGTGGTTCTCGCTATTCTTTATTGTTTACTGCATCACGTTCACATAAACCAGAGTGGTAAATCCGTAATACCAGAGTGTGTTACTTAGTTTCCGAATGATCACAAGTCCAAGTTGTTCCAAACCTCTAACTGCTCCAGGGTTTCAAATAATACTATACTGACTCCGCCCTTCCTCACTAGGTGGAAGCAGTCTAGTCTACGTCAGGCCGTGCTAACGGCGTGAAAGTCGCTCGGCTTGCAGGTATGATTTCACATAAGTAGTCATGCTTTCTGTAAAGATTAGGTAAAAGCAAACACTACGACCGTCTTAAGGCTGGCCACGACCCAAAACTACCCAACCAGCAGTGCGTGCGGCGATGAAGGGAGTCTACTGCACTCAACCATAAATAAATTTCCATGTACACACACACGTTCAGTCACCCAGCAATTGGCTTTTTCGGGGTCATAATGGCAGACACTAACGCCGTCAAGGTAGAGAGTTTACAATCAGCTTCAGCAGACAAGCAGTGTGAATATTTTCCTGCTTCCTGTTAAATCATCCAACATACAACGAGGGATCCGCACTGCTCCCAGGTGCTCTCTCCATACAGCATATACGTCTGGGTCAGCTGAGTGTTCCCCTGATACCTGTATCCAAAATCATATCAACGATACAAACAGATGTCAGGGATCCGTGATGTACGGCGATGCTTATTACAAGCACTCTCCAGACACCAAACGCACATTTTTTGCTCAGGGAAGTCATTTGTTTACCATGGGTATACGCTGTCATGAGCAAAGCTATCGTAGCCAAAAATCTCGGAGCAGCAATGTAACGGAGAATGTTTTGGCGCTCGGCAATGGGGTGCAAGTAGTGTCAAAATCCCTAAAAGGATACGAAACGGAAGTAATAAACTTACATCGAACAACTTCAGTTGCAGGTGGGCATCTTGCTTCCGTTTAGCGGCCATAAAAACGTTAGAAAAACATGGGTCGTCTGGCGAAGATGCGGGCTCCAGTCTCGGTTGGGCGAGAGAGCGAAAAAACCGCGTCAACGGACTTTTTCGGAACTGCCTCACACGTCGAATCATGCGCTCAGTAGCGAACACTATCCGGGAGTATGTACTACTCAGACGAGTTACTGCACCACCAGATGTATCATCTGCAGAATCCTGTTTCTGCATCACAGGAACGGTCTTCATTCCCCGAGGATGAATGCCACGAACCCAGAAACGAATGACATCGTAATCAAGCGGATCGATGTACAACTGAGGGAAATGATGAGCAATTTGGGTAAAGTTAACATGGTAGAACACATGTTATGAACAACCTGAGATTACCGAGAAAACTAGCCACGTGCACACTAAGCTACACATTCGCAACCAATGCACTCCCCTGCACTCAAACGATACAGAAGAAGAACGACTGGAAAACAATTACACTCTGAATAATACTGATTTTCTTTGAGTATAAGGAAATGAGTAGCTGTAGCATACCTGAACAACACGAAGAGACTGGTTACCTGATCTAAGTAAGTACATATTCCGGACTGAGAACAAGATCCCATTTATTTCTAAAGAAGCGCAAGGATTGTGAAATTGAGGCACATGTAACAAAAATCACGAAGGAAATACAGTGACAAAGTAGTCTCAAAGAGTAGGACAACGGTTCTACGCTCCACTTGGCTCAGATGCCAACATATAAAATAATAGATGTCTATCAAAACTACTGTTTTCCAACCTCAGTCCAGTTGTTTTTCAATCAAGGACCGTTTGAAATTGTAATTTAATCCTCTCACAGCAGTCGGACACCGATAGCAAAGGATGGGGAAGAGGCTTGACTAGTCCCCATAAAGCAGAACGAAAAACAGCAAACAGAAGCAACGGTTAAGGACAAACGATTGGCTACAGGAATTCACCTCGACGATGCAACTGGTCATTGATAATATGGATCCCTAATGCCCCAGACTAGCGGACGACACTGATCATCACGGCTAAGGTCCGTTGTTAGGCATGTCATGCTTCAGTTCATGGTTCATTCATCTTGAACCATCTGTCAGAGGTTTCGGAAAACAGAGCTCGATGATGCAACCAACATTTGAGATGACAAGGTTCATCCTCATCGCATCAACAAGGAAGCGAGCACCCGTTTGGTGCCGAAAACTGTTTGCAACAATTCAGCAGTCTCATCGAACATATGCAATATTTCAAAGACACTGATGATCCGAGGCAATCAGTTGCCTTTTGGCTTCAACGCACAATGGCCACAAAGTGTTACTGAACGAACCATAGCATTGTGGACCCAGCGCTTTCCCGACAAGTTAATGTCACATCGTCGCCAAAGGCTCCCAAGTTGAACAGGCATTGGAAAGTTCAACACTCACTTCCTTAGTAATATTGCCATCTGAAGAGACATAACTGCCAGACGAAGGAAATTTAGCAAACGTTCTAGCGCCTCGTACACTGTAGATATGTTTGTTGTTTTTTGAAATAACAACTTACACTTTGAAGATGAAAACCGAATTTTCATATACACAGTAACACGATTCAAAGCATTTACCGCGTATTACATTTCCCCATGAGGACCTCGCTCATCGTATTTTGGGCCCAGTGATTCGGGCGAGTTGCCTTTTCCAGCTCTTTAGAATTGTATATTCATCGGGTCCGCCGGTTAATCTTCCCACCCCGAGCGGATTTTCCCGATTTAATAAGAATGCCAGTGATCTCCACATTATTCGCCGTCCGGAACAGCCCGGAAAAAGTTATTTTTGATTGTTTGTGCTGCGGACCATCCAGGCAATGAACAAACTACGTCTTTGGTCGATGCCTGTTGACTGAGAGGCCTGGCTGGACTGACTGCGTAAAGTGGGATGCTCACATGCGGAGCACTTTTGGTTTCCACACTCAATGCGATTCCACACCGCTGCTGGCTCATTGGAAGCCGAAGGATGGCCCGCATAATGATTCAGCAAGCGGAAAGCGAAATATATATGTTCACCTGATTGACAGTGGGGACATTGAATGATGCTACAGTGAAGGTTCCTTGAGTTAATGCGCATGTTAAAACTGTTTTTGTTGGACAGAGTGTTAAGAATTGTTACTGAACTGACAGTGTTTGAGACGGAAGAAATCATGCTGGTGAGAGATATCCGTAGCTTTTGAATAAACAGTCTGATCAGGCGCTGAGATCCTCTTGAGAAAGATCCAATGACCCAATGACTCCTCTTTTGACAGTGGACGGATACGACACAGAATTCTCACTCCTAACACTGTTGTACACAGTGGATTCACTAGACCCTTGTTTTTCATGTCCAAGCTGCTTCCTCTTTTCTGGTCGTTAGCTGTGGAAAGGTTATCCTTCATCACGGCGGACATTAGAAGCAGAAGCTGGCTTCGGGTGCCTCATCCCAAGTGCTTGACCTCAAGGTCTGACCCACGAGGCACATGTAGGCTGACCGAACCCGGGAATATAGGGTGTAAGGCATGAAAATCTAAATGCTGTTGTGTATAGCAGGTACAATCTTAGCAGCACCGGACTCTTGTTTACTTTTGTATGTACATATATTTCGACCGCATTGTTCAATGCGCTGGGGGCCACGGTCAACCGTTTGGCGATAGGTGTGGGGGTTTTAGGACAAAAGTTTTATAACAGCAATGCTGAATAAAAATAAAAATGGCTGGGTGCATGGTTGTTACGTAGCTCAAAGAAGAAACGAGGGTACATACGCTGCTAGGTTTCACAAGCTTAACAATAGCAGTCGAAAATCTAGGATTGAGTTTAAACCATGAAACTTCCGACCTCAGGCCTATACATAAGATAGGTTAGTAACCTTGGGAGAATATTCAACTATTCTTACGCTCATATCGCAGCGAAAAGTATAGATTTACTCCCGAGACCACATTGTGATGCAATTTCCTAGGGTACGGAAGCTCACTGCTCTTCGTCCATTGTATGATGGGACTAGAATTCCCCAATCGATATTTTATCTTGTATATGAAGTCAATCGATTACGAAAAGCCGAGAAGCATAGTACACCTGTTTCATCCCTATTCTGAGTCGTTATGGCGTCTCATAAATCTCTACGGAGATTGGAGTCCACAACATTCTAGCTAGTAGTTCAAGGCTAAACCAACAGGCGACGAGCGGCTGATCAGCACTCGCACTTAGACAGCATATAGCGCCACTAACGCCTGAATCACAGAACTCAGATCACAATGAACAGACCCCCGACGGACGTACACAGTTTTTTTTAATAAAATACAACACTGATAGGGGCTGGAGCCAACTAACCATGGCACCACTGCCCTCCAGGCGCCTTGGACTGCACGCATTCTCCAACTGATCACGAGTCACTTCAATGAAGCCTGCCCTTGGAGCCAACTGTGCAAAACGACGAAGTAACCAAAACTCATGATCCAGTGCATTCGAATTTGCGGCGAACACCAAGTTACGCGAATATGTACTCGGTAGCGCGCCGTGGTGGTCGGTCACGCCAGGTGAAGCTGGCGTAGGTTCAATAGCTTGAGACAATAACTGAGACAAAATGAAGACAGCCATCAGCAAAGGTACCAACGTGCCAAAATGAACAAAAGCACACAGGATGTTGTGTACTGTATATTGAAATATCAGTGATACTGCAAAAAGTAAAATAAAAATTCCTAGAAAAATGATAGCCTGAGAGTCCGGCCAGTGTATACGTGACGTAGCAAGGAAGCAACCCATTGTGGTAGGAAGGTTTTTCCTCAATAGGCGTTAAAAACATTCTGAAAACATAAAACACCATTTAACTTATTACACTGCGGCTCACAAAAGGATGAACTGCGGAGTGAATAGCTGTGGTCTCCCTATCATTACTTGACACAGCCGAGTGTTTACTTGTTAAACCCCTAAACTCGTGCTTCTGGAGTCGGTGACCTGCTGAAGATTCGCATGCCTATAAACAGCAATCGTCACTAACAGCAGTCCATCCTCCTTCACCGCCTTACAGAGTCAGATCACCATGCCGAATTCTGCAGTCAAGCCTTTTGATGTTACTTCCGCATGTTACAACACATCGCCGTCGATGAACTGAGGTGCTAGGCCATGCAATGTAAGTTTATTTATCGGAGAATAAAAAAAACATTTAGGCAGAAGTAACTAAAGCTGTCACAGACTTCTTTGTTATGCCAGCTACTTGATCGCCGGCGAAGATTCGCCATTTTAAACTTATTAGGTTGTAAACACCTGAAGACAGAACACTCACTCGTCTACATCCGACAGGAAATGCAGATTGCTTATGACAAAGGCAAAACTAATGAATAGATTGGGTTACTTCAGATAAATTCCAATCGCACCAGTAGGTAGGTGCATCTGTTGAAATTAGGAGACACCCGGAGTCGGTACGCATTATTCAGGGAAGTCGCAATTCACTAAGAATTCACTGACGACAAAACATCTTTTACGATAGACAGCCCCAGATGACGTTCTTGTCGGTGATACCTCACTCTTAGCAGTTCTGCGGCACAGCTAAAGAAGAATGAGGAGAGGAAATCGGTGCCTATGAATACCACAAAAACACCGAAACGAAAAAACAGCCCTCGGAAATTATTCACAATTAGAGCGGAGATCCTAATTTCACAACAACGCCAACACCAACTGCTAAGTCAGGGACAAGGTAAGGACCATGTGTGTACCAATCAAGGAGAAAACTAGTGAAAAACGTCAATCGAAGATTCTAGCCCTTCCAGAATTTCCATGGAAGTTAGATGACGACAGCTTCTCGTGAAGGCGCTCATAAGAATGGGTAGGCACCGATATGGTCAGTTATCTAAAATCCTCGTGGAAACAGAACTCGTAATCAAATTATATGACCATCTGAAGTTATCACAATAAGGATAGTGAATGGTTTTTGGACAGAAAGTGACAGATTCAATAAGGAATTATGACCACACGAGCGGCTGATGCAAAATATTGAGATATGAAAAGACGGGTGAGACAACATCACTTCGTGAGATTAATTATGTTTGGCCGCCAACCCGTCCGAACACCTTCGAATCCAACATCAGTATGAATTTTACAAGGAATCATGACTGGACTGGCATTTTTCTATTTAGAGTATTCAATAACGCATTTTTGGGGTCATTTATACATTAGCTGTGATAGTGTACTCACTCCAAGAAGTATGAGTCAGGTGGAGATCAGAACTACCAGTTGGCAAAAATGGAAAAATATAAAAACTGCCATAAACTGCAGCGGCTAAGTTAAGTGACAAATTCACTGCGTCATCCTTTGCTAGAAAATTTCGAACTCAAATTGGTGTAATGTACGTGAGTGAATTTGACACTTGCAATTTGGTGTGAAGGCGATAAAGAGGAATCTACATGGATGAGGATTGGATCGACGCGATCCTTGAAACAGGCCAACATTAGGCTATTGAACGAACTCAATTTCAATCAATGGAAAAAAGTTTAGAACCGATTGAGGCATCAGTTTCAGAAGGGCTTGGTACATAATCAGTGGTTTTTATTGGGCGACGCTTCGCTTTTGACACAAAAAGCGTTGGTGTGTGGTTATCAAAAGTAGTCATCACCCGAAATGCACCTAACCTCACCCACTTTCTCTTCCCAAACTGAATTATCGTAATACTCACAAGTCCACGAAGACCAATGAAATCTACCAGTGACACTCCCGGCGAATCATCGATTGAAGCATCTTGAAGTGGGAGATTAAAGAACTAAACTCGATTAAACTAATTTGAAACTCCTCCACCGCATCAACCCAAGATTTTAGCGACCACAAAGCCGTCACTGGACACTGAAGACTGATCTAGTGCACTAATATGAAGATGTCTTACTGATTGGTCCTCTATCTGCCTTAAAATCTGGGTAACATGGTGATCTCCTCACTTAGCCTGGTGAAGCTTTTGTGTCAAAAGCAAAACGTTGATTAATAAAAGAAACTACCGATTGTTTACCAAACCCTTCCGAAACGACCTCGATTCCAGTTTCTATCTATGTTACCTGATGGAATGTATGGAGAAATCATCTCAGAATTCTCATTGTTGACCGATGGAGGCTCTTTACTTTCCTGAATTCGTTTCTCAAATCTTACTTCAACAAAGCCATAGCAGTTGCACTACAATGATAACGCGGATACCGATTTATTCTTTTCCCCACTTGCAAGGATATTCTGAAATACAAGACGCGAACGAAATTCCATAACATCGAGGGGCCAGTGGCTGAAATGTGTACCATGTTGAACTGTATCGTTTTCCGTAAGATAACTCAAAACTATCCTAGATATTATGAGGCTTGAGACGTACCAGAACAGCGCAATCCGGCACACTACTACGACTGACGACACTTGACCATACAACAGCAGGGGACAAACCCCGGAAGCTCTCATACGCGAGGCAGCCGAGGGGACGTAAATAAACAGTAATCGTATCTTCGAAAAGCCATGTACGGAACCGCACCAAACCAAAGAAGGGTGTGATGCATAGCCCTAGGCAGTAACCCGCTGCACTGTCTAGTAAGGTGTATAATTTAAGGAAAGCCATTATCGAGCTTAATGGAAGCAACTTACTGCGAGTTCATTCCTTAGTAGAAGGAATTGTTCAGCTATCTTTTTGTCCAAAGATACAGCTAGTTGTTCGAAAAGTTCACGCTCTGTGGGCGCAATCACAGAAGAATCTTGCAACAGCTCCCTGATCAGAGTTCGCCGGTTGAGTGGTATATAAGGGTTTCTATTTGCCGGAAAATCAAGCGGAAAATACATTCATACTTCAATACGAATGAACCAGAAGGAGGAGGATTGCGCAGTATCTCGAGCGTCTGTGTTCGACTGGCGGAATGGATGAAGTAATTCTGCCAAATGATTGTTTGGCGAGCAAACTGAAAGATCCTATCAGTCCGAGCAAGCGCTCGTCTGAAAATCATGTTCCAGTGGCATCAGAACGAAATGGTTAGTAAAAAATCGACGCGCTGAAGTGGCGCAACGTCCTGGTTTGAGCTGTGGACCGGAAAGGACAGTCGGAAGAGTAATCATTATAAGTAAATTCCCGCCACAGGCACTGAAGTGGTTGAACAAAAGGTAAAAGTCACACTATGAAATAACAGGTAGGAAAAACCAGTTCCAAGATGACAGCCAAACTGTTAGGGAACAGCCGGTCCACTCGCTGTTTCACACGCGTTTGTTAAAGAGTTAAGTATTCCTTTAAAGGACAAAAACTATAAGATTGGTGAAAACTCTTCGACTGATGAATCCAAAAGTGCGGATTCTTTAGTCTCATTTGAGTTGAACCTTGACATCCAAATTTGGTCTAACAGGTGACGGGTAAAATAATAACGATAATACCAATAGAAGCAACAGCTCTCCATCGCTGAAACACCACCCAACTCTTGAGTCCAAACTTCCAGCAATCGGTACTTACATCTTCGTGGGTCTCGTGCTATCATGGGCAGCGCAACTAGCTTCATTTGATTGCTGGATGCCGTAAGTAAGATAGGTCAAGACATTGGTTCCTCTGGTCAACATCATCGGTGTGGTAATATAATAGGGACCCAAATTCGTCTGGTACTTATTTTCAAGCCACTGGTCGTGGGTAAAAAGAGGCAGGACTCCACTATCTCACCCAGCAGTCTTTAGAGCATGTAGCGATGCTACCCAAATAATGTTACTTCTTTACCTTCCACCAGCCCGATGTTTTAAATGATCTCTCTTGTGAATCAGGTTATGGGCTTTGACATATGTGGTCATCATGACTCTGTTTTGCGGTGGTTGGGATAGAGTATTATTGCACCCCTTACCACACGCTCTCACTCGATTATCGGGTACGCAGAGGTGTTTACATTCGCGTTCTATGCAGCCGATAGCTTACTCTGATGTCGATTCTCTAGAAGCAAACTGTCTCATGATTTAGCGGGCCCCTTGCCTACTGACAGCACCATCGCAGACTTTGTGTAGGTCACATACTCCTCAGATGATACTACACTGATATTCAGCTTCTTACCGGTGTGCAGTCTGTATGGCCGTGGCCGGAAATATTAGACAGCCATGAATTTAATCGTCCATGAGGTTCAATATCCTCGCTACATCTAGTTTTGCAGGCCACTTTTAATTGGACAGTGCGAAAAACCACTAAACGTTTTCGTGGGTGATTGGCGACAAGCTTGGTGCAGGCATATGGACCAGTTGCCGATTGTGTTTAGTTTTAAAAAACTTTTCCCATCCGCTTGCAATATTGCTAGGACGCATTGGAGGTTCGTATAAGGGCTGGTGGCAATGTGGGACGTATCAGTCACCGGCTCAATTAAACCTCTCCTAGAACGCCGCAGTCAACCAGTTTTTACTCATTCTGAAGTTCTTTGCGAATGAATGAACTCCACACGACTTCGGCCGGTTAATTTCTCCTCCCGTGTCTCCCCCAGGCACCCTTCGCGGGCTGTATGGACGAGTTGCGTGTGTCAAGGCACTGAATCGTCCTGTCAGCATTCTTTACAATTTTGGCCCACAGAATAAAGTATGTTTAACTGAGCAAAATACACTCACTTGCAAACAAATTTGATTTTTCAGCTAAGTTCCAGGCGGGTCTTTCGAAAAATCAAATATGTTTGCAAATGACTATATTTCGCTAATTTCGTGCAATTCGATTTCAAGCAGAACGGAAGGTTGACGGACGGGGACTGCACCCACATGATGGGACCCTAGAAGGGCGAAACTGGTCGTGGGCTGTAGAATAATGCATTAGGAATATGTTGAATTGATTCTCGACTCGGCGGACCACCCTATCATGGTGCCGTCTTGATAGCCAGGAAGTCCGCCTGGGCAAATAAGGGGTTCAGCAACTCCAGACAAGGCCGATCACCCTGTCTGCTTTTAAAGTACTCGTTACTTCTACAGTGAACAGTATGATCCAGCTGGTGCCTCTACACTAGTTCTGACTAGTACACAGAACTCGTGGGGTTCACGTGGGAGTGGGCTTGGTAGCCGACCGCTGAATTCACGTCTATGAAAGTGCGGGCGTAAAGGTGATAGCCCAGTTGACCAATGCTGATTGTTCCTACCGGATTCCAAACAAAATTGTCCTGAGTCAACACTGCCGACACGGGTACCCCGCTCAGCATAATGCGGATAATCTTGGTCGACTGGCGATTCCAGTGCTCGCTGCTTCCAACAACAGTCACAACCACTCCTGCGCCCGGGTAACAAGTTATATTCGTACTGTGATACGCTAACCACGACTGGAACAACATTTTCCTGGTCAACCGGCCGTCAGTATAAAGACCACTCCATGTGTGCTTACCTGGCAAGCATATCAATACGAATCGTCAACTAGTGGCCCAGACCAAACCATCGGTCAAACGACCCTACATTCGTCCACCTATGTGTCCCATACTAACTGGTTCAAACCGTGGGTTGCATTTGTACTTGCACTTTTAAAATCCGAATCTGAGAGTTCGCCCGCTCGTCTGGAGCTTCTAAATTTAGCCCGACAGTTGCAACCTGGTATCACGACACCGGAGAAAATCCTGTTGCTACTGAACCTCCAAGCATCCTGAACATTTCAAAAAAAAGTGTAAACCTGTCTCTCGATACCGTCGCTGGCAAACCTATAATGTGACGGCCAACCGACCACGCCACCACCCAGGCCTTATACAACCAGATGTGGAAAAGGGCAGTGTCTGCTATGCTCAATGGGTCAGGGTCTATCCTTGGAAGCCGAACATTGCTGGATACATGTGCTCTATGCTCCAAAACACGTCAATAGCCGGTTAAACTGCATAATGTTATCATCGTATAGGAGTTCGATCGATCCAACTGTAAGAGAGGCTGGCAGAACGATAAGCAATACGTCTCCAGTTTTAGGCAAGCTCACTCGAAACGCATCGCCGGTTGAGTGTCAATGTTTTTTGCAGTATTTTAACTCGCTGTTATCTTGAGTTGTCCATGGCATGTGTCGTGCCCGGGCTGCTATAATTCCGACGACCCCCAGTAATACTTCACCAGACCAACTGAGACCAATTTACGTGTCATCTATTCGTGTTCGATACTTGGATAGAGTGATGGCTGACCGATGGAAATCATAGAGTGTACTTATACATCGAGATAATTATTCAGAAGCGACATCGCCAGTACAAGACTTGCTTCAGTTGAGTGAATACCTCTAATCTGACTGACGTTTGATGAGGACTCGAAGAAGTTTGAGTGAGCTTCGCATGACACGAATATCAGACTTTTCTAGGCTTGTGGTGGATAGTTCGATAGATGGTGTGGTCTTATGAGAATGTTGTAGGAGTCTTCCGTGATTCGGAGGTTCACTGTCGCGAAGGAGTGAGGTAGAGAAATCCATTCACCAAATGGTGGATAAAGTTCTTGGATTGTCGATGCCACAAGTGGGCTACCAGCTGATGGTTACGCTCTCGTTGGCGACTGGATGGTGTGTACAGAAAGTCAGAACCACATTAGGCAGAAGCTTGAAGCAACTGAGGTTGAGCTGGGAAGAGCTGTATTACGCCCTAATGACAAAAGCCATGGTTATTTGTGGGGACAGGAAAAATCGGGAGACCGCGGGTTCCGCCGAGCAACTTGGCTTTACCGAGAAACTCGCCAATTCTTTGGGTCCAACGTATACCGTGATTTCTTTTGGCGTCCCCTTCACTTTGATGCTGAAAAAAGCCTGCAACCACCGATAGCAACTGCTCAATCATCATCATCACCAGCTGCAAAAACCATATTACAGTAGTTATAGCCGCCACAGTTCCGTTGGTCTATGATTTTAGGAAGATGGGAGTGATAGCTACACACTGAAAACGGTTGCCAATATGATTATTGCATAAATACATGGGTGTCAGTGAACTTTTCATTGGAAGGCCGGAAGGGGAGCTATGCATTGAAGGCAACGGCCGCGACGCATAAGCACCACTGAAAGGCGCGACCGAGCCATATCTAATAACGTCACTGCGTGGAGTTCCCCGTCCAGGTAGAATGCAATGACCAGCACAATTGAGCTTGCTGGTAATGGCTTCCCTGTCAAGTCACTGTCTGACTATTCTAGGCTCGCTTCCACCCTTCTCGTGGTTTGTGCAAAAAGAAACCTTCGAGAAAGTTAGTTGAGTGGCATATGGAGCGTGTGACCAAGCCGTCGCAACCTGTGGAGTGTGATCAGTTCATCAATTGTGGACGAGTTATTTCATCTGAGAACCATTCGACGTACTTCAACACTACAACACAAGACTAGTCCAATGCTCCAAAGATACTGACAGTCAAACACTGAAGTTTTTTGGAGTTCTCAGCGCAAAGCGTCCGTGTTTCCGATCAGTATACCAAGCCGTCCTGTGGAGTGTGATCAGTTCATCAATTGTGGACGAGTTATTTCATCTGAGAACCATTCGACGTACTTCAACACTACAACACAAGACTAGTCCAATGCTCCAAAGATACTGACAGTCAAACACTGAAGTTTTTTGGAGTTCTCAGCGCAAAGCGTCCGTGTTTCCGATCAGTATTACAATAGGGGGCGCACCGGAGGACTGTAACGCGACTCTTGACAGATAAGCTGGCGCCACGCTACAAGCGGTCCAGGTTTACGAAGTCTGTTGTGGTCTTCCCAATCCAGGTGGAAATATCACCTTTGGTCAGATCGCCGAGACTGATACAATCGCCCAGTAGATAGATTTGTCTATTAGCTCCACGGTCTCGTCCGCAAGCATGAGGTTAGGGTTCGAGCCCACTCATTCTTGTAGATGCGAAGCGCAGGCCAAACCGCGAGGCGGAATTATTCATGTTACTTAATGTTGTCTGCACTACAATGGCGTCAGATCCAGGAAGAGGTATGTCGTCTGCATGGCCCATCCAATTGAGCAAATGCCCTGGGAGCATTTCTATTCCAAAGGCATTAGAGGCTGTGAGTGAGCATTCCATAATCATGTCAATTAAGAGGTTGAGGAGGAAAGGCGGAGGACACCACTTGATACAGCGAACTCGGCCGAGAGCTTCCCGTAGACCTTCACGCGTCCAAAGAGCACATTCGACGTCACACCTTTCAGGTTAATACCACGGTGTTTTTGTCATAGCCCGCGTGACCGTTTTGAAGACAGGAACAATAATAATAATAATAATAATAATAATAATAATAATA